>NW_021605171.1:1700923-1754811 GCF_004785775.1 Grammomys surdaster | reverse complement strand
GAGAGAGAGAGAGAGAGAGAGAGAGAGAGAGAGAGAGAGAGAGAGAGGCACTCAATTTCAGGCTGACCAATTCCAATTTCATTTAGCAAACAGTGAAAATTTCTGTATTTGTATCTAAATAGTTTCATCATGACAGAAAGATACGAACTGACAAATTTGTATAACAACTTAAAGTTAGCTGAATTTCTAACTTGCAGTTGGGAATTTCACGATAGAATCAACATATCACAACCAGGGGCAGTGTCTTTCATGTGAAATTACTGCTGGCAACACACCTATCTCTGGGCTTCTGAGTTAGCCATTCATAGCTAGGTCAAGATCAACTTTGGAACTAATGACTTGAAATCTCCTGATAAATAATATCATTTTTTCTATAGACAAAATCTTGTCAGATGCAGAAAGAAAAACTACGAAGGCAAGCAACTAAAATAGGTATCATGAGCCATGCATAAGGCCTCTTGTCTTTTATAAACAGTTTTTATACTCTCATAACATTTCCCATTGTCTCGATGACATCCTTTTTTTTTTTCAGTAATGCAGTAGAAGGTCCAAAACTATTCACATCTTTTGCTATGCCTAAAATGTCAGTGAATAGATAATACTCAGGAATTACAGAGAATGTAAAGAAACCCATGTACCTCTCAGAGTGTATCACAGGCACATAGGATGTGTCAGAGTGTGATCTAGCAAATGCAATTTCCTTCACAAACCCATAAGCACCTGAGAAATGTGCCTCTTTGCTGTTTCTCTCAGTTACTTGCATAATATAATCTGGAAAACTACATCAAGGGCTTTATCCCTAAAAAATGGAACTCCCTTCTGTCATAGAACCACCCCCTCCCCATTACTTCTCTAACTAGACATTGTGTCTCTCCACTAGTAAACACCTGCATGAAATTCTCACATTAACATCTCTGTCTGTAATGGTTTGCCTTTAAAGATGCCCCTCTATGAAGAGAACTCATAAACAAAGCTAGTTGTATGTACTTTTCAAGTGTTCTCAATTTCCTTATTGATAATGCCATCCTGGGAAAGACTTCATGAGACCCTTCTACCACTCCTTAGTTTTTGTTGACATTTATTGTTTTGAGCAGGTATTATGCTGGATTAGGCTGAGCCTTCAGATGTAAACAAAGGCTTGTTGTATACAAGAAGAGTTGGTGTAACTTCTCAGTTTCACTCACTTCTAGTAAATTGATAGTCTCACTCTCCCCAGATGTGTCTTCCAACCTGTAGCTGTGGCTTAGTTTTTTATCTATGGAATCTAGGAGTCCCAAAAGCCTCAGGGCCAGAACAGCATCTATGGAAGCATGCAATAAATAAGACTTCCTCCTCCAAAATATGTATATATAGGAATCTCTGTTGGTAGAAATGATTGTGAACATTTCTTTCATCTAACTTATAACTTGTAATGTTCTCATGGTCCATGTCAACGATAATTTTCATTGGGATACTGAACCCACAGGACATATAAATACAAATAGATTAAGTAAAAGATATCAAATTGAGCTCTATTTCCTTGAACAAATATATTTTACATGGGCCATTCTCAATTATCACATACGACACTACCCAAAGAACATTTTTACATATAAGACAAACAAAGTAAATATAGTCAAACCAAAAAAAACTATGATGTTTTCTTCTGTTATAAAGTGCTATTGAATTACCATGAATATTGCAAGGTACATGCAAAAGAGTTTTGACCTTTTTTAGTTAAAAAGGGATTTTCTTGGAAGATCCAAGAAAAGAGTAACTCACTAAAGTTCCTCTTTGTAGCTGTGTCTTCCAGGATAGTTGAATAATTATCTGTAAGCAGAATTGATTTGGACCATTAACCTGAATGAGTCAGAACCCAAGCATCTTTGCTATCCTTCCAAGGAGCAATATTTCTTGCCCCTATAAATCACTATGTTTGAGTCTACTCTGCTTTTCCAGTACGGGTGGAATCCTCATTCAGGTGGAATGGTCATACATTTTCTACATCTTGGAATGAACAGACAACTCTCTGCCCTTATGTTTTATTAACAATATAGTCATACTTCAGCTCTGAGGCTTTGAGGTAGAGTTTTTCTAGCAAAGCACTTAGAGAAATGGGTTTCTCCAGGTTGTTTGGAACCGTGGTACTTTTGTGTAAGAGTATAACTTAAACCGTTTTCCTTTAGGAGCAAATGGTACCTGTTGGGAAGCAGAAGGAAACAGGAACTTAGTGAGGTCCCTTTGAAACTGTTTCTTTCCCTGATGTGGCCAGTTTCTGGTCACATCTACTCTACAACTTTGTTACTGACTTCTCCACTTTCTCAGTCTTTACCAGAGACACATCTGAACCTCCTCCATCACAGCCATCACTCCTTATAAATTTTCTCTCAAGGGTGTAGAAGTAAATTAAGTTTGTGGGAAACATAAGGAAAAAGAGTTGTGCCTACAGTGTGAGAAAGTTGATAGTCTTGTGAAAAACAAGGTACATGAAAAACTCAACTTTATGTTGGAAGAGAGATGGTTAGCTGCTTCTGTCAGCCTTCATTAACAGGAAGAAGGAAAAAACTCATGTCCTATGATGTATTAAACTTTCCAGGTGTGTTAGAAGAGGTAAGAGATTTCAGATCATAACTTACCATGAAAAAAGTCAGTATTTGATGAAGGCAAAGTAAAGGCTTACATTTTAAACAGTATTCTATTGAATGAAATCAGTGTAACCCAACCTCAAGGAGAATTTTAAAAGAGTAATTCATATTTCTGTAAATCTACACCTGAATTAAATCATAGCTAATAATGTTGGTAAGATTACATTTTCTTACCTCCTGTTGGCAGGTCTCCTGGAATATAAATCCAGGGCTCACATCACTTAGCTGCATCATGTGCTGCTTGAGTCATCTAAAAATAAATAAGAAGATAAAGAAACAGAGCTGATCTCATTTCCTCTTGTAGTTCTTTCATAGGCCAAAGAGTCAAATGCCTGGGTGTCTGAGGGTTGAGGTGGGTCAGGCTACAGTGAGCTGAAAGATCTGACTAACCTTCATTCCGAGAGGTTAAATACCAAACCGGTGGCTTAAAATTTTCTTGGCAGTTTAGGATGATGATACATTTGCTAGTTGGGCCTGCTATTATGGTGATGACACAAAATGATCCAAAACAAATTGGGAAGGAAGGAGTTTATTTCTTATATATTCTGAATCATAATTCATTGAGGGAACGCAAGTCAGGAACTCAAACTTGACAGGAACATGGAAGCAGGAGCTAATACGGAGACCACAGACACAGCAAGCCATGAAGCTGGTTACTTCTTTGCTCCTCAAGGCTTATTTAGCCTGCTTTCTTACAGATCACCAGCCCAGGCGTAGCACAACCTACAATGGGCCAATTAAAATGCCCTACAGGCTTACCTACAGCCAGATCTTTTATTAAATTTTATCAAATTGAGGTGTCCTCCTGTTAGGTGACAATAGCTGTGTCAAGTTGATATAAAACTAGCCAACCCAACAAAGTATCATTTATTCAGTGCAGCTGGCTTGTTTCCGAATAATCAACAGGTAAGTGGAAACTTAGGAGAAATTTTCAAGGAAAAAATGTATATTCCATTTAGAGTACCTGTTGCACCATGACCTTTTCTGGAGCTTCAGCAAGAAAGACGTTTTAAGAGATGTTTATACTTCTTCAGAGATTCAAAAACACCATTTCAAGACAGAGAGGAAGTGGAGACAGAGAGAGAGGGAATGGGATGTTCTAATTACTACCCGATGCTCTGATAAAACACTGACTGAAACCAACTTGAGGCTGAGAGGGTTTATGTGGCTCATTCATCTGCATCACACAGTTCTTCATTGAGGAAAGCCACAGTAGGAGCACAAGGCAAGAGCCTAGAGGCAGGAACTAAAGCCAAGACCATTAAGAAATGGTACTTGTTCCCCAAGGCTTCCACAGCTTGCTTTTTTACACAATCCAGGACCATCTGCCCAGGGATGGCACTGCCTGCAGTAATCTAGGCCTTCCCATATCAATTGTTAGCCAAAAGAATACCCACAGATGTGCGCACAGGTCAGTCTGATGGAACCAATGCCTCAGTTGAGTTTTTCTCTTCCTTGTGATTATACTTTATGCCAAATTGACAAAAATGTTAAGAAAATAGAGAAGTTGGGGGTGGAGAGAAGAAAGAAAAGGAGAGAGAATAAAAGGAATCAGGATGGTAGGTGGAGGGAAGAGATAGAAAATATACAACTACCAAGTCATAAGAATTCTAACTTAGCACAGGCAAAGGAGTTGCAGTAAAGCAATAAAATGAGAAAGATTGGCAAAAGGTTTGTATTAAAGTGATTTTTTTTTTTTGCGCATTGGCTAGTTAACAAAAGCCATCGAGTATAATTATATTTCAATGTGCCACCATGCTTTTTTTGAAGTCTGTATTTCTATAACAGTGCTTTGTTTTTCCCGACAGCCAGACTATCAGTGGAATGCTCTCAACCAGCTTCCTCCACATGTACAGCACAAGCCACATGGTAAGACAACAGCTTTAATGGGCATTCCTACATGTTTACATACGAAAAGGATCCTTAGGGAATGCCTCTTCCACATCCATTTGTACCAGGGAAGAACTTACTGTGAAGTTGTGTTGTACACACAACTCTAATTTGTGGTCTGGAGTGAACTCCTTCAAACAATGTTGAGATGACAAAAAGTGTGTCCAAAATCTGTGTTCTGCTCCTATTTTAGACTCCAAGTCAGTGACTTAGAGATAACACTTGAAATGCAACCATTTACAGCACCCTATAATAGCAACAGCACTCTGATCCTACCCTGAAAAACAGGTGCAAACCCACAATCCAGGAGGCCCCAAGGCAGACTATTGTTTGTTCTGTTTTGAGACCTGGTCTCACATAGCATAATAGCCTCAATCTCAGTATGTAGCTAAGGATGAGCTTGAGTTCCTGATCCTGCTGTGATATCCCAAGAGCAAGATTTACAGGGCTGTACCACCAAGCCCAGCAAAGCAGATGTTTCAAATGTCATTGACAGAACCGCAAAGCTCAGAACTGCTTTCCCTTGGGATGTGATGCCAGACTCTAAGGAACAGTTCTGTTCATCCAGAGCTGTTTACAGCAACCATCTCACATGGTGCTGGAAAAATAGTAAGTGTCATCTGCAAAAGACTCAAAACTGAAGGCACCTGTAAGTCTCATTTTCCTTTAATTTACTATTCTTCCCTCCTTTCTGTACAGTTAACCTTACTTTCTGCTTGTTTGTATAGTGCTTTGGGGCCATCCAGGCATAGGTAGTATAAACTAAGTTATTATTCTATTCTTAGACTTTAAAGCCTTACATGACATACACTTACTCCATCTTGTTCATTGTCAGAGATGGGACTTTTTTTAGAAACCTCAGGATAAGCTCTGTAGCTTCAACTTATACTTGAAATGTTATCATAGTTAATTCGAAGCTGAGATAATGATTTTTTTTGTCTTTAACATGCTCCACCTCTCCAACTCTGTCATCTGCATTGCACATAGCCTCTTTCTCAGTCTGGCAACAATCCATGGCTACTGGTCTCTGCATCAAATATCCCATGTTCTGAGAATCTCTAATATCCTGGAGTCAATACTGCCACCTAGCTCTACCCTTGCAACATCACACAATGTTCTCTTGAAGACGTCCATTACAGGGTCTTGGATCTTGCCACACTTTCCCTGGCCTTAGATGCTCTCTGAAACCATAGAATGGAGCAGAACTCCAAAACACATAAAACCTTGTCCTTCATGCTTCTAACCTAATAGCATGTGGATGTCCCTGTCAAGTTCTGTTCTTACCATTAGATGGAACCTAGGATGCTTGGACTGGAGTTGCATCAGCTTCTGTGTGTTGACCTTTGGAAAGGTCTCTCCTAAGTTCCTGCTTTTGAAGGACAGGGAACTCCCTCAGCTGCTTTCTCAGTTCAAGCTTTCTCTTTTCATATAAATTTGCATTTTTATGGAGTCTTTAGTGAGTGGGTTTTTATCTAAAAGTCATCTTTTATACTATTCCAGTGTAGAGTGCCATTGTTCATTTCAGTGATGCTACTCTCAAGAACAATTATAGCTGCTTTGTTGTCTACACTCTTTCTGTGAAACTGTAACCTTGTTTCCATTCTCTCCACCGACCAAACAAATTAGTCCAATTCTTTAAGGACTCATATCTTTATGAAGTTCAGCTTCATGGAAGTTCTCAGGACACGGGTAGAATGTAGTCGGATTCTTTGCTATAACTTCACATGAATGCCTCCTAGTCCTTCTTTAATAGAGCTCCCATCCTGCTTTGATACTTCATGATCCAGACACACATTTTCTTCATTTTTCTTAACATCTTTGTTCCCCAAGATCCCAGAAAAATGACTATTAAGCTCTCTTTCCCAAGCACAAAACTATTGAATGCTTCAGTCATAACAGCTTAAAGGACAACCTTCATTGGTGTGTTTATATAGCAATTGCCTCACTTCTTTTTTAGGTACTAATTTTTGTCTTAGTTTCTCTTCAGTTGTGATAAAATGTTCTGACAAAAGAAAACTTAGAAGGAAGGGTTTATTTGACTTCACAGTTTTGACATTTTATTGTACAACTGTGGAGAAGCCACTGTTGGTAGGAATGTTGGACAGCTTCTCACATTGCATCCACAGTCAATAAACAGAGACAGAAATGAAGTTATGCTGTCCCTCAGTTCCTTGTCTCCGTATGTATACAGAATCCCCAGCCAGGGAATGGTGCCTCCCATGGTAGGCAGTTCTTCCTATCTCAATTAATGTAACCAAAAGAATTTCCACAGGTATACCTAGAGGCTTATCTCCCAGGAGATTCAAGATTTTGACAATTAACACTGAGCACCATACAACAATACTGAGAGTAGTAAAGGCTGTCAAGTTATAATTAGCATCATAAAGAAACATAAAAATAAAGATTGTATAGAAAAATGTCCAGATATTTTTCAAGCACATACTAGATGTTCATTTTGCTTTGATTTCTACAAAAGATAGCCTACAAATATAACCAGCAAAGTTTAGGTTTTCCCCTATAATGAAGAAATGTATTAGAAAGCATCTTGTTAACATGGGCCATTTTATAACATTTGTAGTTTTGAAATCCATTGAATAGCTACATGGTATAATTTTCCACTTTCTACTGGTCTGCAATGAAAATAAGATATTATCTCCATGTGCTACAGTTTCAGTCACTGTAAAATAAGATTACTAATCAGTAATCTATACATCACTACCAAAGTCCTTCTAATCAAATGTTACAGAAAATAATAATCACATAAAATGAATTAGTTATGTTGATATTCACAACTTAAATAAAATATATAAAATGAAACTTTTCAGTTTTATAAGATCTACTAACATATCTGCCTACATAAGTATAATGAGGTTTGTGTTATAAAAATGTGTGATAGTATCTACAATGATAACAAAAAATCAAGAAATAAACCTGTAATGTACCAACTCAAGTCATTTTATAACATGGTTTATTGTATATTCTGAGAAATACTATAACATAGGTTTATTTTATGCCAGCCATATGTGAGTAAACTGAGCCTTAGAGAATTGTAGTGACAATTTAAATTTCACAGTGCAATTTAAGACTAAATTTAGATTCTTTTATACAAAAGAGTGCAAACCTTGGGATTTCAATTTCAATTTCCATCACTACATTAAAATGTTAAAAATGGATAATTAGCTGGGTGATATTTAATTTTCAATAATTTTGACTTCCTTTGAGCTCACAGCATACATTATGGCTTTTTCTAAAATTTTCATTATATTTCAAAAGTAATAAACTCATTCTATAAGCTCCATAATTGCTCCAAAGGAGAGGATAAAAACCACTGTTTAATGCAAACAGAAGGTATTGTGTATTCTTTATCTGATATTTAGAATATCGCAAGTAAAAGGCACAGTACTATATATAAGTATTAATAAACATATTACCTAACCTGTGCATGAAAGGCCTGGCAGAACCTCTCAGGCAGCTGCTGTTGAAACCTGCGTTCTCTGTTCCCAGACAGTCCTGTCACTGGCTGTGACTGGATATAGCCAGAGGATGACTGTTTGTTGGTTAGAGATACTAAATAAATCCCTTACTCAGAATTTTTAACTGTTTGTGTTCCTACTGCTCTCTTTCTCCTTTGTAACTACTTCGTAGCTTAAGTCAGGCTTCTTGATCAAGTCTGAAATTGTCCTTGTCACAACGAATCAGATGTTGTCTTTAACTCTACCAGTGAATCCTGCCATGCTTTGATTCATCTGACTGGGAACTCCCTTTAGATCTATAGTTTTAACTCAGTTGTTTTGGATTTTTTGGTATAAAAATTTAACAGTAATGGTTACAAAGAAATAATTGTCTTATAATTGTCTTGGTTTTATGCCCGTTGCTGTGACAAGGTATCCTGATAAAAGTAACATAAGGAAGAAAAGCTTTATTTGGCTCACAGCTTGACTTACACTCTAGATCAATGGATTAATATTTCCTTTTTATTCCATCCCCTGTCCAGCTCTTGAAAACAGCCAGAGTCAGACTGGCTCTTCCCACCTCAACCTATGTATAAAAATACCTCACAGGCATGCTTACAGCTCAACCTAATGTAGACAGCGCCTTGTTGAAGGAGTCCTTCCCAGTTGATTCCAGATTGTGTTAAATGGCAATTAAAAGTGACCATCGCATACATCTCATAGTTTAATGATAGAAGTCCTTGTTTTGGTACATGGTAACAAATATATTTACTAGTCAATAATGTAGTTTGCCTCAGAGGACATCCATGCTAGACTCATGTTTGCAAGCATAACAAGGAATCATTAATAGTGTCAGGGATTGATGCTTGCTCATGGGATGGATCTCAAGTTGGGCCAGTTATTAGTTGGCCATTAACTCAGGGACTGCGAATGGAGCAGAGATAGGAAAAATTCCCTCAGTCAGTCTCTGCTCCATCCGCAGTCCCTGAGTTTCTTTGTAGACAGGAAAAATTTGTGGTTGGAAGTTTTATGGGTGGATTGGTGTCCCTATCACCTTACTGGCCCTTCCTGCCTGCCTCCAGGAGGTGGTCTCATCAGGTTCCATATCCCCACTGCTGTGAGTCTCAGTAAAGGCCATCACCATTGATTCATGGAAGCCTGCCCCATCCCAGGTCTCTGGCAAGTCCTGCCACCCCCAGCAGCTACAGATTTCCATTCATTCTCCTAGCCCTCTGGCCCTCTTTCCTGTCTCTCCCCACACCTAATCCTGACTCCCCCAATTCTCCTCCCCATTCCCTCTCCTACCCAGTTCCCTCCCTCCATCTGCCTCCTATGGTTATTTTATTCCTGGTTCTAAGTGAGATTCAAGCATCTTTGCATGGGCCTTCCTTCTTATTTAGCTTCTTTGTGTCTGTGGAGTGTAAGATAGATATCCTGTACTTTATCTAGCTCTCCTCCTTAGTATCTAGTGATTCCTACCACATACTCTTATGTTTTGAAATAAAAGAGTATAGCTTTCATATGTAGAAGAGAATATTTGATATTTGTCTTTTTGTGTCTGGCTCATTTCACTTAATATAGCAACCTTCAGTTCTGTTCATTCCATTGTAGATGATGGGGTTTCATTATATTATGACTGAATAATATTCTATCGTGTACATAATCCACATTTCTTTATCTGTTTGTGTATTAATAGATACATAGGTTGAATCCTATGTAGGTTTTGATACTGAGGTGTCTTTTTAGCACACTGATATGTTCCCTAGGTATATTTCTAAAAGTATGAAGATTTGAGTCTATGGCAGATACACAAAAATATGATATTGCATGTGCCATTAATTGACACGTGCACCTTAAAGATCAGACAATACTGTTGCTATCAGTTTCCTGGTTGCTGACAAGTTTATTTTTTGTTTCTAATTAATGGAAGTAATAAAATAATATTTTCTATCTATTATCTATCCAGTATCTTCCATTACAATTATTCCTGTTATGAAAATTAAAGCTGGAATTACAGGGGTTTTTATACTTTGGATATTTATTTGGAAATTACTCCGTGTATCTTATTTCATATTTTACAAACAAGGCTACATTAAAAAATTATTTTTAAGGATAGCAGAAACAGTAATGGGTTTCGTTGTGGCATTTTAAAGCACATGGTTCATTGTGTTTCGTTGTTATTCATTCCCCACCCTCACTTTGACCTGACTTCTTGCTCTCCCTTCTACTCATGTGGCACATGTACTCTGCTGTCCTTTCTTCCACCTCCCATTAAGATTTCTTCCTTACTTTCTGATGACAATAGGTTTGTGGGAAAATGCCTTTATTATATTGAGTTGTATTCCCCTAGTCATTACTGTCTTCTGTGCTTTTATTATAAAGGGATGTTGACTTTTGTTGAATGCATTTCCTGGATTTATTTGAGAATATTGTGTGATTTCAGTCTTGAAGTTTATTCACACTTACTGACTTGTGCAGGGAACCAACCTTGCATCTTCAAAATGAAGCCTCATTGATCATGGTGAATGGTCTTATTAATGTGTCATTGAATCCACAAAAACATATTGAGAATTTGTGCATCTGTGTTCATGAATGAAACATGACTATAGCTTATGCATCTACAATGTTCTTATTCTGTTTGGGTATTGGAATAATAGGGTCTTCCCTGAATGACTTTGGTGGTGTTCCTTACCTGTCTATTTGTAGAAGAGTGCGAGAAATACTAGTGCTAGTTCTTTATTAAATGTTTTTAGGGATTTGCTGTCAATCCATCCAGTCCTGATTTTCTCATCATAGATAGACCTTTTATTACTGTTTTAAACCTATCATTTGCTTGGATCTATTTAAGATTTTAAAATATATCCTTGAAATCATTTTAGTAGGTCGTACGTGTCTGAGAATTTATCTATTTTTTCTATAGTTTCCTGCTTTTCATAAATATAATAATAAATAATATAAGAAAAACTTATGATCCTCTGAATTCCACCGGCGTCTTATGCAATAGTCCCCCTTTAAAGTATAATTTTATTGATTTGAGTCTTCTTTGTCTTTCTTTTGTTTAATTTGTGTAGAGTCTTGTCTTGCTTTTCACTTCTGCACCTTGATATATTATCTTTTATCCTTCGACTCTCAGTCTGTGGTGTCCTTACCAGTAAGCTGTGTTTCTTGAAGACAGCAGATGGTTGGATCTAGTTTTATAATCCAGTCAACCAGACTGGATCTCTTTATTGGTGAGGTGAGACCATTTTCATTTAAGGTTATCACTGAGAGATATTTGCCAATTTCTGAAATGTTGTTGGTTGTTTCTGCCTGGCTGGATTATTGTTTGATATGCCCCTTCTGGCCTGGCCTGTATCAAAGGTTGGTTTGCTGCTTGGGGTGTGATGAATTTCCTACTAGTTCTCCTTTGTTTAGCTACTCTTCTGATGACATTTATTCTTTCCTATGATGTCATTGTTGAAGGGATTTGTGCTTGTTCTTTCAAGTCCTCCTAAGGGTGTAATCACTCTGATGAAAAGATACAGCAGCTGTGAGTGTCAAGCAGCCTTCAGGGCTTCAAAATTTTCAGGTTCTATGGCAGTGACCAGAAATACGTGGCTCCAGAGGTTGTCTAACCTTGCTCTAAGGGATATCAGATACCAGGGTTATTTTCATTCATGAGATCTGTTCCTGGCAGCCTGCCACAGAGCTTGGTACTTTAGCCTCAGCATCATCTGCCTGCCACGGTTTCAAAACTGCCTTCAGAACCAGTCTATTACCCTGTGGCAAATTAAATTCAGGTTTCTGAGGTCTTGTGGATTTCTCTGTGTGCTAAGGTCACTGGGACAGCTGCTTTAAACAATAGGTTGTTGTTATAAATGGCACCAGACCCCTGTCCTCCAAGCAATAATGCATTACAAAATGAGATCCCTACAAATTGCAGGAATCTCTGTCTCACCAGAACCTGCAACTTGCTTTGAGGTTGCTGAGGCCCATGGCTTGCCCTGAGAACAGGACTGCCAGTCTCTTTTTACAGAGCTCTCCTAGCTGACCTTCTGAAGGAGACTTCTGCCTCTCTTTCTGTTCTGGGGAACCACATGCCTGGAGCTGTGGCTAACATGCCACCCCCTCCCCCTTGTCTTTTTTCTTTTAAAATATCCTATCACTTTTTTCTTTTAAAATACCCTATACTACCTTTGTGAACTTCCAACTCTCCGTTTTTGAAGTTAGTCAATTTTTTTCTGATTCTTTCCCTTTACTGGGTTGCACAGAAATACCTGTAGGGTGCCATCTTACCTGGAAATGCTTCATACAATGTAAAAGATAAACAAGAGGTTTTAATACAATTGCAATTTTTAAACAATCATTGACGGGTGCAAGAATAAATACAGAGCTGTGCACTCTTTGTAAATTTCTATAAGTCACACTCAGAAACTGTTACAGACCATTCTTTACCTTAAGTAGCATCTCTGAGGTGGGCCAGAGTAGATTCAGAATGCTTTCTAAGTCAGTTCTCAGTGTCAGCATGAGCCCTAGCTTCTTGCACATAGGTGCTCTATTTCCCTCCCTCTCTGCTCTGTGGGCTTCAAGACAGCACAGCTCATACAACCTGATTCTACTTCCATCTATCACCATCCCACAAAAGTGTCTCCTGCAGGACCCCTAGTTGTGCAGAGACTGGGTGCTTCCTGGAAGAAAGTTTAGAGACATTTGGGCAGGATCTTTGGAATCAACACTTGAGTACCAGGAACATTTTGGGAAGAATAATTGCTCACACAGTGGGTTGCGGGTCATAGAGGAAGTGGAGCAGAGTACCACCTGGCATAATCTTCCAGTCACCTAATTTCCAGCCTTGATCTCATCTACTGTCTGTTGTTATTTTTGAATGCTTTCGAGACATATTGAAGTCAATGAACATTTCCAAGGCACTGGAGAATCTCCTGCCTCCTAACCAAACATCACAAAACAATGAGCTTTTTCATGTTTGGGAATCCACAGATGTCAATGAGTGGGAGCTCCTGTTTACAAAAGTGATTTTACAAAGTACATTTCCATCTTCTTTCATATGCTGTTGTAATGAGATACAAAATTGTTTCCATATTTCAAGAATGACTATGGCATAACAGAATCCGTCTAACTTCAAAACATGCTGTTTGCTGTCTTCAAATGAAGGAGCTCTGGCTGGCTGCACTGCATGCCTGGCACTTGAGTGCATTACCAACTTATCAGGTAGTGCAGAATTAAAGTTTGCTTAATGAGTTAGGTTATGAAATAAGGAACTCTGAGAATATGCTAGAAGTAGAAAAGACCAGAGTCTAAACATCATAATTGACCATTTGTTGAGTACTAAACACTGACCAGATTTGTGTTGTAGGAATAGAAATACATAGACCCAAAACTAGGTGGTGTCAGAGAACAGAAACATCCTTCATAGTAGTTTAAAATCAGAGTGTTGGGAAGGTCAGGATTCCTTAAAAACTCTGAAAGAGAGGTTCTTTCCTTTCCTTTTTAAACATGGGGTAGCTCCAGGTATTCTGAATATTAATTCCTTTTCTCATTGTTGTAACAAAATATCTAACAAAAGCAACATGAAAGGATTTATTTTGGCTTAGAGTTTGATCCACAATGTCAGGGAACATGTGGTCTCAGGAACATGCGGCAGCTGATTTTCTTGTGCCAGCAGTTAGCAAGCAGAAAGAGATGAATGCTGGTGTTCCACACAATCTCTGTTTTATTCAGTCCAGAACCCTAGCTCATGGGATAGCCCTGCCCACATTCAGGTAGGTCTTCCTATCTCAATTACATTTTTCTGGATACACCCTCACAGACATGACTAAGGGATTGCCTCTTAGATGAAGAAATATAGTCAAGTAAACACTAGAACAGCTGATGCAGCCAAAGCTTCTGTTTCCATCTCTACTTCACCTGACCATCTTCCTCTGTGTTCACACTCAAATTCCCTCTTACAGCAAAGAGATTGGTTCTATGGAGTAAGGGATCACCTTAAAGGGTGCTGCCTTTTCTCCACCCAGTCACATAATCAAAGACCTCACAGTATTTCCAGAATGAGTCATATATTTTCAAGCTTTGGGAATTAAACATATCTTCCATATCTTGCCATAACACTAACTGCATGGCAAACATTATTTTAGGTGAATATATATATATATATGTATATATATATATATATACATATATATATATATATATATATATTACATTGTCAAAGCTTCATAGTAAGCCTGTTAAGTAAGCATTATTACTGTCTATGTTTTTTAAATATGAAAATTGAGATGCAGAAGATTACATAACTTATTGACATGCTTACAGCTGGTTACTGGCTAGCACATATGAAAACTCACAGCCTGACAGCAAATCCCATATTAGGACCACCAAGAACATGAGCACTCCTGAGCTACAACATAGGTAAAATAAAATAGAGTCAAATATGAAAGCTTTTTTCTCAAGTAAATTGTAATGATCTTAATCTGAAAGCCAGCATGTGTAATTTTAAGTTTCTATGGTTTTCATAACTGCCCTATATTTCATCATTACAGATAATACTTATGCTAGTGAAAGGCTAGCTTACTTGGATATTTTCTGTTCCTGTCAGTATGCAAAGACAATGGCTCTACTATAAATAACAAGGCTTACTTTGAGATATAATAAACAGGATGTTTACAATTATACTTAGTATAATATCCAACATAAATAATTATTGTTTTCCTTATTAAATAAACTTTTCATTATTCTACTAGCAATTAATACACAAAATTGCTTATCAATTAATGCAGCCATTTTGCTGAAGAAATGATAAGTATATACACATACTTTACATATACATATATGTAAAAGTGATAAATATATTACTATTGAAACATTGATTTATAAGCAAATATTAGACTCTTTAATTAACAACTACATACATGTACCCATATGTATCCATATATATGATAGATCAATGATGAATAGATGAATAGATAATGGAGAGATGATTGATGATAGACGGATAGAGAATGGGTTATAGATACTACACGATAGAAGATAGATACACGGATAAATGAGGACATGTTGATGGTATGTAGATCTCAGATGAATTGACAGATGCTGAATTGATGGACAGTAGATGGGCACATAGATGATAAAAACAGATAGATGAAAGATAGATGTTAGATAAAAAGATAGATAATTTATAGGAAGGTGATATATAGATAGATGATGGATTTTAAATAGATATACAGAAAAAGAGGGACAGGTGACAGATATGTTGATAGGTATACAGACAGACAGAAAGACAGATTTGAGTTAGATAGCTAGGTGATAGGTAATAGATTATGGATATATATATAGATGCCAGATATGATGAGAGGTGCTTGGTAGGTGATTGATAATAGATAATAGTAAATAGATATGTTTACTAGATTAAATGTGACAAATAGATATCATAGATAGATATGATTATGATAGTTGATGAACGATAATTGATAACAGATTGATAAATGATAGATAATATATAGACAATAGATGACAGGTACTATAAAGAAATGATAGATAATAGATAAATATACAGACAGCATACAGACAGATGGTAGATGGATGAACAAATACTATATACAATCAGTTACTTAAATAGTAATTTTTTTATATTTGCTTAAATAGAAACTAAATACCTTTAGGAAGGAAAACAAGCTATATATTAGTGTATGTCAAATGGAAAAGAGGTATTAGAAAAACTCTGCCTTCCCTTTAAATTTCCATTCTACTATAGATTCTTTAATGGCTACAGTTTTTTCAAAGGCGAGCTAAGAAAGATGCTAGCTCTATCTATCTTATAGAAGCACTGGCCAAATGACAGTAGACTATTTAAACCCACCTGTGGACAGGAGCCGTGGGTGCTTAGTCCTAACTCCCCGTGCTTACAGCAGCAAATTATGCTTCACTGTTAAATTTATTTGTCTTCTCAAAATGTAGAGAAAGCTTCTAGTTTGGGTTTCTTCATTATGATTTACTTTAATAAGTAGTGTTCCATATCACATGATCACATACATCTTGTTTCTTGTTAAGGCATGTGTACTAGGTAACATTTCTGCATCGTGTTTCTGATTAAGTGTGTAATGACTCTCCTCATTGTCATTGTACTACTTTAGATCACCTTTTTATGATGGTCATACTTTTTGAAACATATTTTATTTATTTATTTATTTTTTTATTTTTTTATTTATTTATTTTTGGTTTTTCGAGACAGGGTTTCTCTGTATAGCCCTGGCTGTCCTGGAACTCACTCTATAGGCAAGGCTGGCCTTGAACTCAGAAATCTGCCTGCCTCTGCCTCCCAAGTGCTGGGATTAAAGGCGTGCGCCACCATTGCCCGGCGTTAATCTTTTTACAATTAAAATATAATTACATTGTTTTCGCCCTCTTTTTCCTCTCTCAAACTTTTCTCATGTACTCCCTCACTCTCTTTCAAGTTCATGGCCTATATTTTTAATTGTTGTTGCATCTCTGTGTGTTTATACATATAATAGGAATTTATAAATATGTAAGTATATTTATAATATATTAGAAATATGTATGTATTCCTAAATATATGTATACACCTACAAATATACATGAATATATTCCTAAATATGTAATTATAACATGCTTAATATTACTTGTTTATATATGATTTTAGGACTGACCACTTGGTATTGGATAACAAATTGGTGTTTTTTTCCCTGGAGAAAACTATTTCTCCCTCTCTCAGTATACTTTACTTGCCTATAGCTCTTTGTCTTGAGTTGCATGGTGATGAGCTTGTCCCCTTACATGATAGCATGCTCATTGCTGTCATCTTTGTTCAAGGTGTTTTCATCAGGTACCCAATGAGACTTTATGTGTGTAATTTATGACATTTCTAGGGGACACAGTCTCACAGCAAACCCCTGTTCCTCTGGCTTTTCAAGTCCTCCTAGCTTCTCTTCTGATAGGCTCACTAAATCTTAGATAATGTTGTAGATATATTGAATTGGGCACTACATTATCCCTTGTTATCTTCAATTTGATTGGTTGTGGTTTTCTGGAATGGTTGTCATCTCTTGCAAAGAGATGTTTGGTTAGATAGAGAAAAGCAACATTGTTTTTTAATGGTTTTTCATTTGTTTTAACCAAGATGTTAGTTTTCCATGTTTTAGGTACTCCAAATTCAGGATATTAAATATAAATATTCAATATATTTTTATGGTATCATCATAAGACATTTCCTTTAATGACATAGTTTATGCCTGTTTCCTGTCACCATATATAAGTGTCTAGTTCTATCTTTTTTGTCATGCTTGCTTATGGTGTTCTATTCAAAGCCTATGAAAATATGTCAAAACTTTCATTAAGATGAAAGGCTAGGGCCTTCATACTGCACTAACAAATCTTAAGAATTTATGGTACTTTTCTTTGGCTTTACAATACTGCTCATACCATTTTATCCTTCTTGTAGTTTTTTTGGAGACAGGATTGCTATGTGATGCCAGCTTGTCTAAAACTGGTCTTCCTCTTACCTTAGCATCTCCAGCAATGGATTATAGGCATGTACATGGCATTTGACCATTAACTTTTGTGTGCACTTGGCAAGTGTTCTTTCTTTGAGGGGTGGAGTGAGCCTAACTTATAACAGAAAAAAATGACTTAGTTTTACAGGCAAACTCCCAAGCTATTGGACTGCCAGTGAGAATGAGAATTGCAATATAGAGTATTTCTCCCCATTCATAACTAGAATTCTACCACAACCGGTTACCCCACAATGGTAAGCATATGTTGGTACTTGAAACAATGACTATTTTCCACCTTTGAAAGCATGTGAGGAGTTCACGTGTAAAATATCTCTCCTCTTTGCCAACTCAGAAATTTACATTATTTATTCATAAGCCAGAAGAGAAATAAAATTTAAAAATTTAATCTGAATCATTTTCTTTCATAGGTTTCTCCTCAGAAAGGAAGTTCAACCTGTAGAATTACGTTAGCAGACAAGCACAGAGGGCTGAACTCTCAGCTGTAACCACTTTGCTTCTTCAGGACATCTGTGAACGTTCTCCTTTGAGATCTGCTCTCAGTTACCTTCTCGTGGCCCTCATAGGGGAAAAGTAAGGACCACTGGGACACAGTAGAACTCTACAGATAAATCGAACTTCTCTCCTCAAATGACACAGGACTGCTGATTACACGCTCCTCCTCACAACTCTCCTCATCTAAGCACTGATGGGCTTGTGAAAGTGACTCCAGGATTTGTATGACTCCAGCTCTGGTGCTGTGATATTATAGACTTATTTAGAATGAACAGATCTTAAGCCAGGCACACTGGTGCATCTTATAATTCCATGGGAAGTTACTGCAGAAGGATTGCAATGATTTCAAGACCAGCCTGGGTTGAAATACAAACACCACATAAGCCAATTCTGCATCTCAAAAAATTAATAAAACACCGTGTAGTCCCTGGAAGAAAACTTTTTTCCATAATGGCTAAGTTAATTATTCAGTGGTTTGACAGTTGGACTAGGTAATATGTTCATTACTGTTGAACTTGAAACTACATGAATTTTAATAGACAATCAAAAGACTTATAGACTCCCCTGACTAAAAGAGTGAGTCAAACTCAATAAAATGACAAACATGAAACTATCCTTCCAGTGGATCATTTTTAAGCTTGTCAGAAGTTATGAGCCTGTTTCATCTTTAGGTAAAATTGGTTATGAAAGGGTACTGTCCTGACAGAATGGTGACGGCCACTTTCTGTCTGTAAATAGTCAGCAAGAATTGCCAAATTCTTGAGGTTCTGTCTCTTTTCCAGTCTGTGGATTTGAGCAATGTTTATGAAACTGGACTATACCTTTTTAAACTAATTAACCTAAAAATAACACATCCATACATTTTATTGCAGTTGAAGTACAAAGTGACCTAGCTGATCTCTCAAAATCCAGCAGTTTTAAAAGCATTAAGCCCATCTTCTTCAGTAAGATTTGGTAGTGTCAACTTGAGTTCCTGTTTGTAGCGGTGAATGTTCATGACAAGAGTGTGAGAACTGCAAATATCTAACACTTCTAGATGAACCTAAATAGAACCAGGAACATCCAGGGCATGCGCAAAGAAAACTACCGGATCTAGCTAGCTTTGCTTCCAAAATTATGCGGCTTGTCTAACTCAAACTATTTTTGTTTTAATTTGTGGGTACACACTGAATAATGAGAAGGTAAAAATGTCCCAGGAAACTAAGCATTTCCCCTTTCGTCTTTGTCTAAGCTGTAACTTAACCTTTAAGAGAAGCTGAATGATCCTGTCATATTAGCTTCCAAGCCCTTTGTTTATGCAACTATGTATCAGAAAGATAAGCCATCCTTGGGTATCCCTTCAAGTCAGAGAAACAACTATCACCTCTAGGAAGGCATTCTGCATATTGGAATTTTCCGTTTCTTCAAATTGTTAACAAAATCATGGTAATGTCTGTTTCTCCTGCTGAATTAAGTCTATGAAACAAGACATGCTTATACAATTTTTAAAGTGTATACACAGGAAAACACTCTTCATAGACCAGTAATTAAGGTCTGCAGCAATAAAACATGGTTTGATTATTCAAACTGCCCCTATGCTATTAACAAGGTGCCAAACACTGACAAGAATGCATAAATGTTAACCTAGGTGGAGAATAGACTATTAACTAAGAACTAATTTCATTTTTCATCCAAGACTGTTTTTTCATTCAGACTCTGTTACTAGAGAGATTTCAATCCCCCATTCTTATGTCCTTTTTCCCCATAACATGTCTGGAGACTTCTCTGCCTGGGATCATAATAAGGTTCAGACCCTTATCTATGGGTCTATTTTATTTTTCACACAGAGTTTGTGGGCATTAGTGAGCACTTTCTTTGAAAGGGAAAGAGGTCATGACACCTGTCTGAGGAAGGAAACTTAAAAGCAGGCATACTTCAAGAGTCTGGGTGATCATGGAGAATTTGATCTTTGACTTGAAGATATCACATGAAGAGAAACATGTGTTCACTTTGTTTTGGTTGCAACATCAGTTTAGAAGGAAACCGCAGGTCTGGTAACATCCAGGGCATAGGTCAGCCATGTCTCCTTGCTAGCTTTATTTTGTTTCATTGGCTTCAGGCTTTATTTTCTGTTTTATAGTGTGTTCACTGAGCTCTGACACCAGCAAAAAAGAAAAAGAAAATGAAAACAAAATATAATTATGTTCTTGTGATGGCTGATTGATCGGAAGCTTACAGAGGCTCAGGGATCTTCCCTGAGACAAGTAGGTGACAGAGCCAAGGTGCAAAACTGTCCTCAGAGGGGCAGCCCAGGTATGTGGATGTCACAGCTCTGCTTTCTAACCCTCCCCAGAAAGTTCTGCTCCTTGTGATGATCCATTTGGTTTTCATTAAGTTCTATTATAGGAGCATAGTTTTGAAAAAATACTATTTAGAGAAAATGCTACATGTTATATAGAATTATTATGTTACATCCAAAGTTAAGAGAAATGTCTTATTTAGATTATGTGAGGAGCTAAACATGCACAAAGTATATGATATACTCCAAGGATATGCATGTTGTTGCTTTTGACTTCCAATATTGTTAACAGAGTTCTGTTACAGTAGAATCATATCTAAAACATATATGGTAGGTAATAGTCTCTTACCCTGTTGAAATGGTAAGAGTCTCTAGATTCTGTAGCACTGAAAGTGCAGTCTTCTTTCTCTACCCAACTGCTTGTGTCCTAGTTACGTAGCTCAAATTGTTTCTTATGCCTATGTTTCTTTTTCACTGTATTCATTTTCCCATTTGTTGCTCTAAGAGAAAAAGCTACTATGAAGAATACTGTATCAAGTTTACTTCTCTGTTGCTGTGATAAAGCACTGACCAAAAACAAGTTGAAAAATAAAGGGATTTATTAAGTTTACAGGTAATAGTCCATTCAGGAAAGCCAGAGCAAGATCTCCAGACAAAAAAAACTAGATTCAAAAATTGAATTAGGGAACATGAAGAAACACTGCTTACTGCCTTGTTCCCCTTGGCTTGCTCAGTTTGTTTTCTTATATAGTCCAAGTCATGTGTAGAACTATTCACAGTGGGTTGTGCCCTCCCACAATTAGTAATCAGGAAAACTTCCCAAATCCATCCCCACAAGCCAATCTAATAAAGACACTTTCTGAATTCAGATTCCTTCTTCCCAAGTGACTGGAGTTTGTGTCAAATGGTCAAAAACTAAACCAGCATAGGCAGTTACACTTCCTGTCTTGTGATCCCATAGGGGAGAAACTATTTGTCATCATACACCCACATACTCCACACGTCACACACTCCCACCTATCGACATGAATATAAATAAATATAAATAATACAAATATAGATATAAATATAAAATATAAATATACATGCATTTTCTTCATGTATACCATTTATATATAATACACATATATATACATACATATGTACATACATAAATAATACAACATATATTCACACTCCACATTCCCCATGATAACAATAGATACATACATGAAGCAAAGAACACTCTGTAACCCTACCTTTCTCAATTTTGTAAGCCAACCTCTTCAAGAACTGCATCAAATAGGTATGGAGAGATTGGACATCCTTGGCTTTTTTCTGAGTTTGATGGTAATGAGTTTCCCTGTTTAGGCTGATTTGGGCTTTGGACTTAAAAATTGCCTTTATTATGGTGAGGTTTGTTCCTTGTATCTTAATTTCTCCAGGTTTTTTAATATTAACTTATTTATTATGTATACAGCATTCTACCGGCATGTATTCCTGAGACCAGAAGAAAGTACCAGATCTCATTATAGATGGTTCTGAGCCATTATGTGGTTGCTAGGAATTGAACTCATGGCTTCTGGAAGAGCAGCCTTAATCACTAAGCCATCTCTTCAACCCATTTCTTCAGAATTTTATCATGAAGGGATGTTGAATCGTAGAAGGCTTTTCCATCATCTAATGGGTTGATGAGATGATCATGTGGTTTTTGTCTTTTAATCTGTTTATGTGTTAGATTAACTTTATTGATCATTAATTTACATATATTGAACTATCCCTTTGTCAAGGATCAGCCTTGGCTTGGCTTGGAAAGCAGTTCTGAGGAAGGGGTGTCTGGGAGCTATAAAACACAGACTTGAAGTCAAATTGTAGGTTACAACCTGACAGCCTATGTTCTGCTGAAGATAGCTTTGGTTCTTAGGTCTATTTGCTTGGAATATTTCCAGACAGCTCTCTGCTTGAGACAATTTTTTGTTTGTTTCAATTCTAAAATCTTTTTAGATAACGTATCTCTTGCAGATCAAAATCCCAGTTTATTTACATATCAATTCAGTCATTGCTCCAGGTTCCTTCTTGATTATCCCATGAATGAGTGTCCCATAACTCCAGCCCCTTAAGAGACAGCAAGCATATTTTTTATATCGCAAAAGAATTCAGAGATCTGCCTGCCTTTGTTGAGCATAAATAATAAGCTAGCTGGGTGGGATCCTGCCCTGAAATCATCATTCCTGCTATACCTGGGCCTGGACCTAAACTCCCTCTGTCTCAGGATGACCTTAATCCCAGAAATCTGCCTGCTTTTGTAAGCACAAACAAAAAATTTAGCTGGGTAGACATTTGCCCTGTGATCACCACTCCCTAGACCTCTTTATTTCCTTCCTTAGTATCTTTCTGACAAGCTGGTTCACAGTGCAGCTGCCTCTATTCTTTTAGATCTGTGAAGCTCCTTATACAATTCATATTGCATCCTTATATTTTGCATAGTTGAAAAATTATATATTTTTTAACTGTTTTCAGAGTTTTTCCCACAGCCTTAAGGGCTGTCCTGAAGGTCTTAGCGTTATTTTGCTAAGACATAGACACACTCTCAACTCTTGGACTCATGCTGATTCTAATTATAATGTAGTCATTAACATTGGCAGGGAGAATATTTTCTGATAATCTTGGCAGGGAAAATATTTTCCATATACAAACAAGCCTTATACCCACAGCAACCATCCGTGCTTGGGGAGGTCAACTCCCTGATGGCTCTATTCCAGGGACAGCAATCATGTCACATGGTCCTTGCCATAGCCAAACTGGACTCAGCATCCCTTCATCTCTGGAATGAAGCCAATTTAATCATCTTTTTTTATGTGTTCTTACATTTGGATTGCAGGTATTTTATTAAGAATTTCTGCGTCTATGTTTAGAAAGAATGCTGATATATAATTTTCTTTTTTGAGTAGGTCTTTGTGTGGTTTTGTTATCAGAGAAATAGTGGCTTTGTAAAAAGAATTAGGAAATATGGCTTTAGTTTCTATTTTGCAGAATAATTTGAGAAGTATTGACATTAACTCTTCTTTGATGGTCTGCTATAATTCTACACTGAATCCATCTAGCCCTGGACTTCTTTTGGTTGGGGGATTTGTAATTACTGCTTCTGTTTTGCTAGGGGTCATAGGTCTGTGTAAATTGCTTATTTTGTCTTGATTTAACTTCATTATATTGTATACATCAAGAAATTCATTCATCTCTGTTTAGTTTTCCAGTTTGGTGGAATACAAATTTTTAAAATATGTCCTTTGATTCTCTGAATTTCCTTGGCTGTAATGTTCCAGTTAATGTCTAATCTTATTAATCATATCTTCTCTCTGTGTCTTTAGGTTAATTTGGCTTAGAGTTTGTTAATCTTATTGATTTTCTTAAAGAATTAACTCTGTTTCATTGTGTTTGTTATTGTTTCATTAGTGTCAGTGCTGAATTTGATTATTTCTGTCTACTCTTTTGGGTACTATTTATTCTTGTTTGCTTAGAACTTTCACATCATTAAGTTGCTAATACAGTATTTCTTCAGTCTTTTTGTTATAGGCACTTAATGAAATGAACTTACCTTTTAAAATTATATTCACTGTGTCTTATAGGTTCAGGTATGTTGTATATTTACTCTTATTCAAGTCTAAAAAGTCTTTAAATTCCTTATTGATTTTTGTTTTGACCCAATTTTCATTTAATTGTGAATTGTTAAGTTTCCATGAGTTTGCATACTTTCTAATGTTTCTATTATTGTTG
Source organism: Grammomys surdaster (assembly GCF_004785775.1). Lineage (NCBI taxonomy): Eukaryota > Metazoa > Chordata > Mammalia > Rodentia > Muridae > Grammomys > Grammomys surdaster. The sequence continues at coordinate 1,730,798 of NW_021605171.1, read as the reverse complement.
ATATCAGCTTTAATCCATGGTAGTCAGACAGGATACAGGGTATCATTTCAATTTTCTTATATCTGTTGTGATTATTTTATGTCCTAACACATGCTCTATATTAGAGAAAGTTCCTTGAGATGCCAGTGCTAGGAAGAAAGTATATTATTCATAAAAGTGTTTTCATGAAATATTCTGTAGATATCAGCCATGTCCATGTGATTTATGACATCATTTTGCTCTAGCATTTCTGTATTTAGTTTTTGTTTGGAAGACCTGTCTATTGGCAAAAGTAGTACACTGACATCTTCCACTATCAGTGGAGGGTCAATGTGTGGTTTTAGCTGTAGTAGTTTCCTTTTAAGAACTTGGATACTCTTGTGTTTGGTACATAAATGTTTAGAATTATAATATCCTCTTGGTGGATTTTTTTCCTTTAATAATGGTATGGTAACCTTCATATCTCCTTTGGTTAGTTTTATTTGAAGTCCATTTTTCTAATATTAAACTAAATATATTTGGTTCTTAGGTCTTTTTGCTTAGAATATCTTTTTCCATAGTTTTAAATTAAGATGATAGTGAGATGTGTTTCATGGATGCAACAGAAAGATGTGTTTTGTTTTTTAACCCAGTATATCACTGTGTCTTTTTATTGGGGAATTGAGACTATTAACATTATGAGTTATTAGTAAGTAGTGGTTTATTTCATTATTATAATTCCTGTTATTTGTTGCTATGATGTTCCCCTCCTTTTGACTTATTGTTTTTGGATTATTTATTCCTTGTGTCTTTATTGGTCTAGATTATCTCTTTAGACTAAAGTTTTTCTTCCACGGCATTCTATAGAGCTGGATTTGTAAGTAGAAATTGCTTAAATTTGTTTTATTGTTGAACACTTTCTTTTTCTGTCAAATTTGATTGCTAATTTTACTAGGTATTGTGGGGTGGCATTTCTGGTCTCTCAGAGCTTGTAAAAACAATTATCCAGGCTCTTCTGACTTTCAGAGTTTCCATTCAAAAGTCAGGAGTTATTCTAATAGTCCCACCTTTTATGTGATTTGTTCTTTTCCTGTTGTTGTACCTTTTAGGTTTGTTTCGCTTTGGTTTGGCTTGGTTTTGTTTTGTTTTTCTTTTTTTTTTTTTGCCATTGGTGGTGTTGTTGTTCTATACACTTTAATTCCTTCATTATTATGTGTGGTTGGGATTTTTTTTCTGGTCTTGTCTGTTTGATGTTATATATGCTTCATGTACCCTGATAGGTACCTGTTTCTTTAGATTGGGGAAGCTTTATTCTGTAATTTTGTTAAAAATATTTTCTGTGCCTTTGATGTCTGTTTCTTTTCACTCCTCGATATCTGTTATTTGTAGGCTTAGACTTTTCACAGCACCTCAGATTTCCTAGATGTTTTATACCTGAATTTTTTTAAGTTTAACATTTTCAATGAATGAGCTAGCCATTTCTATCTTGTCTTCAAGTCCTGAAATTCTCTCTACCATTTCTTCTGATCTATTGGTTAGGTTTTGGTTTGACATCCTGAGTTTTTCATTTCCAGTTTTATTCCAGTTCTCATTTCTTTAGTGATTCTATTTCTATGTTCATGTCTTGAAACATTTTTATTATTTCATTACACTGTTTGTATTTCCAGTCTTTCTTAAGGCATTTGTCTACATCCTCTTTAAGGAGTTCATATTTAGTATTATTAATAGCAATACTAATTGCTATTATTAATACCTTATCTTGTACTTCAGCTAAATTCCATTTCTAAGATCCTATTGCAGTAGAGTTGCTGGATTCTAGAGGTGGCATATTTTCTTTGCTGGTTATGGTTGTGTTTTGCTCTGAGACCAAGGATTCTGGAGTTACAATGTTTGGGATATTTATCAGCATCAATGTCTGGTTTTGTCTTTGTTGGATTGTTGTTCCATTCTTTGGTTGTTGTTGATATTCTAGGCCAGTGTGATGATAAAGTGTGCATGTGCTTACAATGGTAGGTGAGGGACATAAAGGAATGGATATGGGGTAGAAGAAAAGGCTGAGAGGGGCAGTTGAAGAAAGTTGGGCAGGGGGAGGTGGAGGGCTCTCTGGATCTGTACCAAGAGGCCGAGTCTCAGGGAAAGGAGGTAGAGTGGGAGGAAGGGATCCTCTAGGCAGACTGAAACAGGACTGAGAGTAAGTATGAAGAGGGAGAATAGAAGACAGAAAAAATAACAAAAATTGACTGCCTGTATTCTAGTCCAATCCATTGAAGGTCCTGGATGGAAAGTGTGTCAACGGAATGGAGATGGACAAGACAAGAAATCTAAGGAGAGTAGAAGAAAAGATCTTTAGGGACCTTGGATCCAAACCATAAGACCATCAGGTTTTATTGTCAAAAATATTTCTACTTCATATTTCTTTATTTTTATTCTCTACAGTATCTTATCTATGAAAAATCTTACTTCTTATGCCTCAGTATTTTGGAATCTCTTTACCTTTTGGGTTGTATTTTCTTTTTAATGGTGATGGTCATAGATTCACTGCTATAGGTGATTAGGTTGGTGTAGACATTGAAAAAGGTTGATATTGGTACACTGGTGTTGAGAAGCTGACTAATTGGGCATGGTTCCATAACTTTTATGACTCAATACTTCGTCTATGAAAAGAAGTATGCAGATATCTCAAGACTAACAAAGCATTTTGGCGACTCTAAAACAAATTTAAATAAATAAATAATCTTAGTCAGTTTTGTATTTAAATATGGTTGAAACGTATTTAAAAGCACAAAAGAAATATAATGGAAGGTTGAACAAATACGACCCAACAAAACCACTAGGACCCCATAAATAAATTGGCATTAATTGATATTAGGAATATACATTGCAGTACAGAGGTCAAATATGTACCAAAATTCTTCATTTGGAAAATTTGAAGAATTCATGAAGCTTTACTATTGATAACTAAGATTTTGAGAAGTCAGCTGTCCTACTTTATTATACTTAACAAAATCCTTAAGGAATGTCCTCAAGGCCACAGACACTAAGGTTTCAAAGGTGGGCTGCCAATCTCATTGTCTGTGTGACTTTTAGTCATGAGACTCTGACCCTGCTGCAACCTTGTCTTTAGGTTCAGTTCTGGTGCTGAAGCATTTCCAAGATGGTATAAGCTCTAAAAGTAAGAATTAAATCTGGATAAGGTGTCCTAAGCCTCTTCTCTTGAGAATGGTCCTATAATTGGGAGTATTCATGTTTGACTCTGACCTTCTCCTTCAGCTAAACTACAAGAACCAGTGAGTCTACTGTCTAAAGGCAAAGTAAACAGGAAACTAACCACTGGGACCAACTTATTCTCCATGTTTGGAAAACACAGCTGCTAAGAACTCAAAGCTGTCTAACTCAGAATACAGGCATAAAAGAACCCTAGTCAACGTTTCTTCATCAGATTATCTGTAGCTACATAGATTGGCCTTATATGCCAAATAAACAATGGCACCATCAAAATCCTGACATCCTGGAGGAGTGCTAATTGAAGTCTCTTTGTATGTGTACTGTCAAACAATGCTCTGCACTGGCCTTAGCCGTTTGCATTTATATGGGCACATTCAAGACATTCACACCACATGAACATAGCATATAACTGCAAGGGGAACAAACAGATTTCTTTTTTTTCTCCCAGTGAGAGCCATACTAAAGGGTGCTGCAGAGGCAATGTCACATTGATCTGGGCTAGGCTTTATTATACCATCTGGCTCCTTTTCTAGGGATATCCTTAACTAACCCATCAGGGCCTTCTCCCCTATACATCCGTCCACGTGAAAACAACAAAGGGAGTCAATTGTGCTGGTTCTCTGTGTGAGCCCCCATACCAGGCTTGTTAGCAGAAGCCTCCCTCACCCAGCCTGCCTAGCCTCCCTTTCTCAGTCAGGAGTCTTCATTTAAGTCCCTTTTAATGAGAGGAGCTGAGCGCTAACTCAATAGTTCCAACCTTCCTCTTAAAGAAACTTGAAGGGTGAACTCCACCCTCCCAGCACAGATACTTCCAACAGCATTCCTAATAAGATTCTGTAATGTTTTCCTGTGGTATTTATGCAGTGCCTACACAGTTTTATTTTCAGAACCACTGTTCTCCTTTGAGAATAGCTGTGTTGTAAGAAACTTATTCCATTTGAACTAGGGCCCATCACTTACTGCTTCCCCAAAATAGCTTGTGGATTTATATTATTGTAACAACCTATGAGTAATATAGACTGCTAGAAAGAGTGGTCACTCTGGGACAAATATTAGAAACCCCTTCAAACAACCAGCTTATTCTATTAAGTCCCAGACTGACTTCACTGGGTAAGACTTATTTACCGAAGAAGTATGTTTGGCAGTCAAAACAGGAGGAACAGCTGTAGGAGTTAGTCCTGTTTCCATTAAGCTCAGTGATTCATTTGGAGCTACATAAGCCATTTAAGCAAGAGGTGTTTAAATAAAGCATGGCCCACGATAGCTTGCTGACTTGTGGTGCTGATTCTTTTGATTTGAAAAGAATCCATATGGCTCTCAGACTAGTTGTGACATCACCAGGAAGTCTATTCTTCCTGTTCTTTTTGTCCTTGTTCCCGTCTTAGATTTTTCTTCAAATATAGAGTGTTTTGTCCAAAGATGTGTGCAGGCAAATTTCACAGTGATTTGTGTTGGAGCACATGAAGGTCTTCAAACTCACCATCAAGAATCTTGTCGTTATTTAATGGACAAATCAAGCCAGTCCATATTCCCCACATCTTTCCTTTACTTGGCAAAGCCTAGTCAGCCTTGCCTAACACTACAGTCAAACTTCTGCCTCTGCAAGACAGGGCTTAAATGCTGTTGCATCTAATCTGCTTTGTATTGGACATCTTTGATGAGTAGTCTGGGCAAAGTTGTCTCTCTCAGAAGCAGAGAGGTCTACACAATAACTCAGTGAGTTCATCATAAACTGTAACTTTGCCATTTCTATAATGATGTCATCACTGTAATAAAACACATCATTTAAATTTACAAATGCTATTCTCAAAAGAATCACCAGCAGGAGCAGCTATGGGCTTTCTAGAATTACAAACTTTCAGGCCACAGGACAGAATTTGGATTATAAACTCAGTTTGAGCTATTTACCAACCAGTTTTGACAACCTCTCTCTGTGATGGTTGGTTTAATGCCAACTTGCCCCAAAGTAGAATTACTTGAGCAGGGAGCCTCACCTCAACTGTTTTAATTGCCTTAATGGATGTAAAAAGAGCCCCTGCCCCCAAGTGTGGCAGCACCATTTGGTAGCAGTCCAGATAAAAATCAGTATGGAAGAAGAGAGATTATTTGCCTTCTCCCCATTTCCCTTCCCTCTTGGCTGCTTTTTTTCCATCTGTTGGTTTGAATAGATTTACCTTGTCGTTGCTGTTAATTCCTTTGTTCACAACAGAACCACTATTTCAAGCTCCCATCATTGACTAAGGCAAAGATTCCACCGCCTCTCTAATTGACTTTGTTCTCACAATGGGTTTTGCTCCTTTTACATCCTCCAGTCACCTTGATTGAGCCTTGTGGTCCTGCATGGTCTTCAGTTTGTCCTCTAATTCACATCTTTTTGCCTTTTTCAGCCATCTATTTATTATCTGACTATATCACTTCTCTTCTGTTAGGCATCACCCTCTAGATTCAGAGTCTAGAAGGACAGAAAGAGATGCGGGAAGAGCATTTTAAAAGGGATTCACTAGAATGGCTGACCTGAGTATCTGCATGCTAGAGAAGCTGAGGTCCCAATTGCTGCTCAGTCCCTGAAACGGGTGTCCAGATTAAAATCCAGTGAGGAATGACTAGAAGATTCCTGGGTAGCCACTACTCTTCATGTTTGAATACCCAAGGTGTAAGGTGATGACTAATGTCAGCAAAGGTGCAAGTGGGAGCCACAAAAGGAGGGATAGATAGCCTCGCTCAGCAGGAAGCAAAACTCAGCCAAGCAGGAAGCACTGTCCTTTTCTCAGATCTCTTTGTAATCTAGATCACATAGAGGCAATGTTACCTCAAAGAAAAATCCTCCTTAGGTAATTCTTTCTGTAAAGGTCCCTATAGACCTGACCAGAAGTGTGGGACTTGGGTGACTCCAGATCCTGTCAGGTAGACAATCAAGATAAGACATCACACGTCCCTTGTGGAGGAAAACCTTTAGCAAAAGCTCTCTCCATGGGAGAGCGTCAACAGATCGGGGACAGTTTGCTTTTAACATACTAAGCCATCTCCGACTCTGTGTCACTGTCATCTTTGCATATATCTTCCAGTCTCTGGCACAACCCATGCCTTTGTCCAAAATATTAGAAATGGATGTTCTTGGCCAGATTAATAATAAGATGACACAACCCAGAGGACAGATAATTTTACGTAGAGAGTGTCACCTACCTAGCCTTCTGGATGCATGCTATACAGAAAGATAGGTGGCCTCTGCTTAGGGAGGTTTAGCTTGTGCCTGGCTGAGTATGAGGTGGGCTGACCTGAAAGCCCAATTTTCAAGGCAGAGCCCCTTGCAGTGCCTTTTCTCATGCCAAGCTCTTGTGCGAGCTTGTGATCCACAGTGCCCTGCTGCTTTCTGCTGTATCCAAAGTTGTGTCGCTTAAAGCAACCTTCTTGGTCCAGTTGTACTATGAGCTAGAGACATGTTAAAACAAAAACTCTGAAACGCTGCTATCGACTTGACTCAGGAAGCAGCAATCTGTAACCGCATCCTGCAGAGGACTGTGCTGACTGCGAGAGGGGCTTCCGGCACATCGCAGGTCCTCAGTAAATATCCATGCTTGAAAAACTAAGTGAGTTCCTCCTTCAAAGAAACCGAGCTCTATTATGCTTTCCCTTTGAACAATCCCATCACTACATGTTTGTCTCCACCCTTTACACTGTTCACAGGGTTCTGGACTACTGTGTGAGGAGGTTTAAGCACCGTGTAAAATCTTTAGCTTGTCTGGCTCTTTCAGTGAGTTATACAGTCACTTCCTGAGCACAGGAACTTTTACTACACTTCATTTCTGTTGACAGTAAGTAGTGCCTGAGCTACAATAGAGACTGTAATTCACATGGAAGGAAACAAAGAAGGAAGACGCAGAAACAAGCAAAAGGGCAAAGATGAGCCAACTCCCTCTCAGTTCAAAAGCCCAGGCTAAGAAAATATCTGTGATTATTATCCTGAAATAGGTACTGCTCCTTATTCCTTGATCACAAGTAAACAAGCACAGTATGACACAAAAGAAGAGATTAAAAACTGATGGTCATCTCAACATACAGAGAAAATGCCAGACAGATTCAACAACTAGAAGATCACGGGAAACGTGGTTTTCATAATCCAACTGACCTGTTACCTGGTTGAAAGTAGGGGTTCTACAAAGCAAGTGTTCTATGAAGCAAGGTTCCCACATGGATTGCTTCTGTTCATGATATACTGGAGGTAATGGACAAGAAAAAGAAATAAAAGTATCTTGAATTGGAAGGAGAAAAGAAATATCCTTGCTTATGTAAAAACTCTAAACCCGCCTCAACAGTAACGCAGCATAGAGCTAAAAAATGGATACAATAAAGTGGCCAAGAATGAAGCTGGGAGTATGGAAATCAGGGTATTTCTGTGTGTGAAGCACAAGCCATTCTAAAGAAAGCTAAGAGAAGAATCCTATTCATAACCGAAAAGCAAGCAAGTAAGCAAGCAAGCAAAACCAGTAGATAAGGGCAGGCAAGAAGGCTCAGCAGAGTTTCTTTCTAAGAAAGTCTGGACACTTGAGATCAACCTGGAAGCGCATGGAAAAGTGGAGAAAAAACTGACTCTACAGACAAATTCTTGTCTGATCTCCACATGTGTGCCACAACAGAAGACCTGACCCACAATAATAAAAGTTAAAATTAAATCAAATCCCAGCTGAGTGTCCTAAGAGTTACTATTGTTGTGGTGCAATACCATGACACAAAAACAAGTGGGAAAGGAAAGGATTGATTTGGCTTATGCTTCCACGTCACTGTAAATTGTTGAAGGAAGTCAGAACAGAAACTCAAGCAGAGCTGGAACCTGGAGGCAGGAGCTGATACAGAGGTCATGGAAGAGTGTTGCTTAAGGACTGGCCTTCTCCTCATGGCTTGCTCAGGCTGCTTTCTTACAGAGTCCAGAACCACCAGCCCAGGGATGGTACCACCCACAACGAGCTAAGCTCCATCAGTCACTAATTAAGAAAATGCTCAGCAGCTGGATCTTATAAAGGACTTTTCTTAACTGAGTTTCCGTCCTTTGAGATGTCTACTGTAGCTTGTGTCAACTTGATATAATACTATTTAGTACACTGGACATGCTGATTCATACCTACAGTTAATTCAGCATTTGGGAGCTAAGGCAGGAGGCCTGTGAGTTACAGGTTAGCCAAAGGTACACAGTTATAGACCTTGTCTCAAAAACAACCTCTGTTCTTCCAAACAATTCAATAAAGATTTCTAATGAATGAGACAGCTGTAAAAACAAACAAACAAACAAACAAAAACATAAAACCCAATAAATAGTATTAGGAACAGGGTAAGCTTCATGGTAAAATACTTGACTAGTCTGTGTGAGGCCCTGGGATTTTATCCCCAGTACTCTCTTTGGTCTATAGAAGAGCAATTTCTGTCCATTAGCATTAGTAGTAAGCAGCTCTCAAACCACTTACTTAAACCACTAGATTTTCCTATGAATCAACTTGTTTTCTTCACTCCATTGTCACATCTGGGTTTTGTTCTTTGCTTCTATTTACTGGTTCCTGGGGATTTTATTTTATTTGCTTACATGGATCCCACATCACCTTCCAATTTACTAATCTGTAGCATTTCATTCTCAAAGTTCTCCTCTACCAGAATCACTTAATGAGATGTTTTCAGGACTCAGGAGTATTCATGACATAGTTTCTTTGCAACTCATATGTGGAAAGGTACTGACTAAGCTAGCTACACATTGTCCACCTCAGTGAAAGGCCCAGGCTTAACTCTTGAAGCTGACAGAAAAGATACTCAACAACCATGTCACTAATTAGGAGTGTAAGTTTGCATTTTTTGTTAGCCTGAAGATATAGGAATCCTTAGCTCATAAGCCAAAACCCAGGCTAGAACTGGTCTCAAGGTATAAAAAACAGATGCTGTAACTTTTCCCTTAAACTAGGGTGGCCCTTCTGGTCAGGATACAGGCTGTGGCTTGAGTCATCTTTGTCCAGCAATGTAGTCAAGAAACATCATGTCTCTTCCAGGCCTTTCCATGAGAACTCAGAGTGTAGATTTTAAAAGATTTGTACAGTCATTTTGGTTTTGAAACAAAATAGAAATAAATAATGATCTAACTAACCATTTGATCTTTCAGAATAGAATTAATTCTGGATCTGCTTCATAGAACCATTCATAGAGAATTTAGGCTTTAAGTTCACCAACAGTGGGTTAAGACAAGGAAAAAAAACCCAACCAAAGAAAATACCCTGTCACTACAGGGTTCTATTCTCCCAGCATTCTAGTTACACTACAGGGTTTCAGTCCACTTTTAAGAGAAGTCAGAGCCAGCCAACATTCAACTGAATCAATACAAATTTTTCAACTGGGCTAGTAGTTTGGAATCATTGGCATGGATTATGTTTGATTTAAACATCTGAACCAATGGACTGTTTCGAAGAACAGTGATTATCTGAGGTGTAGCACTCTTTTCTTCTTTGTGTTTTTTTCATTTTTATTCTTCTTCATAGTTCACTTTGGACCAAGATCAAGTTTCAGCATAAAGAGGCCTACATGAATCACTTCGCTAAGGCACACTTTAGTGTCCACACAGTAACTGTAAACACTGTCCAAGTAAGTTATGAAAAAATAATCTTGTCATGAAGTTTTTAGACAAGGCACATTTTAAACATGCTAGTTTGTTTCTGGCCACAGTCCCACGGTGCCTTTTGTGTGGCTTTGGCTCATTTTTTATTCACAAATTAGACAAATCTATACTAAGTATCAGCTTATTCCTAAATATCTGAACCTCTTATTTATAGATAAATCATTTTGTTTTTCAGTTAATACATTAGACTTCTACCTTGTTAATTATATATCTACTATTCTTTATATTGTTTTCCTTTAATATTGATTCCATCAAAGAGAAAACTAACATTTGAATTCAAAGGTTTGTAAGTCAAATGTCCACTAGGTGGAACTATTGTCTCAAACGAATGAGACTAGAAAAGCTATTTCCAACTTTCCTTGTTGTTAGGGCATAAAATCTAAGAGGTGATTTCCTTCCATTTCTCTGGTATCTTTTTTAATATAAGCAACACTAGCACTTAGAATGCATGCAGTCTAATAGGTAATATTCAGAACTGCACCTCTGTGAACACTTCGGCTAAGATGGCCCGATGCTCAGCTCTCCTGGCACTATTCTGTTTCTTAGGCTTAATAATAACAAAAATACTTTTCTTAAAAATTATGCCTTAAAACTAGAATTTTGAAAAAAAAACTAGAATTTTGGAGACTTCCTTAATAAGCCAGTAATTCAAACCTCACAGATGTATAAATACATAAAAATACAAAGTACCAATGAAAAAGTTGAGGAGGCCCCAAGACTGGAAACATATCACAAAGAACAAGTTCTAGTCAAGTTCTCACAAAATACCATCGTGCATTAATTCACACACTCTTACCCAGTGCATTCAAGTTATTTAAATAGTGTATCTTACTTTACTTAATGCAAATGGCACATAGCAAAGTTATAGAGAGTATTTTGTTCTTATTTTCAGTTTCTGTCCTAAATATGAACATCTCTCCTCACTAAAATTTACCATGCTTTGTGGTAAATTAAGTTGACATACTTACAATTGTTAATATTTTAAAAACTCTTGTATCTAAAGGAAATATTAATTTTTAATGTTTTGAGATATAATCTCCTTTACGGTCAAAATAGTTTATCCAATAATCTAAGAATCTTAAAAACTAATGGGAATTCTCTAGTTTCTCTTTAAATCACTTATCAAAATGGAATTTTGAACATCAGATTTTGGTTTGTTGTTTTATACACAAAAACAAAAGTAGTGAACACTCAGTAAATTTCCCTATGCACTCTGTACTTGGAAAAGCCTAGAAAATCACATTCTGGTTTCGATGTTAGTCTCCTAAGAACGTGGAGGCCAGTTTCTTGCTCGCCTGAGAACACTGTTGCTGTGAATGCAGACAGCAGGCCCTGGCAGAGAGATCCCAGACCAAGAACATAAAGCATGCAGGCCTCTGCCACAGCAGGCAGAGCAGAACACTCACTTTCCCACCCACCCAACTACCTCACCGTTTATTAACCTTTTCTATCCATTTATTTATGGCTTTAGAAACACTCAACATTTCTATGTCTTTATTTTTAGTATGCCACCATATCTCTTAAAATCCTCGTTATGACTTTCAAACATGGGGAAGAAAATCTTCTCTGACACTGTATTATGCTTTAAAACAAGTCTGAACTCCTAGGTCTGAGACGCACAGCTTTCTTCTATACAGCTCCAACTTACATTCTGAGATGTAATACATATATAATACTGCACTGAAATACCTACTCATCATGCCCAAAACACTTCTTTGATATTTTCTTTTCACTGATATTCTTCTTCTTCTATAAAATATCTTCCAACTTTTTCACATATTTAAGATAAATCTTCTTCCTTAATCTTTCCTCTTTTTGGTTTCTTCTTTATGTCTTTCTTTCAGTCTTTCTTTCTTCCTTTCCACTTATCTATCATCTATCTATCTATCATATCTATCTACCCATCCATCTGTCACATCACATCACCTCACATCATGTCTGTCTGTCTGTCTGTCTGTCGATGTCTGTCTGTTTGTCCATCCATCATCCATCTGTACACTCATCTATCATATTTATCTGTCTGTCTGCCATCTATCTATCTATCTATCTATCTATCCATCCATCTATCTATTTATCATCTATCTAAGTATCTGAGATAAGGTCTTAAATCACAGGCCTGGTTTTCTTGATATTTACCATGTAGCCAATGCCGGCCTGAAATCTGCATCCTACCAAATGCTGGCATTTCAGTTTCACTTCACCTTACCTGGCTTGATCTTACCTTCTTGATAAGGTTCAACTCAATTTCATTTTCAACTTGACACAAACTAGCTAGATAGATGGGAACTCAGTTTAAGAATGAGCTCCATCAGATTGGCCTCTGGGATATCTCTGGGAATTTTTAAAATTAAAAATAGTAGGAGGGCTCAGCCAACTATGGGTGTGTTGGGCTGTACAGAGAAGCATATTGAGTAGCCCATGAAGAGCAGGCCAGTTACCAGCACTGTTTCATGCTTCTGCTTCAGTTCCTGCCTCCAGATTCCTTCCTGTAACCCCACCCTGACTTCCCTTGATGATAGACTGGGACATGATGCACGTGTAAGGCACGTGACTCCTTTTCTCTCCAACTTGCTTTTGGCCGTGGTGTTTATCACAGCAAGAGAAAGAAAACTGAGTAATATTTGCAAAAACATAACTGTTTTTTAATAATCCATCTTCAACACTGTAGGAAACAAGAGCTTGCTAAATACTAATCTAATTATTCCTTGATTGAATACATTAATTACTCTAATGACTTGAAGGGCCAAGTCCAAATGCCTTCAGATTGTTCTTAAGAGTGAGCATAATATGACCACTACCCATTACCCTCAGCCATTTTCAGCTCAATATTTCTGTGCATTTAGCTGGACTTTCCTCAACTTACAGTGGCCTTTGGCATCCCCAGGTCTTTACACATATTGTCTCAACCACCATTAATCTCAGTCCTCAATGCCAAGCATGACTAAGTTCTCATTCACCACACTTTTGAGCCTACACATCTTCCACGGCTACTAGCATTGCATCATTGTCCAGGATCTATCCTGTATCCTTCCAGAAGCATCCCTCACTTTATGAACTGTTTTTAATTGATTTTACCCATTTCCTCCCCTATGTGCTAATAAATCAGTCTGTAGAGACTGTGTCTATTTCATGTTCAGCAATTATCAAACTGGTTTGTACACAGCAAAAAATAACATGCTTAAAATGTCTGTGGGGATATAATGTGTATATATTATATGTATGCACATGTATATCATATGTAATAAATATTTTAAGTAATCAAATTTATTAGCTCTTAGGAGAAAAGAAATTCTGTGGTTGTTTAGATGGTTTTAGTTTATACTGTGTTGCTATAAACTAATTATGATGTCATGTAAACAAGTCAGTAATAAGTCACATGTGTAGATCAATTCGATTACATTTTCTTTTTGTAAGTCTACAGATGGTATATCTATGCTGATTGCCATATCGCGACATTTAGGTCATCCTCACATAACCAGCAGTGTTTTCTAGATAGAATAGATAGATGTATTGGGCCAGAGAAAACCTGTGCATTAGCCCACATGGGTTAATATATCTTAACACTTACATTCATAACATTATTTCTCATTGGTTATATGGAACTCCTGGAGAAATCACTTTACTCCCTGCTGAACTACTCTCATCATTCACAAGTTGAAGTGGTCATTGTGGTTCAGCTTAGAGATACACATCAAATGGAACATGTTTTAACTATCAGAAATAATTAACCACATAATAAAAATCAATAAACAGCAGTTGTGCTTACTCACTGAAAGTGTCTGTCCGAACCTGGGAAAGAGCTAGACAGAGGGTCATTCTCTTCCTCTTCCCTATTTTACACACGAGGCCAAGAGAAGCCTAAGAAGGGTAAGGATGCACTTTAAAGGATTTCCCACCGCAGTAGTAGATTCCCCATCTAGCATGTGCAGTATCGTTTGTCACTCATACTCCCTTATGTGCTGTTCATTACACCCTGTTGTGGTTCCTGACCACTCCCTTCCCACAGACTGTGAGACATCCTTTGCTGGCCCCTCATGTTCCCATTTCTGGGACACCATAGGTGTTTTTAAATATATATTGGTGGGGTTGTAAGCAGACAAACAAAGGTAATGAAGTGTTATATAGAACTGCAATATAAAATAGAAAGTCAATGAGCAGATTTTTTTTTCAGGAAATTTAAATCTTTGTTAGTATGGCTTCATCCATGTGCTTTCAAAGGTCCTAGATATTTAAGGAGAAAATTCTGAAAATATAGAGTTAGAGAAGAGGCTATCTGTTCACAGATAGTGTGGATTTTGCCACCCAACCAGTCTAGTGCTACCCTTGGACACAAAATTGGCTGATATAGCAAAACATACTTTCACTGAGGCAACAAAAATATACTTTCACTGAGGCATGCTTTACCTTTTTTTAAACCTAACATACTGGTTATATGACCTTTCTGAACCTCAATTTCTCCATCTGCTATATATATATATATCCCAGTGCCTGCAGTGTTTGCTTCATGGGTTTCTTATTAGTCCCAGAGGGAATTATGGATATGAAAGGCTTTCAGAAACTGTAAAAAAGCAACCTGAATATTAATTGAACATATGGTTTATTTTACTTTTAGGAGATATCACACACACACACACACAAATTAACGCTGCATAAACTTCCAGGATTGTAGAATGATACTGAATGGTAGGCAGTTCTCTCTTGTGAGTCGTGAGCAATTCAGATGGGCTCTCTTGGGACAAGAGAAGTGATAATGTTCTTGTTTTTCCTCCCATAGGGCTACATATGTTCAAGTTACTATGGAATTCTTCACAAAACACTTCTAGTGTCCCCTCCACCTTTCTCCAGCCTGGAGCTCTTCTTTCAAATTTTAAAGAGTGACACCCATGGCTGACACCCACAGCTGGCCTTCTTGGATGGCTAATTCATTTCCTATTAAGAGTTTTCAATCAAGGAGAAGGATTCTGTCTGCAAAAGACATTATTCAATTCACATAGAATCCCCCACCCCACAGGAAACTGGGCCAAGAAAGCCCAATGTGGTGGATCTCTTCTGCTTGGAATTATAACTAAGCTGTGTCCCTCTCCCCACACACTCCAGTGGTGAGTGAACCTCGGTCTCCTGAAGTCAGACTCTTTTTTTCTATATGCCCTGCTTGACTTAGTTGAGTATAAAAATTATATATTTGTATTTTCTGCTATGTTTGTTTGAAAAAATCCTTATTTGAAATTATATTTTAATATTGTCCCATGAAGTAGAAACTTAAGGGTTCTTTAGAAAGTTGGTTGGAGGGTGTTTTACTGGCCAAACACGTGAAGGGATATTTAGCTGAAGTGGACACAAGTGAAAGACTTGTACAGACTCATGAAGGAACATTTCACTGAAGCAGACACAGGAAAAAGGATGTCTTGCTAAAGCAAGCACATGGAAGGACACGTGATGAAAGATTCTTTGCTAATTACATACATGTATCAGTCTGCCTTACATTGTGTAGTTGAGCTCCGTTTGTTGGGACTCCATAGAGAGAAAAACACCAAAAAAACTTCTGGCGATGTGCTGCAGTTCCTTGTGGCTTTTGAGGACTTGGGCTGATTGGCAGAGTAATGTCAGCTGAGACAGACACACTGAGGCAAAACTCGTGGAGGACATGTGATATTTGGAGGTTGGATAAAAAGGACTTAGTGGACAGTGATAGAGGCTGGGCTAGGCTTGCTTATAGAGCTATCTGTGCAATGCTTGTTGTTCTTACGTTTCCACTGATCTTCACTTTACTGAAAGAGGTACAGCTGAGAACTTCTCCTGGCATCCTGCTGGTCCCTCCTGCTGACTCGTGCTGAGGCTGAGGCCTGGCTGACTTTGCTAGGTAGTGTCACGACTGCAGATTTGTATTTGCTATCTCAGCTCTACTGAACTGGACTGTTGGTGTATCTGTGAAGGGTTTGCAAGTGGAACAAGCTGCCACTACTAACCTGTGAACTGAGCTGCCGATTTCCAGACAACACAGAGTTGTCCAAAGAACCTTTCTAAACAGGTCCACTCCCTCCCCTACCCATATACTTTCTTTTCCCCTACTTCTGGTGGGATAGAAGGTATAATCTGTCTGGTTTATGCAATTAAAAGGGGGAGATATGGCTAGAACAAAAAGGAAATTTCAGGCAGAAATCTAAATCCTAGGCTAGAACAAAGAAGAAATTTCAGGCAGGAATCTAAATCTTAGGCTAGAACAAAGAAGTATAGGCTTCAGGCATGAAAATAACTTTGGGCTAGGACAGGGAAGTAGGCTCAGATATTTTGGTCATCCTGATAAGCCCTTAGAAATAATGATCACAGGAGTGATCACAGAACTCTGTTAATTGTCTTTGTCTCTGGCTTATTTCAGTTAGTAGAATGTCTTAGAGGATTGTCAGAACATGACCCATATATGAAGCTGTGTGAGGGGAATTCTGAGAGTTTATGAGAAAACTCCAAGGAAACAAGACTAGGGTCTTGTGACTTCAGGTTCTTCAAAATGCAGAACTGTTCATGGAACTGCTATATTACCATGCTCCTCACAGATGTAGCAGATAGGAGTTTACTCCAGCTGTAATTGAAAATAATTTGGTACATTTCAATTTAGCTATTTTTGTCCATGTTTGGGGGTCATATCCCCCAAATCATTGATCATATCAATGTCAAAATTTCTCCCTTTATATTTTTATGGTACCATCAAAGTTTCAAGACTGGTGCATGGAGCTTTGGCTCAACAGTTAAGAGCAGAGCAGTGGCTCCTCTTCTAGAAGACCCAGGTTGGATCTTCAGTACCTATATGCCAGCTAAGATCCATTTGTAACTACAGTTCTGTCTCCAATGGCCTCTCTGGCCTCTATAGATACGGTATGCAGGTGGTATGAAGACAAACATGCACCCAAAACACCTATACAAATAAACTGAAAATAAATATATCTAAAAAAAGTGTCAAGACTTCTATTTGTACTTTTAATCAACTTGATTACAGATTTTCAGGATGATATGACATATGAATCTAATCTTATTCTCCCACATGTGTGTACCCAATACTACTAAATAAAGCTATTCTCCACCATGCAACCTTGGCATTTTTGACTAAAGATCAATCAGATGTGTGTCTTTCTCACCTCTGCATTCTTCTAAGTCTCAATGCCTTACTGCGCTCTTTGGCTTATTAAGAACATATTTCATATAGTGAATAATACATATCTGTTGGGATCGAATCTTAATGCAGAAGCCATAACTATTTTTAAAACAGGTTTGTTTTGTTTTGTTTTGTTTTGTTGTTTGCTTGTTTTTACCATTGGTTTGTCAGAATAACTAAAAAGGAAAAGGTGCCCACTACATAAGTACTCAGGATGCTCCTGGGAAAGCAGGTGCAACCTGTGGGATGAAAGAACGTGCCAGAATCCAGAGGCTTGGAGAGAGATAAATGGAGGACCTGTGAGGCACAGCTCTGATTTCCAAGGCTAAGGCATTATTTATCTATCTCTGTTGTCTTTGATCTTGGAAAGATCACTGAGCCTCTGAGAAGAGGACACTCACAGGTCATTTGATACTGATTCCTCTGAGGAACTGTGATGAGGATGGGAAGCAAACAACAAATAGAAACCCATCAACTGTAGCCAACTGCAGTGTCCACAAAATATTGCGACTGCCTGAAGAGTCATCAATACAGAGAGGAAAATGGTAGCCGGCAGTAAAACCAGTTTCAAGAATCAAATGAAAGGACTATGCTCCTTTTCCCCCAGCTTTGTATTCCTCATCCACTCACCCATCACTGGAAGAGTCTTGGAGAAGAACAAAATGTCTAAAATCAAACCATCTTTGTGAGTTTCTTTGACTAGAAAGGATACAGAAGCCACCAATCCTATCTATTCTATCCTAGACTTCATTGGCCTTTCTCTTCCGCTCCCTACCCCTGCCCCAGCTATTCCCCCATCGTAGACTAAGTACTATGTCCATAGGTCCACCATATTTCTTGCTTCCTTAAACTCTTTCAGGGACTTCTCACCACTGCAGAAGCCAGACAGAAATTTCTCCACATTCCTCTCAGCCTATAACCATCTCACCTCTAATGCATACAAAAAAACAATGGCAAGAGATATTTTAAGTGATTCCATTTTTTAAAATGTTTATTTTAATGTATATGGGGAAAAGAAAAAAAAGCATAACCAGCCCATGACACTGATATTGCTGTTTAGGTTGTTAATTTCCTTCTAAAATAAGCTATTTTATATAGAGAGGGTCTACGTCTTAAACAAATCAATCATATAAGTAATAGTAGACGTTATGTTTAAATACAGAAAACCTTGGGGAAATTCTACCTTACGGCAAATTGGCTGAAATCCCACTTGGTTCAAATCCACAATCTAATTTACTTTCCCTCTTTTCTCTGAAAAGACTCTTCTGACTTCAGAGTATCCAAGTCTCTATAGTCTGAAGATCTCTTCACTTGTCCTGCCATGGCTGCAGTGGCCTTGAGCTTCCATTCTGTGTTCTTGCTGCATCAGTGTGAGCCTAAAGATGTTACTAGGACATTCTGGTTAAAACTTTTACAGTGTTTTCACTTCATTATGCTGTGCCTTTCTGCTGTGTCTGTCTTCCCCTTCTCACCCCACAATTTCTATAATATGTACCCTCTCTGCGACGGTCTGTGTTTCCCACCACACCTACACTTTCCAGTCTGCATGTCCCTTTTGGCAACACTTTTTGTGGTGCTGACAGGCTATATCGAATTGTTTTCTCTTGAACTTGTTAGTTGACATGTGCTGTTGATGATGATGATGATGTGTTCGGATTAGGGTGAGCTGAAATCTCAACGCAGTTTCAATTTGCATTTCCCTGATGGCTGAGGATACTGAGCATCCTTTTATATATTTATTAGCGGTTTGTACTTCTTTGGAGAAATGTCTGTTCAACATTAATTTGCTCATTCATTGATTTCATTGCGTGTTATTTTGCCATTTCATTTTCATTTCTTTACATGATCTAAATATGAATCCATTTCAAATGAATAGGTGTCAAAGACTTTCTACAATTCTGAAGACTGTTTCTTTCTTTGATTAATTGTTTTCATTGTTGTGTAGAAGCTTTTTAATTTCATGAAATCCCATTTGTCAATTTAAATACTTCCGAATTCTATTAAGAAAGGTTTTATCTATGCCAATGTCTTGAAATGTTTCCCTGAGTGGTTTGAGCTAGTTCTTTGACCTTTATACATGGTAAGAAGAGGTGGGGATGAGGCTTTAGATATTTTCTTGTTTCTTAATATCTAGTTATTAAAGAGATCATCTTTGCTTCACTTCTACGCATACTCAAGAATGTCAGTTGGTCATCCTTAATGCTGCTATGATTCCACCTACTCTCTCACAACTATTATAAATTCTTAGTTATCATCTCCTTTTCATCCTTCCTACTCCTTTTTCCCTTTGTAATCTGCTATGACCTGCTGATATTTTTGTTGTTCACATTGTTATGGTTTTTTCACTATATAATGCCTTGTCTTGAAGTAAAGATGAGGGAGAAATAGATTCACAAGTGTGTCGGTTGGTGAAAAGAGTCACACAGCTGTGGTTCTGAAGTTCTGTCTGTATTTGCAGCATGGCTGAACAATGTGGCCTCCTTTTTTTTTTTTTTTTTTTTTTGAGAACATCACAGCTGGCATTAAAAGCACTGGCCCAAAGCTGATTGGCTGGAAGTTTGTCTCCGGCTCATGAGTGGCACTTGCTCATTAGTCATTAGGTTATCTGCAGTTCCTCGAAGAGGTTAGGTGTTTAAAGTTTTCCTTCTTTCCTCTTCCTCTTCCTCTTCCTCCTCCTCTTCCTCTTCTTCCTCTTCCTCTTCCTCCTCCTCCTCCTTCTCCTCCTCTTCTTTTTCTTCCTTTCCAAATCAAAATGCCTTTCCATTCCTTTCACAGATGCACAAGTAAATTTAAGTTCCCCATCATCTGAATCTCACACCTATTTAAATTCTCATTTTGCTATTTTCTTTTCTCAATTACTGGAAAACATCCTACCTTTAGTAGGCTCTTTGAACTAGAATCCCCTAGGATTTTGACTGAGCTGTTTGAGCTTGGAGGTGAGAAGTGATAGAACATCAAGATTGTCACATTACTGGAAATTCATGGCTTCAGAAATGCAAAACCGTACATGAGAACAAGACTGGGAACAAAAAGATCTTCAGGATCCACACTGGGGCAATGACAGAATTTCAGTGATTTCAAGTACGAGGGCAGACCACGTAGCTAAATAAATCAGTATGGGATATTTTGACTATATTTAATCTTCTAGACTTGTGGTCTGAAAGGTTGTGGCTAGCATGATACATACCTCATAACTGTCAGAAACAGCACCTGGATTCACTCTTATCAGATGCCAACAGGGAGCTCTCAAATATATTCCGTGTCAAAATCTTTTCTTTCTAAGCCTATTTACATGAGAAGAGCAAAAAAATAGAAATGAATCTAAAAATAGTTAATAGAGTAGTTTCTGGCACCTTCCCAGGATTGACAAAATTGGTTGAGGACACCGCATTTGAAGTTATGCTGAATGAGATTGAGATCCTGGCTCAACCACCTATGGCCCAAAGCCTCAGCTTCATCATTTGAGAAGTATAAATAAATATGATTTTTTTCACAACATGTCAGGGATTTGAGGTCAACTTTGTAGAGATGTAAATTTGTAAAGAGCTCTTAGTGCATCTTGTCAAATCTCAAGTTATCATCTGGGTGTCCAGGATGCCAGAGCCAAGCAAGTCTTTTCAATTTATTATTCCTTTACATATTTTTTACATCTGGATGAAGCAGATGTTCTTTGTATTTAGTTATTTACCATATGCTTTAATTGTCAAAATCATTTAATTCTGCTAATAACACTCTGAGGGAAATGTTACTTCCCCATTTTACAGATGAGTGAGGACAACCTCTGAGAGATTCAATGTTTCAAGTTCACAGAATCCTGTAGCTATTGGAATGATGGTGTGCAAAAAGCAGTACTCAAGATTTCTAGCTCAAAAGCCTGTGTTTTCCACTCAATTAAATCTATTCAGATATATGACATTTAAAAATAAGTAGGCTTTGTGTCTGTGTGTGGCCCTAAGGCAAAACGACATCGCTGGGAAGTAACTCTGAGAGACTGGACCCAAACTTCTCACGTGAAAGACATTTTTTCTTCATCATCTAAACAAAATTGATCAAACAAGGCCATCCTCACATGAATTCAATTATAGAGACATTATTTGTCACACAATCCCTGATCTTACTTGCATGTAAGGGCATGCCTCAATCCAATTCTCTCAGCCCTCTTTGTGCTTTAGGCTGGTACTGTTTTTCTACTCTCTTATTTGTGTGTGCGCATCCTCAGTGACCTCACAGACCTGCCAGCTTAGGCTCTCATGGTCTGCCTTTGTGTTAATAACACAGAGCTAGACTAGACCAGAGAGCGGGGACATCACAGCCTTCAACCCTGCCATCACAGACTCTAGAAGAGAGAAGGCTCTTGGGAAATATGATTCACATCAAAAACACTTGGATGTTTTTACCATGTAATTGACAGAGTACAATACATAAATTAACAAAAAATGTCCACAGGATATGAGATGAATGGGAAAGTACATGCTTTGAAGTGAAACAAATAGGAATTTTATGTGTGAGAGTCCTGTTACTTGAAAATCAAAAGACTATCTCTGTTATAAGTCACCACTGTCCTTCTTAAGTGTAGAAAATAGCATTTGTCTCCTTGCTTTTTATATTTACGTTTTGTGCATTGCCAAGAGGATGATGCCAAAGCTTCTATCATGGTATTTCCAGTGTGCCCAGCCTAAAGAACAATTTCTTTTGTCATTTCCCTGGACAAAATCTACTGCAGCAAAATGAGTCTATCAGCTGCCTCTCAATGTGCCTTACAGCTTCCTGTCTCTGGACCTTTCCTTTATTTCGTTTCCAGGATTTACTCCCACTCTCTCCCCTACCAAGTCAAACAGTTCCCAGTGGGAACGAGTCATAGTCTATGTTCTTACTCTTCTTTGCACTTACCATTTGCTGTTGGAGGCTATAAGCAGTGGTTGAAAGCCAGCTAGCCTGTTTGTTTTATTGTGTGTTCTCTGAAGACAAAAGTGACATTTATCTTTCAAATCCTATGTTCCAGACCCTCTAAGGTAACAGACACCTAATAAACATTTATTAAGTGTCCAAAGGAATGAAATAATGTATATCTAATATCACTTTCCACATTTCTGGGGAAAATGTTGTTTTTAGATTTCATTGCACCAAGTACTTCACATGAAGTAATGAGCTCTGTGCCTTGAAAAAATAAGAACTCAAACTTTGTATGGGATACTGAATTATGCCTGGATTCAGTAAAGATTGTATTTGAGGTTTTAAATTAAGAAAAAATAATCTTTCATTTTTAATAAAAATGATTCTTTCTAGAAGATAAAGCATTCTGATTTAAAGTTAATATAATTGAACATACCATAATGTTTTTAAAAACATTCTAATCAAATTAAGACTCAGTGAAATATATTATTATTCCCGTATTTGATATCGGGTGGTTTTCTATAGTAGCAGTTATTTTTTCCAGTTACTAAGAATCTCTGAATGTGTCAAAATCTAGGTTGCTTCTTGTTCTCATCCTTGCATCCATGGCCACTGAGCTATTGTTTTATATCTATTTGTCTTTTCTGAGTGAGAAATTTGTCTAATGCTGCTGGAGATCAAGCTCCTGCTTCCAACATACTGTGCTAGGCAAGTGCTTTCACACTGGGCTACTCTTGCACCCCCACCCCAATTGTTACTTCCTCTAACAATCCTTCCAGGATTTCATCCTCTCAAGCTTCCCCTAGATTTGCATAGCACCTCATAATTCCCCTATACCACATGTGAATCATATATTTCTCTGCAAGACTACAGGGACAGGGACTCACTTACTCTTTCCCACCCAGCTCAGTGTGTGCACATATAAGTGCTGAGTCTGTTGACCGAACTTCCTCAGAAAGCCTGAATTTTGACTAGGATTGATTTCACCTTTGCATTGGCCACATGTGTCAGAGTAATTGAATGATCATTTAAGTCTGACAGAACTGTAGGCAATGGAGTTACAGCCCCTGGCATAGAGAGACAGTGTATGGTACTTGAGACAGGGAAACTGAATGCTCAAATAGGCATGACATCTGCCAGCAAGACCAGGAGTAAGATTCTCTTTTATCCATGCTTCAAGGCTTGGAGGATGGTTTGAATTTGTTTTTTTGTGCCACTCACTATCCACACCCCCAAGAGGAGAATGTCAACAGCTACCTTGTAAAGAATTGAGTTTATTGAAGGATATACTTACATTTGCTGGGTAGGTCACAAATGTATTATATGATTATGAGTGGGATGATGATGCCCAAGCCTTGAAGAACTTACAATCCACTTTTGTGACTGTGACTGTTTCTTATGATGTGACCTTTTTCACTTCACAGTGGACCTTAGAACATTGAATATGGTATAGGACCTTGAGGAGCTCTAGTTTCATGAGCTATTTTTATCAATATTTTATATTTTATGAATAAGAACAGAAAATTTAAAATATTTATTTCAAAATAACTCAATAAACTTAAGCATATTTAAATAAAAGAATCTCCTGTAAAATAACCATATTTTCCAAAGAAAACAATTTAACCAAAAAAGACATTTTTTGTTGTTGTTCTTTAAAAATCTCTTTAATGTCGGCTTACAAGAAGACAGTTGGCATTACATATCACTTCTGTACTCAATCTTTGCAGTGTTTACTTTTGTTTGAAGTAAACAAGGAAATTCTAATTTTATATATATATATATATATATATATATATATATATATATATATATTTAGAAAATTTTTAAAAATTAGTAACTTCTTCAATCATGCAGGATATTCTTCTTTAGTGTGACACCAAAACACAGTATGGACTAGTCTCTTTAACCTGATCATTGTAGAGTAAAAAGCCACAAAGCTGCTTCACTTAGCTTCTAACGTTGTGTTATGCTCAAGCCAAGTGGTTTATTTTGCACTTTGAAGGCTCTTTAACTCAGGGTTTATTCTAGAATGCATCATTTAGAAAACACTGGCTCCCTGTTTTATGCAAATCTCGCAAACAGTGATCTTGTCATACATAACCAGCTCAACTGCAGTACAGAGAGCTATTAAGTTCACGGGACTCAAGTTCTCTAAATGTTCAGAGTTTGTTTTCACTGAAAATAGATTCTGCTGCTTATTACCTTGTAGAAACAGGCACTTCATTAGAAAGAAGTCCACCAGTATACAAACCAAAATAGCACAGAGTGTTACCAGTTATTCTTTAAGTCTATATTTCATGCAAAAAAGCAGCTAGTGCAGTTTACAACTCAATTATTCAAACATGTCATTTTAGGATAGACTCTGTGTGCAATGGAAGGGCTTATATGTATTGCCTGTTTTGCCACAGGGAATAATATTAAAAAGAAACAGAGCTGAAATTTCAATAAGTGAATAATTTTTATTGTTTCATCAAAGGCAACCTTAACTATAACTGACATTTTGACAATAAAACTGAAATAATCATGAAAAATGTTTCAAGGCATTGCTTCGTTCACTTGTGTGCTCGTAGGTTTCCCCCACCAGAGTCTTGGTGTGGTTAGTACCAACATTACTACATGACAAAAGGCAAATCAATACCTTACAACTGACTTGAAAATAGTCTCCCCTGAAGAGATCCAAAGACACATTTGAGGCACTGTACCTAAGACACAGGCTTTAATTAGTTGGTCCTCTCAAATGACCTTAATGTTAACTCTGAATTTTCTAATTCACTGATTATGAATTTTGTAGCTTTACAATAAACTTGGGCAAAAATAAGCAAGTAACCGTCAAGTGATTTAATATGTAACACTATTCCATGAGACATATGTTATAAATTGTTCTATTTTTATATTCTAAAAACATTAATGCTCAGAAAATTATTTGCTCTATAATAAAAAGTTTTCAAGACTAGAGTTAAATGTGACTCTTGGGCTAAATAATGCATATTGTATCTAATACAACTCTCTTTAAACATACAAAGGCTACATAAATGTGAAAATACAATACATTGATTTCACTGATGATACATTTTTTTGAGAAAATAAGTATATTGGTAAGTGCAAATTCTGAATTTCATAACAAATATTTGTATGAATTTCCATTAAATATATCTTTATAGAGTACTTCCAGAGTTTCTCACATGGACCCAAGCCTGTCTTTAAGAGACAGAATGAATAGGTGACTTTAATGCCATTTAGACTTTCTTCCTACTGGAAATTTAGAATAATTCCTGGGCTATGGACTCATTTGGGCACTCCATCCAGCCTATGAAGCTAATCAGGCAGAACGTCTGCCTACCTGCTACTGAAGTGGGAACTGACTCTCAGAGAATTAGCATGCCTCTCCATGGCATGCAATCCAGACCAGGTAACTCATATAAGATGAACAAAATAACAAATGTTGCAGAAACATGTTCTTCTTCTTCTTTTTCTCTTTTCTTTTCTTTCTTTTTTTGTTCTTTTTTTTTTTTTTTTTTTGCTTTTATACCATTTTAACTACATGCAAGTATTAAGGTCAGTTCTAGGTTGAGGAACTAGCAATACAATAGATGCACATACTCAAGGAACAAATAAGACAATAAATACAAATAGCCAAAGGAAAAGCGAGGCAATAAACAAAGTCCTGTGATCACTGTTTCTAAGGGCATATAGGATGACTAAAATTTTTGAGCCTACTTCCCTGTCCTAGTCCAAAGTCATTTTCGTGCCTGAAGCCTTCTTCTTTTTTCTAGCCTAAAATTTAGATCCCTGCCTGAAATTACTTCTTTGTTCTAGCTTAATGTCAAATTTCTTCCTGAAACCCATTTCCTTGTCCGTGGCCAATGTCAGAGTCCTGCCCAGCAGCTCCTAAAGCTCTCAACTCCTGCTAATCATGTTAAAGCATGTATTTAACAACATCAACATGTTGGCAGCCAAAGTACATGACTTGAAACTGATAATGGAGCCCCAGGCAGAGTTATTAATCCACAGGCTGGCAAGCTAAGGACTGGTAAGATTCTGCACAGAGCCTTACCAACCTAAGACAGAAGTGCATTGCTTTTCATAATGCATATTCCATGACGGGTAAGGAAGGCATTCTCATCAGAATGACCTAAGACGGACTTAGTCTTGTTTATGAAATAAAAAAGAG
Source organism: Grammomys surdaster (assembly GCF_004785775.1). Lineage (NCBI taxonomy): Eukaryota > Metazoa > Chordata > Mammalia > Rodentia > Muridae > Grammomys > Grammomys surdaster. The sequence continues at coordinate 1,704,758 of NW_021605171.1, read as the reverse complement.
GGAGATGTGGAGAAACATATTCTTCTTATCTCTCTTTCCACTAATGGTCAGACAGGGAAACAACTGATACCAAAGGTTCTGTTCTGAGGATTCTGCAGACTTTCTCTCTATCATCTGGATATTATTCGCACATCATTATGGACACAAAAAAGAGATGTCAAGGTCATCCAGACACTTTATAAACAGTAAATCAGGACTATAATAGAGCATGTATTATAAGCTCACATAGCCAAGGCAACTGATGTTAATGGCATAGACTGGAGGAAAGACAGCTTTAAGTTATTGTCCTGAAAAACTATGTTCCACATGGAAAAGAATGAGACTAGATACACATCTCTCACCCTGCACAAAATGCAATTCAAAAGAGGTCAAAAAGCTTAATGTAATGCCTCAAACTTTAAAAGTTCTAGAAAGAATTTCCAAAAGGGATTCAAATAGCTCAGAAAATAATCCCAAGAGAAACACACAGGATTAGATAAAATCTTCAATACAATAGAAACTTTTGAGAAAAGTATACAGCCTATAGAATAGAAAACAACTTTCCAAGATTCACATCAGACAGAGGACTAACCTAGAATATACATAAGGAAGTGTAAAATCTAAACTGCACACACACACACACACACACACATACACACACACACACATGTACACACACACACACACACAAGCCCTCTGAATGCCAAGATTTAAAGCACATGACTTAATGTATAAATGGGCTAATGAAATCAACATATAGTTTTAAAAAGAAGAACTATAAATGATAATACGTTCTCAAAGATGTTCAATATTCTCAAACATCAGGGAAATGTAAATTAAAACTGCTTTGAGTTTCCACCTCACCCAATTAGAAAGTCTATGATCAAGAAAAGCAAATGACAGCAAATGATGGTAAGTTTAGGAAAGAAGAACTCTATCATCACTGGTGGGAATGTAAAAATTTAGAGCAGCCTTGGAAATCTATGTGGAGTTTAAGGGAAAAAAGTGAAAATAGTTGGGCCTGGGTAAATGGTTCAGTAGTTAAGAGCACTGGCTGCTCTTCTATAGGACCTAGGTTCAACTCTCAGCACAGACATGGTGGCTAACAATCACATGTACTCCAATTCCAGGAGATCTGATGACCTCTTCAGGTCTCTGCATTGATCAGTGGAGATTCCAAGTCAGATAAGGGACTGCAGAGTGTTGCTAAGCCCTGGGGCATCTTTCAGAGAGCAAGGCAGTAGTGGGGCCAGTCCCTAACTAGCCTTGGGCCTACTCAACTCCACAGGATATAAGTCATGTCATGATTAACCCCGTTAGGCTTCTGTTTCCTTACCAGACAACTGACTTCTCAGAAATCATGTGACTGGCAGTCTGCTAATCTAGCTGATAAGTTTGGAAGTCCCCTGACTCCACTGCAGTACTTCCTCCCATCACCTTTCTTCTCCCCTCCCCTCTGACTTGAGCTATATATGTTCACCATCCTATTTCAATAAAGGAACTGTCCTCTGAAACAGTCCCTTGGGTTGTTCATACCTGCTGCACTCACCAGGTCCTAAGATCCTGCTCCCCAGTTCCCCACAACTGGTTTGCAATGGCAGATAGATACGGGGACCCACAATCAGGAATACAAGTGATGCCTAGACTGTGCTTGTAGACAAAACACCCATACACATTAGAAAATAAGTAAATTTTAAAAATTAAGCCCATAATAGACTTACCCAGTTATACCACTCTTGACTATGTACCTAAAGGACCCTGAGTCAACATAACACAGACACTTGCATATCTGTAATACACTAATCACAGCATATGTGAGAATAAAATGCGGTATATATACACAATGGAATTTTATGTAGCCATAAAGAAAAATGAATCATGACACAGGAAAATAGATACAACTGGAAATCATTATGCTAAGCAAAATAAGGAGACTGGAAAAGACAAGTACTCTGTTTTTGCTCATATATAGAACCTAGATTGACATCGCTTATATGTATGCAGATATGTATGTGTTTATATATGTGTATGTTTATGAGTGACAAGACTAGGAAAGAAACCATAAGATAGCAGGAAGAGCTCTTAGTGGGAAATAGAGAGGGTAGTAGACAAACTGCAATAGCGGAAGAGTGACCAGGAAATAAAGGGAAGATGGACAGCAGTGGGAAGACACATGAGAGCTCAGTGAATTGACTGTTGCCACAGAACCTTTCTTTCTTCTGGGGGATGAAGAGCTATCTCAGTGTTTAAGAGGGCTTGCTACTTTTACAGTGGATTTGGCTTCCCAGCATCCACACTGGGCATGCCCTAATCACCAGTAACTCCAGCTCCAGAAGACTGAACATCCTTTTCTGGCCTTCTCGAGGACTATTCTTATGTGCCTACTGACACACATACATGCCATTAATTATTAAACATTTTACAAACTTTGAAAAAATTACTCATCCCATTAGGCTAATTTTTAAAACTGAAATCACATTTCAGTCGGATTAGACTGATCTGTCTGCTACATCCTAGAACAATCATCAGCCCCTAACTTCTTTGGCTTTACAAGTTCTGTATCTTACTTGTTTGTTTGTTTGTTTGTTTTATGGTCTCTATCCTTACCAGGCTTTCTTTCCTCTCCCTATTTCTGTAACACTTATTGTCGTGGCCTTCCTTCTTCCTCTCAGATTTATAAAACACCTGAATGCTGATGACCCCTAATTCCAGCCTGATCTCTCTCAGAAGCCCTCCTCCCTCTCCAGCTGCCAACACAATGCTGAATTCAGACGTTACCAGCACCCTTATTCCAGGCACATCAAGCAGAATACATTACCGTGTATGTACACAAACATATATGCATATGTCTATATCTATCTGTATCTCCCTCTGCCATCTCTATATCTATATATTTCCATGTATTGTTTCTCCTTGCAAATGGCACCGTGGCCTGTCTTGAGACACCCAGAAAACTTAGAATTAACCCTCTTCTTCTACCTTCCTATAGGGTCTTACTAACCCCTGCCTGCAAATTCTAAATGTATCTGAATTGACCCCAGCCTCTCAGCTTCATTGGTTGAGACCTACTTTTGTTTCCACCTTGTAGAAGTCTTCTCACTATTAGGTCACTCCTATTTGTCTTCCTAAGAGATATCAGAATGACCTTTCTAAATGTGTACCCGATGACACTTACAAACCTTACGATCCGCTTCCTGTTAACAACTTTAATCATTTTCCAAACAGCAATAACCTTCAGAATTTCTCTCTCCCTGAGCCTGGAGCCTGGTGTGGGAGGCCTTGCTCACTGTGCCTACAAAGCAGCTGCACCTAACTTCTCCCTGTTCCCAGGGCACCCATGTACTCTGACCCGTTCCTGACCTCTTCATTTACTTCTCTGTGGAATGAATGCTCTTCTTCTTCCCTCCCTCATCCTTATTTGCCTGGACTCCTCCATCTTCCAGAGTTCTGCACTGAAATGTATACCCTGGGCACCTTCTAAGCGTTTTATGGCTTTTACAAAACTGTCACAGCATGGAAGCATTTAACAAATCCACCTAGGGTAGTAGTCTCTAGCCACAGAACTTTGGAAAGTAGGCTGAGCTGCCTTCTGCAAGATGCTTGCTTTTCAAAGGTGTTTAAGCAGAAAGCCCACAGTTCTAAATAAGGGTTCAATAAGGTTGAATTTCATCTTATGTTTGCTTTGGAGACAATGGAAATAGATAAGTGTTTTCATGTTTTCAGTACTGACACTATTAATAAATCCTGTATGTTATATCCTTAGAACTTGATACCCTGAAAGCCAGAGTCTGAAGAAATAAAGAAAGAGCAGAAGGAAGGAAGGAAGGAAGGAAGGAAGGAAGGAAGGAAGGAAGGA
>NW_021605171.1:1700096-1700823 GCF_004785775.1 Grammomys surdaster | reverse complement strand
GGCAGGAAGATAGGAAATGAAAGAAAAGAGACTTGCTAGTCTAGGTTCTCAGCCACGAAAATGAGACTTCTAAATATCACTCCATATCCCTACACACACCCAGGCTCAGGCCAGGTTGCTAATTAAACAAGTTCTTACCATAATTACCTAGTCAGACTTAATGGCTTTCCAAGTTCTGCTGGGCCTCACTGGTCCTGTAGGGTCATTTTTTTTTTCAATTGTTAAAACAGCTGCTGAATTTCAAGCCGCAGAGGCTGGATTTGCAGAGGCAAAAGATCCCCCCCCCCCCCAGCGAGCGAAGGCTGGGGCAGGCGATCTGTGAAGAGTTGAAGAATCGCATTCTGCTCTCGCTTCCTCCAGCCTCCAGATGTCAACTGAACCCTCTCGATCACTTAGCAAGCCCAGAGTTCCCCTCCATTGTGCTCCCTTGGCTTTTGGACAGTGAGATGGTCCCGCGTGTGCGTATGGTCCTGCTCCATTGTTGGGGGTCTCAAAGGCGCCCTCCCACTCCTCTACCCAACCCCCCCCCCGTGGCAGGAACCTAAAGAAAGCAATGTGTCCTGTGACACTGTGACACCCCCACCCCCAACCCACCGCAGATGAGCCCACGAGGGTCTTGTGTGAGGACCACTTGGTCGCTGGACCAGAATGTATGCTAGAGAGAAGCAGCAAAGGAACGTGTGAGTGAGTGAGTGAGTGAGTGAGTGAGTGAGTGAGTGAGTGAGTG
>NW_021605171.1:1692316-1699996 GCF_004785775.1 Grammomys surdaster | reverse complement strand
AAGAGGGAAAGAGAGAAGGAGAGAGATTGGGAGGGAAGGAGGGAAAGAGAGAGGGAGAGGGACAGGGAGAGGGAGAGAGAGAGAGAGAGAGAGAGTTGCTGGCGCGCAGCGGGAGAGGGCGCGAGGCACTAAGGGGGAGCGGCGGGCAGAGGAAGGCGGGGCAGCGGGCAGCGGCGGGCGGGCTGGGAGGGGCAGAGGCTCGAGCTCTGCGGTGACACTAGGAGCCAGCTCACACTCCTTGCCCGGAGCGGCGAGAGAGCAGAGCTTAGCGAGCCGCGTCCGAGCCGCCGCCTCTGTCGCCCGTGCACCGGGCTCTTCCTTTGAAGCCGGCGCCGGCGTTCAGCGAGCCAGCCGGTCCGGGAGTGCCAGCTCTACGGGCGCATTGAGTGTCGTCCTGCCACCCAGCCCTTGCGTCCGCCAGCGCTATCCCGCGACCCCCTGCCCGGCGCCGCTGCCTGCACCACTTCGCCGCAACTTCTGCGGCCGCGTGTCGCCGGCCTTCTGCCCGCCTTGGAAGTTTGCAGCGCCCGCCACAAAGTTGGGACACTTGGGCATTAAATTTTGCCCTAGAGTGCAGGTCCCTTCTGTTCGTGGATCCTGGTACTTGACATCTTGGTGGGATCCCGAGACCTGGGCTTTTTCCTCACACCACACCCCCGGGGAGAAAAAAAAACAACCAAACTTTCCTCTTCCCGCTAGAAAAAAAACAAATTCTTTAAGGTAAGGAACAAGATCGACTCAATCGTCGCCTCCCCGGCGCTTTCGTGAGCCGGTGCGGACCTGACCGGACCGCGTTTGCACCTACGGGCTAGTTTAAGGTCCGGGTTGAGGTGCATCCTCACACTGGGAAGGGAGCGGTCAGAGGCTCTCTAGAACACGGACATGGGCAGCGCTCACTGGGCTTGTCTGGTCGGTCTGTGGCTGGGTCACAAATGTATTAGGTAAACAGACAGCGCCAGTGCTGGGGCGATGGACACGCTGCGTGGGGCTGGAGTGGGTCCCCAGAACCACCAGCTTTATCCTAGCCCTGCCTAGACACTGACTTTGACCTGCTGGCGGTGGGCTCTTGCTTCTCTCCCCGGGTTCGAAGTCCTCCTCCACTACTACTTCTGCGGGACTGGGTGTTGGGGCGGTAGATTTTCGGGGGCACTAGCATGGGTCTGCGAAGCTTGCAGGATTCGCGGAGTGGAGCATAGAGGTGGGCTCCCTGCAGAGGGTGGCTGCGAGGCGGTGGCAGGAATCTTCTGGGACTAGCCAGGGACGCCGCGCTCTCCTCATTTGTCTTCTGCCACGCAGACTAGCATCCTTAGAGAAACTTCCCTAAGCTGGGTGGTCTAGGTCTGGCTCCTACTTTCCTCAGCTTAGCAGAGTAGCTACGGAGGTCGGGACACGGTCCCGCCGCCGCAGCGGCCACCTTGTGTGGTGACCTCTATAGTGTGTGTGCCAGGCAGAGCTCTCTAGTCTCAGCCACCTTTCTCCTTGTCGCGCCCGCAGGGAGCTTCCTGAGTTAAAGCGCTAAGCTTCCAGACCGGCTCCTCTCTTCCCAGGCGCTTCCCAACTGTGATTTGGGGTGCTCTTTCATTTTGTCGCTCAAGCTTCATTCTCATTCTTTCTCTCTTCTCCGTCTCCAGCCGAGATGTGAGAATTCTTGAAGTCGGTTGCTTCTGCTGCAGTAGGGTGGCTCGAAACTGGCTCACCCCAATCCCTCACAGGTCACCGCCCTCCTCCTTGTCCCTGCAGAGCGCAGTCCATTATCTGCTCTGGAGACCGTTAGCTCTCTGAAAGCAAGACCCAGAGTGGGAAAATGAACCTTCGAGAGTCTCTAGTTTTAATATATATATTTAAAACAGAGTTCTTTTAAGTACCTTGGGGTGGTGGTTTGTTTACTACTTTCTTTTAGTCCTGCTAAATCACAAGGAATGTTTATTTGTCTTGAGCTTGGTGTCTCCTACACGTTACCTTCTCATTCTCTCTCTACCCCTCCCCCTACTTGCTTTGTAGCCCTCTTTTTCAGGTTTTTTTTTTCTTTGAAGAGGTCTCCACTCCTCCCCATTTCTTCCTACCAGGTTACTGAGTGCCTGTGAGAACTTGGGGAGGGGGGTCATCAACGGTAATAAACAGGACCCCCACACCATTCCCTGCCTCTTTCAAGCAAGTAAAACCCTCCGCGAGCTCACAGAAGTGGAGATAAAACAGATAAAACACCCCTCCCTCCCGAGAGAGCAGTTGCTGAGGATTGGATGCTGCGTTTGAATTGTTTTATTATCCTGAAAGAGAGATGGATGTATGGATGCCAGAGGCGGTGCGCGTTCGGAGCAGAGTGTGCTGGGTGCGGTCGGTATTTATTATTATTCATTATTAAGTATTAAGAGTGCTAATAGGGCCATCACACCAGCTGAAGTCTGTGTTTACACTCACTTGGTTTTATGTCAGTCTCCTATTACAGTGGTTTCCGAAAGTGCCAACACCACAACTGTATTCATTCCCCACACTCATTCCTCATATGGGATTAATCAAACTGTCAAAAAAGATACTGTCATTTTACCAGTTTTAACTCGGGAAGTTGTAGAGGGTTGCAACCTTATGAAATGTCATTTTCATCGCTTTGACTTTTCAGAGTTTAAAAAACTTGGCAACATAATTAATTATGGTCCCAATTCCCATTTTCAATCTAAACCTATATTCAGGATTATATTAAAATATCCTATCATTCATTCTCTAAAAGCAACTCCTCTGAAATTACATTCCAATTTGGGGGATGGTGGGACAACTGGGAATGTTCCCTCCCCCAAGTTAGAGATTAGTACTGTTTCAAATTTCCATCAAAAACTCTTCTTCCAGGGGTTGGAGTGATGTCTCAGAGGTTAAAAGGTTTTAATGCTCTTGCAAAGGACATTAGTTCTGTTCCAGCACCCACAGAGATCAACTCACAACCCCCTGTAAATCCAGCTGTGGTTGGCACCTGCACTTCAGTGCCTGCACACTCATGCACATGTGGCGCGTGCACACACACACACACACACACACACACAGAGGGAGAGAGAGAGAGAGAGAGAGAGAGAGAGAGAGAGAGAGATAAAACTTTAAAACTCTTTTTCACTTAGAGCCATTGCCCATTTCTTCTCTGCACAGCTTTTTCCGTGACTGTCCTTAATCTTCACCAGACCCTTGAAACTCACTCGCTTGCAACTTTGTATCCCTATTTTTATTTTTATATCAGAACCTTTTATTCATTAAACTTTTATGTCAAAGAATCAGGCAGCAATACTCTTTTAATTAGTAACCATCATAAAAAAGAAGCTAGAACTCTTTAATAGGCCTAAATTGTTATGAATTATATGTGGCTTATTATGCATTTATTTCAGTATAAATAAAAGCATCCTTTAATCACTTGCACACACAGCTTTTATCTCTGAAGATGTAACAAAATGTGTAATTGCAAACCATCCTTGTATGAACAAGGAATGCCTGGCTTTTAGTTTATTTGTCCTAGGTCTTAGCATCCATGTGCTAAACTATAAATCTTAGAAAAAAAAAAACCTCACATCATAATTTTGTCATATGGTGCAAAGGAATTTAACATCCTAAGCAGCTAAAACAGGTCATCTTCATGTAATTTAGAGACTTTCCATTGACATCATGAATTTGGCCTTTCTGACTTTAGGCTTTCTCATATGGACTTATGAAGCAGACTCTCCTTGTAGTGGGGAAAACTATGTATTTTAAAGCTCTAACAAAATATTTGCAATGAAAGAAAGGTCTCAGTGTAGTTTTCTTAGCAGTTCTATTTTGCCTAACCAGAGATCAGAATGCTCTATCTATTTTAAAGCTGGCTATCATACTCCTCCAACCCCCAATGACGTTGGTGAGAACGAAAGCTTTTCAGGTTAACATAAGAACAGATTTTGAATAGATAGCAGAAAGCAGAAATGCCATGTGAATCCCACATAATTGCACAGATTCTATTATTTTATTGTCTTGTCCTCAGTTTCCCTGTGATGAGATGCTTTATGCTGTCTCATAAGTGTTCATTTTCTCCTTGTTTTCTTGTCATGTCTTAATGGAGGAACTATAACCCACAGAGGCACACACTTACAGAATAGTCCTTTCTAATCACTAGGAAGAACGTGTCTGCACAGTTCCTTATGCTGCTTCAAAGGCACAGTCATTCTCCAGATTCATTTCTAGGTTCTCTAAGTTATTTTGGAGTGATTATTCTGAAAAACATAATTTGTCTATCTTCTGTTGTCTCATTCCCTGGTTAGTAGACACAGCACAGATGAGTTGTTTAAAAATTAACAACACACAACTTTGACTTCCAAACAGATTTTAAAGCACAACTCTGCTAGTATTTAAATATTACCTTAAAAAACACTCAATATTAAGACGAGAGAGATGAGTCAGTGACTAAGAACACTTGTTGCTCTGGCAGAGGACCTGGTTTCAGTTTCCAGAACCCGCCTAGTGGCTCACAACTGTTACGATTCTCTGTCTATGGAATCAGATGCCTTCTTTTGACCTCCGAGGGCACGAGGCACATATGTGGTGTGTATACAAATGTATAGGCAAAACTCTCATAAAATAAATACTCGTAATAATACTCCGTGGTTTATGCCTTGTGTTCAGATAGTTTTTATTTCTTCCTTATATTATTAAAAGTGGTGGGAACAAAAGACAAATAAAATGGCAAGATGTATAGAGTCAAACTTCTTTGTTGATTTCCATCTAGGAAGAAAACTAAATTCAGGAAATATAGTAGGTTTCTGTCTTGCACAGTAGCACATAGACCATAATCTCAGAGTGTGGGGCATAGTATTGCAGTGTCTTTGCGCACGTTCACATATCGATTGACACGTCAAAGATAACACCTGGCACTTGTAAAGAGCTTCATTGTAAGCTGCTCACCTCTTCAATATTAAATTCAGAGAGGCCAGACCCATATCTTTCCTCTCCCTTTACAGTCTAATAGTAATAATAATAATAATAATAATAATAATAATAATACCTGCAAAGACCAACTTGACAAATCTCACTCTTCTGAGAGATTTGAAAAGCATAAATTGTATACAAAAACATAGATATCACACATATTTTTTTGCTCCTTTTGCTATTTAGAAATTAGGAGTAGAACATCTGATGGGTGCAGAGAAAGAGGAAGCATAGCTCTGTGTCCTCATCCTGTTAGGATGAAGGAACAGGTCTGACCACAGCATAGCTGAACCGTGGGCCCTGCAGCAATGCCATTGTTGCCAAGGCACTCACGGAGCAAGGCTCCATCTAAGCTTCACTCTAAATCCTGTGGTCCTCAGTGCTATAACAAAAGCATGGAGAGCTCAGGATTTCATCTTGTTATTCTTTCAACCTTTGGGAATTGATTTTAGGTCATTGGTGAAATTGAGTTTTTTATTTGAGTTTTTTATTTGTCAAGTTTTATTTCCTACTGAAAATTTGGATGACATCATTTTATTTGCATTTACCATTTTACATATTTTTCTGAAGTGTATTAGATTCACACGTTAAAAACTCTGAAACAAGTATCTCCTTTATTTTTATTTTCTTTTACTAAGTTATTTGTTTACTTTACATCCTGATGGCAAGAAACATGTTACAGTCACCAAAGTAGTAAAACGTAAATAGTTAACTTATCAAACATCTGCTTTAGTTTTCTTTGGAATAATATGCAGCCCCTTTGTTGGTTGAGAATGGTAAAAGACTTTTAAAAATAACAGGTTAGTATAGTTTGGAAGACCTTCAAATTTTGATTATGCATGATTAGAAATCAACTCATTAAAGTGAAATTCTTTGACACTGTGTAGCATGAAAACATTTAAACATGGCCAAATTACAAACCTGTAATTAGGGGCTGGACAGGCACGGATAGCTGCTTCCTAACTGCAACAGTGTCAGCTGGTGTCACAGACAGAGGAGATGCACTAAAGTTCAGTCAAGCTCGTGTCATTTACTCCAAGAGGACTCCAGGTGAATGCTGTCTTCCAGCTGCCATGTCTGAAACACAGACTACAGTTTAAAGTCACGCTAAAAATAATATAGATGTATTTAAGTGTACATTTTATCCATAAGTAGAAGTCAATATTTCTGGTAACTTCCCTAAATGGCCTTGTGGCCTTATCTACAAAGATGGAGATAAAATGAAACAATAAATAACCATTTTTCTTCATTTTCTTTCCTTTTTTTCTTTTTGTTGTTGTTACTTTTGTTTGTTTTGTTCTGTTTTGTTTTGTTTTGTTTTGTTTTGTTTTGTTTTGTTTTCGAGACAGAGTTTCACTATGTTGCCCTTACTGGTCTAAATTTGCTATATAGACCAAACTGTTTTATAAACTCACAGAGACCCATCTGACTGTCTCCGGAGTGCTGAGATATAGGGGCCTGTACTGCCATTCCATGTCTGGCTGAAGTTTTCTTTTTATAAAATAAACAGTAATCTCTGAGCTCATAATGATAACAAACTGTAGAATATTATTGTTCCTTGTTTTAGCAAGGTCTAGTCCCACTTTTAAATTATAGCATAATAAATGAACAAAGTGTTATACTTAGTGATATTCAGATCATTGGTAAGGATAGTAAGTGGTTTTCTATTTACTGGCAGTAGATATGTTTGAGAAAGAGTGCTAACTTTAAAAGGCCTATTTGTTTAGAATTGGTGGTTTCTCCAGCTTAGAAGCAGCAAGTGTCAAGAGACTGTTGGAAAATAATAGTTACAGTGTATAGAATATTGTGGTAAAATGCAATCCACAACCTACTTACACATCTTGGAGTACTGATGACTGTTGAGTTGACATTATACAAGTCAGTTTGCACAGTATAAACATACACGATCTATCTTTGCTTTAAAATTCATTTAAAAACCCATATAGTAAGTACAGTTTCAATGGTAAGGATACAGCAGCGTGTATGTCTTCCCATAGCTCTAAATGCTGTGTGCTGGTCAGTGTCATTCAATGTAAACATTCACCAGACTTCATTATCAAAAGCTTTGGGTTGGGATAGATTCTGACATTTGTGGACCAACTAATTAAAGAGACATTTATTGCCACAATGGTGACAAAGATCAGGGGCAGGAGGTTGGCTCCCTGCTGGTCAACTGGTTTCTTTTTTTTTTTTCTTTTTCTTTTTTTTTTAAATTCCTTTGCTTCCTTCTATAAGCTTTATTGGTGACTGTTCAAAGTTTGTGGAAATCTGCAATCAAAATTTAATGTTTTTATAACGGAAAAATGAAACTGCTTCTTAAGTAGCTATCAACACCATTGGTAGCAGGATTCTCCCTTAACAAGTGAGCTACATGGTAGTGATGTGAGGGAAGTGTCCCTGCCCAGCTGTTATCGAGATGGAGCTGACAGAAAAAAGGCTTTTTTACTAATTTAAAAGGAAAATTATTTTTCAGGGCCTTCTATAAAAGTAAAAATGCCCCAAAAGTAACAATAAAATTATTCCATAATTATAATTATAAAAATTATAACCTAAGATTTTAAAAGATAAAACTAAATAAAAAAGAGACCAATATAACACTGAAATTCAGGGAAATGAACATATATGCATATGTATATATATTATATCCAATACATATACATGCATGCATGTCCTAAAGATTTTTCTTTTTCTCTTTCTTTCTTTCTTTCTTTCTTTCTTTCTTTCTTTCTTTCTTTCTTTCTTTCTTTCTTT
>NW_021605171.1:1683545-1692306 GCF_004785775.1 Grammomys surdaster | reverse complement strand
TTTCTTTCTTTCTTTCTTTCTTTCTTTCTTTCTTTCTTTCTTTCTTTTGCAATCTATCTTTCCTGTAGTTTCCGTTTCTAGTAATACTTTCTCTTGTATATTAACAAAAGTTATAGCTAAGGCTATCTTCATGGCTCACACATACAAATACACTGGCTTCATGCTTGGTTGATGCTCTCATTAAACTAATGATGCCATTCATTCTGATCACAGTTTCTCTTCTCTCATCTCTCCCCAGATCCTCCTCACCTTTCCACCTATCCAACTCTCTCTCTTTAGAAGACAAACAGGCAGAACAAAACAAAAAACAAATAAAAACAGAGTAAAACAAAATAAGCAAACAGATAGGAAAAAAAGCATGAGAAACACACATACACACACACACACAATTAAAACATAAAATTAGAAATCATAGTATATAAGCAATATATATATATATATTACAGTTTAAAATCACTTTCTACTTTTTCACGGAGACAGTGTTGAATTTCTAACTTTTCCTTGAAAATTTGGTTTCTACAAAGTTGTCAGTTATTCACTGATATTAAAGTTGCTCCTGTATTTTGAATTTTAAAAATAGATGACAATGTTTTTACTCATTAACTTTATTAGTGTTCTAGATAAAATTTGACTGTTTACAAAACATTTTCACATCCCTTGATTTCCATAACATACTCCTGCTAATACGAGGTCTGAAGCATCAGCTCAGTAAAGACACATAAACTTATGGGAACTTTTAAACATAGCACTAATTCTTTGGTTCAAGAACAAAGTTGATTTTTAAAACTCTACAACATTTGAGTTGAAATCATGTTAATTGCATGGATCAAATTTGATTTATTTTTCTATATTTATTGACTCAGGAATGTTATTTTCTTATAAAGCCAGAGGATCTGGATGCTAATTTCTTGGGCCATACATAGTGAAAAGAGAGGCTGAAATTTAGCAATGTGTTCTTTAACCTTCATGTGTGTTAGTGACATGTGTACAGCTCCTACACAGAAATAAATAAAAGTAAAACATTTAAGAATATATTCCCAATTTAGTTTGCAAGGTCACAGTGGTGTGCTGCCTATTAAATGTTTTTATTTGGTTTAAGGGATGATTTACTAAGTACTTTTAAGGGAAAATTTTAACTGCTTATGTTTAAGTTATGCTTTAGTTTGAAAGTAAAAAGCAGCCATTCTAGTTCCAAATAAGACAGAAGTTATACAGGGTAAATAGACAAATGTTGGTCCACACATGTCTTTCTAGAAAGTTAGCATCTTTTTACAGGGAAAATCAACTGAAAGTAAAATGGGGTACAAACCTCCAAACGTGTGCATCCTGGCATAATCTGCAACATCCCCTACCCAACATTGAAGCAAATGAGTCTTCACACATGTTGCTCTGCCGTGGAAGGCACAGCAAGTTTCAGTTGCTGTTAATCCACTCATGTTTGGGAAACTGATTCTTGCAGGCATGCTCCTTTGTTTCTTCTTCCTCCTCTTCGCTCTCACTGAGCAGCTTTGGAAGTCTCTGGGTACTGAGTGCTGTCGGTTGCAATTTTTTGAGTCTGTCCTCTGTGTTGTTTTATGAAAACGTGTACATGAGTACTGCCGAGTATGCTATTTTTGAATCTCTTCTCTGTGCTTCTTTATGTGAGTGTGCACGTATATGTAAATTTATATGTATGTATTTATGTATAATTGACAAAGATATTCAAATACCTTAGAATTGATCAAGGAGGAAAGAAATAAAGTGATTTTTTTTAGTAAGTAGAAACTAATAAGAAAAATTGTGATTAGAAAAATGAGCTAGCTGGGCAGTGGTGGTGCACACCTTTAATCCCAGCACTTGGGAGGCAGAGGTAGGTAGATTTATGAGTTCAAGGCCAGCCTGGTCTACACAGTGAGTTTCAGGACAGCCAGGGCTACACAGAGAAACCCTGTCTCAAAAAAAAAAACAAGCAAAAGAAATGAGCTAGACATTTGCTTGAGACATGTAGTCTACAACTCTGAAATATTTAAGTTATGTGTAGTAATTGTATCACTGGGAAGCAAAATACAATCTCTTCCAAACTAATTGAATTTAATAGTTCAGCAGTTATTTTATTTTGTTAACGGTAGTGTTCTTGAGACATAAGGACTAAAGGTAGGTCAGTTATAAGATTGAAAAAAAAGAAATTATATCTAAAAACACGGATGAAATTGTCCATAGACGAGTACACAGACTTTAAAGAAGAGTTTAAATAAAGTGAGTCTATTTTAGAGGATAATGCCTCTCCCAGATGTCATAAGTTGTCAAACAAGAAGCCCAATGCTATATATCATTTCCTTCCCTTCAAGTTGTTAAGCAGTAAGCAGACCTCCAAAAACCATAAGGACAGATTATTAAGTTGCTCTTGGTTACTAGCCTGTACTTAATAGGAAGACTCTACTGTTGAAGACACCATAGAGATGAGTTTATTATTTAATCCAGTTTGACACTGACTGTAGCTCAGTGGTATAGTATGTGCCTAGTATCAATAAAGCCCTGGGTTTCTTCCCCAGTCCCCAGTGAAAAAAGATTGCATTTGTGCAGCCACTTTACATGGAGGATTACCCAGCTCTTCTGCATCTTGGATCTTCTACCATATGTTCAACCTCCTTCTTTTCTTTTTTTTCACGTTGCTTCGACAGTCTTTGAGCTCTCCAAATGTGAATGAACAGTATAAATTGCATGGTAGAGAAGGATGGAAAAGAACACAGAACAGGCCTAGACTTAAATCAGCTATCTGTCGGAGATTTTGGTCTTGAATTGATGGGAAAACAAGATGTGGAAGGAGTTTACCTGAGATGTGGAGACATGAGCTAGATGGGAAAGCTAAGAAACTAAAAGCGAGCTGTGCTCGCACTAAATGACTGGAGGCCTGGAACTTTGTCCTCGGAGGCCATTAGCTCATCTTTCCAAAATGTGTCTTTGTTTTTGGAAAGGGGCTGGGCTTCTATAAAAGAAAAAAAATTATTTAACAATTATTACTTTCAAATTCCTTTTTTTTTAACAGTAACAAGACACATTTACATATCCTCTCCTGTTTTTTTCTAGAAACAAGAATAATTTAGAATTTCATCAATTTTAACTATCTAAGGTCTCCATTTCTTTGCTCAGTCATCTATGGCATTATTATCTTTATTTTACTTACTTTAGAAAGATGATAGATATTAATGTTTTGAAAGTTTCAAAATAAAAATTCATGAAAATCAAAAGATTCAAAGGGAAAATCCATCTATAACCTGAATAGTTAGTGCAGCCCAGGAGTTACCAGCATCGTTTTGTTACAGGGCCAGTCTGAGGACACACCCTAGACCAGCTGAACCAAGCTGATTTGTGTCTGTGAGTCTGAAAATATGACACTTCTTTCCTCAGATCAGAATGTATTCCAATACACTGTAAAAGGAAACTAATAGCTCTTTCCCAAGTAAATAGTGCTCTATTTACTGCCAGAATATTTCTATGTTCTTTAGGAGAAAAGCCACATCATTCTAGTACATATCAGGGTCATCTTCCTCATGCCCCTCTGGCCACAGCAGCTTTACCAGTGGCTACCATTTTGATAGTACCTCAAAATACTAAGGATATGCTTCCAAGCTACTTGAGTTTCATATAACAATCAGTTTTACCTTGGTCAGTTTTAAAATTGTCAAAAGCACAAATTCCTTTATTCTCTTTTAGCTCATGTTATTACTTGGTTAAATATTTCTGTTTAATAAGGAGCCCATTTCAGTATTGTCATTTTCATTAATTTATATATTCCTACAAAATACTGTGAGCATCAGCTTGATGCTGTGCTCTGTGGTTAGCACTATTAACCGTTGAACACTTGTGGATCTCATGTGTACAAACAGAACTTAAGATGGTTGTCAGTAAAAATGTATGAGTGGATTATTTGCCTGTTGTTATCAATACTTCAGTCTTACAGAAGGCACAGAATCTTGCCTCCAGAGAAATAACTAAAAATGTTTCAGCACAGGACTGGCTTGTGCTGGGGCCTGTGCTGGGAGTACAAAGCAGAGTGGAAGAAGGTTCAAGAAATGAGTTTCTCAGAGTGAGTAGGAGCTAGAGGATTAGATGCTCATACAACCAGAATTTTAGCTTCACAATAATGGCAAGCTATATGACACACCCATTTTGTTTTCCAGAAAGAAACGGAAACAGATTTTTAAAATGGTTATCATGTGAATATTGTGCAAAGTATAAAAGCAGGCCATAGTAGTGCAGTACGTTGATAATTTTTGGCATTGGTAGTTTGGATAGGAGAGATGACATATGCTGCAGGTAGGTTGGCAGAATTCAGTGATTAATGGAGTATGGATATTATCAATGTTCTTCATCGATAGCTTCAAGGACTGAATCATTATTGTGAATGAGACACACGCTTCCCTCAACACAACATCTCAGTCCTCCAGCTGCCTAATCAGGACCTCCATAATCAAATACTGAACTCTGAGGCTGAGAGCAGGGCCACACACTCCCTACAGTCATAATGGCACAAGAGTACTCTACCAGAAGAAGGAAATTTGAGTTTGACTCTGGAGCCTAGCTAGCAAAGGTCACCACTATGCCATTTTCCATTGCTGCATGATCAGAATGAATGTGGGTCTAAAGCTCACATTGGGCTAAAAGGCTGTAGCAAGCTGCCATCCCTAAGTTTGTCTTGCATGGTAGAAACTTTTGGGATTTTTGTAATAGAAGACAGTCTCGATTGTTTTGGTCTTTGATATTAGCATTTCAGAAGCAGACACTATAATTCAGAAAATATTTATTCCATGACCATTTTGTGCAAGCAAACTAAAAATAACCACCTAAGGATGTCAAGATAAATAAAAAGAAATTTATACTCATAAATTTGTGTCCTTAAGTCTCATGAAAAGCTCTTTTTCAGGGGAAAATACATATAAAAATCCATACAGTTCCAAGGAGATGGGATAGGACAATAAGAATCAAATTCTGGTTTCTGCAAAAGACTGTGGATCTGCCTTATCTATTTCTGGGGCACCCTCCCCTTGGGATGGAGGACTAATACTAGGAACCTAACAAACACAAACTGGTTTACTGATACTCTACAGAGAGGACTAGGATAAGAAACCACGCAAGTGAGCAGCACCTTGCTGCCATCCTAAGAGACTCCTGGAGTCTATAGAGTTCTGTTTTTGTGTTTAGTTCCAGAAGGTTGGAAGGCATCCTTGTACTGTGGTAATGGCTCTGCCATTTTAAATGACGCCTTTAAGTAGAATGCCCTTGCCAGTACATCTTAATCTCACTACACTGTAGTCTCAGATGCATTTCTTTTTGGTCATTGGGATGAGTTGGGAGGTCCTTCCGCTTCTAATGTGTATGATAATGAACCTTGAAGCCATGGTGTCTACTCTCGATTTGGCTCCAGCACCTGACCTGTGCCAGGACCTGTTTTCCTGGCCTTGTTACCTACTGTAACAGTTATGAAACCATTTCCTCCAAGACTGAAACATTCCATCATGCATAAAAGCTCCTTAAACCAGAAGGTAAGTAACTCAAAATTGCTCCAGGAAATCCCTAAAACTGAACAGACTCAGTAGGTTCCTTCCTGCCACAGGAAGCAATAAAAGCTGAGAGTCCCATTCAGATGGATGGAAGCTGAGCTGCCAAGAAGATTCTCAGAGAAGTTAAACTACAAAGGAAACTCTGAGACCTGACCAGATGCCTGAAAGAAGTAGAAACCATTCAAGCTACCTGTAATAGGCTGAGGCAACCAAGGTACCTAGAAAGAATACTCTAACCTGATGAGCTGCCTACAAACTGTGCAGTGTGCTCCAGGCTCCCAGTGTTATTGGGTGTCATTCGCACTGGGATGGGCTTTGATGATGAAGCTGTCCTTGAGTAATTTCAGCTCCTGTAAGTAACCCCTCACTCATATTCCCGTAAGAAGCCCCAATAAAACTCATTGGATCACCAAGTTGGATTTTGGTGGTATCTGAACTTAGGTCTGTCATGGTTCCCTCTCTGGGGGGAACATGTGTGTGTAGTGTCTCCCTGGTAAAATTTTTGTCACATAATACCCTTCTTTCTTGGCTGGTAGTTTCAGTTAACACAAATATGGACAGATCCCTAAATGTAAAGCCTGAGAGACCACTGTGCTGCCCATATTCCTCAGGGTTTGCTGTGTTGAAAGAAGTCCCTTCCAATTCCAACATCTCCAGCTCTGCATAGCTTCCTCTTTATTCTAGCCTTTATTAAGACCCCTGCTGAGATGTTCTTCCTCACAGCTTTCCTCTCTGACCTTAGAGCCTAGAAGACCCACCATTCCTATGTTCTCCAGCCCCTTTCTTTGGTGGGTCCATTTTCTGTTCAGGCCCCGTTGCTCTCTGGAATAAGCATATTAAGCCAATGTAATTTTTTACTTGTTCTTTGTTTCTCTCAGCACAGTGTGAGCTTGACAGGTGCAAAGACTTCACAAGAATTGCTCATTGTTGTTTCAGGGTTCCTCAGCCAGATCTTAGCAAAGCCTCTGTACCCAAGCGGTGCTTGGCCTGCTGCCCATTGAGCACTGTGGTTCCACCATGCTTGCTGTTCTAAAGCAGCTTCTTCTTGTTGGTGGGGCTTGCTTTTAATTACACCACTAGGAGCTGGATTATAAAAGCTTTCTTTGATCAAAGCATTATGGAAGATGTGGCCCATGTGTTTAGCAGACACAGCTGGAGAATCACCAAAGCAGTTTTCAAAACCAGGTTTGTCATACAAACAGGAATATCTTTGAAGTTGAATACTTTAAATACCTTCTTTTTTTTTTTGAAGAATAGAATGTTTATAGTTTTTTGAGAAAGTGACACAGATTACCTGAATTTGACAGAAAGTAGGTGAAGATTTAAGGTTGTTGCTTAGGAATGAGAAGAGAGAAGAATCCATGTGTTTTTGTGGACTCTTCTTTCCTACTATAGTTTTTCTATTATTCTAACTGTCATTGTGTTCTCACTCACAAACAAGACTAGTATTTTGTGCGTCTCAGTGAAGAGTATCCAGTATTCAGTCCATGAAGCCCAGCAAGACCAGTATATCTCAGTATAGAGGGATCAGTAGTTATCCCATTAGGACACGTGTCAGGTAGAGCTTAGTAAGCACCCGACTCTACTACAAAGTATACAAAGGGACTCCTAATTTCCCACCTGGAAGTGTCTATTCTCTCAGTGCGTTGCTGTTCCATGATGTAGCCAGTTGCTCCTTTTCTGTCTCTGGTCCTGATAGCATTTGATCTCTTCTACCCTATATGAGGTAGCCATCTGCTTCCCCAGTGAAAATCGATGTCTAGAAAGTCCCATGGATCCCTGTCTCGTCACAAAGCTTGTACTGTGTGATTCCTCAAGCTGAGACTGCTTCGTAAAAAAAAAATGCTGCTAAGTACAAGTTAATTGACTTGGGCAAATGTTGATTTGAAGTTGGGCTACTAACTTTTTCTAGCTATCTGTTAAGACACAGCTTAGGAAGAGATCTGGTCTGTTATGTTTCAAGTCAATTTTCTTCAAAACATCTGTGTCCCATTTTTCTTATTTTGTTTCCTGTTCACTTGTAATACACTAAGCTAAGATACAGCTTCAGGATTCTTAGTTCTCTGTATACTTTTGATAAATTTGATAAATCAGTGCACCTCAAATATTTTGCATCCCTCAATTGAAATACAATTTTATTAGTTACCCCTCTCTCTCTCTCTCTCTCTCTCTCTCTCTCTCTCTCTCTCTCTCTGCATGTGTATGTGTGTGTGTTTTCTCAGTCTGTCTCATCAGCTTTTTCTATTTCTGGATCCTATTTTGCATTATGATAATTGAAGTCAAGACTTTTACTTTTTAAGGTCACATGTCACCACTATATACTTGAGGTTTTCCTCCACTGCATAAAATTCTCATCACATAAAGAGAGTGTTTTCCTCAAATATTTCATTTGTCATAAGAATTATTTAGGCTGGGGAATATGGCTTAGTGGGTAAATGTAATAACTGCCAAAGCTGACCATCTAAGTTGATCCCTGAAAGGACAGTAGAAGAACAGAATTGATCCCTGAAAATTTTTCTCTGATCCCTCCACATGCACACTGTGGCATGCATAAATAAAAAATAGATGTAGAAAATTAAGAAAAGAATTATATTTAAAAGTTGTATCTTAGGTAGTAATTCATTATAACATTATATCAGTTCTACCTAATTTAAATTCTTATTTCTTATGTTTCATCCTAGTATATTATTCTTGATTCTTCACCATAATTCTGTCTTCATCTCCTGTGTATTCCATATAATCTAGTTTATAAAATATATCCCAAAGCTGCTCGATTATTTTTTATCTTTGCCTCCAAGTCACCTACACTCTGCCACTGGCATCTGCCAGAGCCTTACTCTAGTTTTAAAGAGACTAGATTGATTTTTTTTACTTCTATAATCACCCTCCCCCTAAAATTGGTTACCTATACAATACAGAGTTACTGCTTAGATGGATAGATGGATGAATAGGCAGGTAGGTAGGTAGGTAGGTAGGTACACAGTTAGGAAGATGATAGATGATGGATGGATACATAGATAGATAGATAGATAGATAGATAGATAGATAGATAGATAGACAGACACCATGGATTAGCCTGGGGTCTTGTTCTATTTACAGAGCTTTCCATCACATTCAGAAAAGAATACAACATCTTTGATATGGTTGTAAAGTTCATGTGACCTGCACTTTGCATCTCTCTCTCTCTCTCTCTCTCTCTCTCTCTCTCTCTCTCTCTCTCT
>NW_021605171.1:1639111-1683535 GCF_004785775.1 Grammomys surdaster | reverse complement strand
TCTCTCTCTCTCTCTCTCTCTCTCTCTCTCTCTCTCTCTCTCTCTCTCTCTCTCTTTCTCTCTTCTCAATCAATCAATGACCTTTTCCTTTGTCAATACCCCAAGCTTTGCTCCAGACATTTCTTTGTACAGAATGCTCTTTCCTTTGGCCTTTGCTTCTCTGGCATTCTCTTTCTTTTTAAATCTCAACCTAAATGTCATTTTTCCCATGAAACACTAATTACTCAGCCTGAAGTTGCTGTCACCATGTGTCCTTTAATACAGGCCTATTCTAGTTTTCTGCATGGCAATGAATAGCTGCCAACATTATTATTATTATTTTGACATCTACATTTGTGTGTTTTCATTCTGGAATAATGATTTTCTTTATTCGAGATTTTATTTATTTACATTTCAGATACCATCCCCCTTCCCCATTCCTCCCACCCATTAATCCCCTATCCCACCCCTCCTCCTCCTTTTTTGCCTTTGTACTGTTTAAATTACATGTAAGTATTAAGGTCAATTCTATGGTGAGGAACTAGCAATATGATAGATGCAAATAGTCCAGGAACCAGGAAGACAATAAACCCAGATAATCAAAGAACATGCATGACAATAAAGCAGAGTCCTGTGATCACTATTTCTAAGGGCTTATCTGGATGATCAAAATACACGAGCATACTTCCTGTCCTAGCCCAAAGTCATTTTCATGCCTAGAATTTAGATTTCTGCCTGAAATTACTTCTTTGTTGCAGCCCAATGTCAGATTCCTGCCTGTAGTCCATTTCCTAGTCCTTGGCCTATGTCAGATTCCTTCTAAATAGCCCATTTCTTTGTGCTTGGCCAATGACAGATTCATGCCAGACAGCCCCAAAAGCTTTCCACATCTCCCCCATTTTATTTCATAAACCAGACTGAGCCTGTCTTAGGTTGTTCTGACAAAAAAGACTTCCTTACCCATCTTGGAATATGCAATATCATAAGCAATCCACTTCTATCTTAGGTTGGTAAGGCTCTGAGCAGAATCTTACCCATCCTTGGTTTGCCAGCCTGTTAAATTAATAACTCTTTCTGGGGGGTCCATTATCAGTTTCAAGTCATGTACTTTGGCTGCTAGCCTGTTGATGTAGTTAGCGACAAGTTTTAATACAATGGGCAGAAATAAAAGTATTCCCAGGACAAGAAGGGCTAACCTGATCAAGCTATGTATGCCATTACTGGGGTTTGACTAAAATGGAAATATTGACCTCAGACCATGCTGCCAACATTGTTATCCTGTTTATATTTGTGTGCTGTTTATCACTCTGACTACAATATGCACTTCATGATATATCCCCCAAATGAGTTACTGATGTATAGCAAGCACATGTTACAAAGACTTTGAATTAAAAATAATGAGTGAATAGCAATGCTATTGACTTTGTTAGTAGCTTTTGCATTTGTAGGACATTTTGTTTTCATTGTTGAGTCCCTACATCACCCAGCTCAGTTTGGAGTACTAAGTTAGCAATTGGCAAGCCACTTATTAGCAACTTGACTTTTTAATATTAGCTTTTTCATCATATGTCAGTTTTGATAACTTCACATTTCAGCTAAAGTAACTATAAAGTCTAATTGATGATGTGTGTTACTGTCTCCGCTTCTCTGCTGACATGTGCTGGGGCTAATGGCCTCTGCTCCATCTCTGCTTCATCTCTGCAGAGAATGAGGTGTGAAGGGAATGGACTGCTTGGGAACACTGCACAGGAAGCCACTTTTGCTGCAAACCAACAGGAAAAAAAAAGTTTAACTGTTAAACTGAACCAAGAAAAGCAATCAAGGATTTTCACCCTCCCCACAGGCTGTCTTCAGTTCAGGAGTTATTAGCTGCTCCCAAGATGGCAGGATTTCCCCCAGCTATCTCTCATCCAGAGGATATTTTGATAGGAAGAAAGCATCTTCTCTTTTGAGTTAGTGTTACTTTTCATTATCCTATGCATTGTTCTTGGACTTGGCTGTATCTTTTGGTCACCCATCCACTGCAGTTTAAATCTTCTTTCATCTGGTAAATCAAGTCTGGTTTCCCACATCAAAGACTGTGGCTATTTATGGTGTATTTATTTTGGACATTTCTGTTGTTATTGTGTTCTTTTTGACCTTAAGAACAGTGAGAAGACAGGGTCACTTATGTTAAAATAAGTTCTTCTCTCAAGTAGTTCTGACTTTGTATACTTGGTCATTTAAAATTAGAATACCCTTGACTTTGGCCCTGTCACAAACTGCGCACCAGGAGGATTCGAGTGGATGGGTGACAGCATGGAAACTTTATTTGAATCTCTGGCAGGTTTTTAATTTTACAGTGCTTTTTCATATTAATTCAATTTCCCTTCAGAATGAAAGTTGGCAGTCACTGGGGGAAGTGCTTGAGGATGTTGGAATCACTGGAGTAATGAACTCTAAAGCCCTTTATAATTGGAGCATTAGGGAGTGACAGCAGATTCTGTTAACAGGGATGTCTCCACAAGGGACAGTCTTTGCAAGGGAGCACCATTCTCACCTGCTGAGACCACACCACAGGACACACCAGGAGCCTCCTACTGCAGTTCTTTCTTTTTATATATATGGAAATTCCAAACTACAGTGCATTGATTTCCTTCTTTAATATTCAACCAAAGTGGGGAATATTTTTGGATTTTTTTTTTTTTTTGCAAACAATCAACTAACTTCAGTCAACATCTTTCTTCTTTGAAAAGGCAACAAAATCAAACTACTTCTAGGAATTTAAATAATTTTTTGCATTCATGCCTTGAAGGGACTTTTGCATTCAAGCAGCAAGCTCTGGTACACTAGGGTACCCAGCACAGCCTCCTTGCTTACTTCCAGAAGGTTGGTGCAGACACAAGGACCAGTCCTTAGACCAACACCGCATTTTCCTTTCAGCTAGATCAATCACTTAAATATATTATCACATGTGCTTGGATGATGTAAATAAAAACAAATCCCCTCAGTTTAATAATAGAAATTTAAAGGACTAAATATTTGCATGAAAAGAAAATAACAGAAATCTTTGTGGCATCCCATTCCTTAAATTATCCTCACTCAATTATAATCACGCACTTTCTACTCTCTGCAATTAAACATTAAATTTCATTTATTCCAGATGCATCTTCTTCAAGTTGTTCAGAAGATTCTTCCCTTTGTGGGGCTTGGGGGTTGCTTTAAATTTATTTCAAGTAATATAAAGTAAATCTCGAAGTGGGTGTTTTAAAACTCTATCCTTTGTGTAGCATGTTTACACCAGGAATTTGATCTTAGGTTTTATAGCAGAGAATACGTATCACCACCTGATGCTGTTCTTTACAAATATGTTCATGTTTCTGCAAAGATATTGCAGACTTTGCTTACCAGTGAGGGAGATTGGATATGTTGGCTTTGATTCTAGTAACACCACTGTAGAGAGCTGTTGGTGGCAGTCCTGGGGGGTCTGCACGGCTGAGGAAACTCTGTGTCTTCATTTACATCATGTCTGTCCTTTAGTCAGAAATTCTTGGTCAGATATGTCACAAATCACACAGTTTTTATTACAGATTACCCCCAACAATAAGCTAACTAATTGTAGGTCTACTGATTAGTTTGTGGCCAATTTAACCTAAGCTGAAATCATCTTGGAAGAAGGGAGCTCAATTGAGAAAATACCTCTATCTGATCAACCTGTAGGCAAGCATTTGGGAGCATTTTGTTGATTAATGATTGACTGGTGGAGATCCCACTATGGAGAGTGCCACCCCAGAGTGGGATGGCTTGGTTAGAGAAGAAAGCAAACTGACTGAGTCCTGAGAGACTAGTCAGTAAGGAGCATTCATTTCCTCTATGGCCTCTACTTCAGTTATTGCTTTCTGGTACCTGTCTTGAGTTGCTGCCCAGACTTCCCTTCATGATGGAGTATGACTTAGAGTTATTAGTCAGAGGATCTCTCTCTTCCACAAGCTGCCTTTGGTGCTGGTGCTCAGTGCAGCACTAGAAAGCAAACTAGGACGGTAGTCTACAAATACTAAAGGCAAGACTTCTAGTCACCTAAAATGGTTTCTACTCAAGATAGCTGTTAGAAATTGTGGATAAAATCCATAACCTCATCCAGTTTATTTGCTTTCTATCACTGTTTAAACAGGTTAAATAGTAAATAGTGTTCACCAAGCAAGCCAGTGGTTTGCTCAGGGCTGGCATGATGAGTCTACCTTACATAATTGCCAGTGGATTGCATGAACAGGCTATGTGGAGATGTTCTAGGTGTCTGGCTTCAGGTTTCACTTGTTTAGGGGTGTGATCAGTTGTCAGTTTTGGCTTATACAGTGTACTTTAAGGTTTTACTTTGCTTACTTATTTCTGGCTATTTAGCTTTTCTCCAAGTTTGTAGGAAAGAAGGATCCTAGGTCAGTTTGACTTTATTTTAACTACAGTAAAGGACCCATAGGATAAAATTTTAAAGGTCAGAAAGATAGGTAAGTTGGTAAAAACTTTTGGTGCCAAGCTGGACAATTTGAGTGGAATTCCTGGGATCCACATGTTAGAAGGAGAAAACTAACTCCCAAACGCTGTCCACACACTCATGTGACAGTGCACATGCATCGAGCCATACCTACCCCTACACATAGACAGCCCCCCACATACACAAATAAATGACTGAATAAATATTAATAAATGAAAATTATAAAAAGAATATGAATTAAAAATTAATGCTGAATGTCTTAAACTGTGCATCTTCAGTTTCCCATTAGTTGGCCTACTTATTAGTTTTTGTAATGAAAGTAGCTCCTATTTTTTCATTAGCTGTAGCTGGAGAGATGCCTCAGCAGTTAAGAGTGTGCACTGTTCTCTTAGATAGCCTAGATTTGGATCCCAGAACTGACATTAGATGACTCACATCTGCCTATAACTCTAGTACTAGTGGATCTGAGGGTGAGTCCTAGGTGGCCTCTGAGGGTGCCTGGACTTACATGTACATACCCATTACACAGACATACAACCCAACAACTGAAAATAAAGCATCTATTTATTCATTGTCTTAGTCTTTAAAACTGTTCTTCACTTCATCCTTCGTAATCTGCACACCTCAGAGTCCAGCAAAGATGAAGAAAGAGAGGTAGATGCAAGTCTGCACTGAAGTTCTAAAGCGAACTCTTGTCACATTGGCTTCCATGTAGTGTTTCCCTTCTCACCACACAGCAGCAGCAGATGTCACATGTTATATTGAACAGACTCTTTCTTTAAAACTACTCCTCATTGATTTTCACTTCTACATCAGCTGACTGCACTCGAATACATTTCTACATACTTAGACCTGAAGAATATATGCATGTACATACAGTACACAGCTAAATATAGATCCTATTGTACATCATTCTTGGACTCTCCTCATTGCTGTCAGTACAGAATGCATGGTAATCTTGAGATGATGTTCCAGAAACAACTCCTCTCCTCTCCTCAGTTCCTAAGAAAGTGATAGAGATGCAGATAGTAGGTATGATGGGGATGAAGATGGAGATGAAGGAGATGGAACAGACATAGAGATAGTGATAGAAATAGAGGTGAAATCAGAGATACAGAAGAACTAGAGATAGAGACAGAGAAGGAGTGAAGCAGGTGGAGAGGAGAGTGGGAAGGAGAGGAAAGAAGAAATAAACCTTTTTCTTTGTAACTTTTAACTTGACACATATTGTCCTTCCAAACAATAAAATTATCTCATATGCCCGTGGCCTATAATTCCAAAGACTTTGGGACATCCAGACACCAGATTCTTCCTTCTTCAGTCTCCACAGAATTTTAAGATAGGTGCTGTTTAAGAGAGGCTTTCAACAACAAAAGCACTGGCAGAGATTTGTTAGTATCTCTACGGTCCAAGCAACAGAAACTTCTAGTCCAAACCATGTCATGTCAGTGACCCTACTTGGTATTTAGAATAGCAGCATGCTGTTTTTCTGGATTGTTAATAGTCATACAGCCATACCGACTGCCTTTCTTCGTGCATAGTTGCATATGTATTTGTATTTGCATACATATAGATGTGGAACCATCCTGGCAACTTTTTACATCTGATTGGGCTACACACATGCTGTGGGAGAAGGATAACAAGATTCCTTGCTACACACAGGCACAGTCCCCACATTATCCACCAGATGGCCATGTAAGAAGTCATTCTGAAAATGAAATTCTGGGTTTTTAATTATTGTTGCTTGGGGGCTTGTAGTGTTTTATTTGGGGGAGGGGAGGGAGGGATGCTATTTTTGTTTCTGTGAGACAAAAAGTCTCACTGTAGCTTAGGCTAGCCATAAACTAGTTCTGTAGCTGGGGGTGACCTTGCAGTGCTGACCCTCCTACTTCTGTCTCCCAAGAGCTGCAGTTATGTGTATAAACCACCTTGCCTGACCTGATTAGTGTTACTGAATTCAAACTTTAAAGCTGTGGCTGTGGAGAGATAAGAGAAAAGCAAAAGAGGTTATGCCATTAGAGGGCACTTTTGTAATTTTAGAACTCTGTTCTTAAATTACAAGACTGACTTATCCAGGCTTCCTCTGAAGAGGAATGCATTTCCAGTTGCTTATTTAAAGTGGCCAATTCCTCGCATGCAACATGAGAGCAGGAGAACTCTTTGGAGGAAGAAAGTGGCCAGAGGATGGGAGAAGAGAGTGAGGCCTTGATGGAAAACATGTAATAAGACGTGTAAGTGAGAACCAGGCAATAAAAACTTTTTTTTAATAAATAAATAAATAAATAAATTGAAGTGGCTAATTCTTAGAATGAAAGTTTTAGAGAGAACACATGGATTAAAGAACTATAAAACTTTAAGACTTCCATTTTAAACAATCTCTTAAGTCCATTTTTGATCAGTGAGTATAAATTACAAATTAAATTCTACTCTTTATGCTTGCAAAGTAATGTTTAATTACCTCTGGTGCTTACTTTTTTTTTTAAGTCTTTTTTTCTTTTTCTTTTTTTTGTTTGTTTGTTTTTTGTTTTTGTTTTTGTTTTTGTTTTTGTTTTGAGACAGGGTTTTTCTGTGTAGCCCTGGCTGTCCTGGAACTCACTCTGTAGACCAGGCTGGCCTTGAACTCAGAAATCTGCCTGCCCCTGCCTCCCAAGTGCTGGTATTAAAGGCGTGCACCACCACTGCCTCTGCTGCTTTCTTAAAATGTGTTTTGTTAAAAATAAATCCTGTCTCTAATCTGATAATTACTAACGTTCATCAGGGGAACTTTCCACTACTCAATTATTTTGTGTTAAAATGTTGGATAATCAGTGAGTTGGACAACCTGAGTTCATTTTCTAGAACACAAATGGTAGAAGCTTCCACACAAAATAAATAAATACATGTATGCTTAAAATGCTGAATGTTGAACCATAGTGTGTGATATAGTATGAATTTCTGTGTTTTGAGGTTATGTTCATTTTAAACTCTTTTCTGGAAAACCAGTCTGCCCTGATCATTATAATTGTCCTGACAATTATGATGGTTGCCAGAAACCAAAAGCATGCCTGATGGAACTATATTAAGAAAGTATGACATTTTGATAAATAAAAGAAGAAGGTAGATCTAGATAAAGGTTGACCATCAAATCGCAGATAGAAGAAACAGTACTGAAGTATTCATGGCAGAGCAAAGTGGCTGTGTGTGGAAATATTTCAGTAAATGCATCCTAAGAACTAGAAAAAAGGCTAAAAAAAAATCCCAACATAAAGACATAATAAATGTTTAAGAAAATTGAAATGCTAATTATTCTGATTTGATCACTGTATGTTACATACATGCATCAAATTGTCATACTGTTTGTCTTAAATACATATCATTGTTAAATGCCAATTTATTTTCTAATTTTAAAAAGTTAACTCTTTTCTCTTGGTTGGAGTCTATTTCAATATTCAAGCTAATACTTGGTTTGTCATAGTTATCTGCATATCTAGAGAAGGTGCAAGATTCCTGGGTCAGAGAGACTGAATCCCTCAGAGATATAGCCTCAGCTAAGGTATCTTCTCTTCAAGTGGCTTCCTGAACCCTGGCCCCCACAGATGATGAAAGAGGCAACTAAGTTTAGGAAATCCTCATCCTTGACAATTGGCAGTGATTATTCTCACTTTTGTATCCCAAGGCTTTATCCTCCAAGGATGTTGGGTTCACAAGCCAAGCATCCTTTATCAAAACAAACAAATAAACAAAAAAACTTTGAAATGCTTCTAAAATATAGAACTTTTTGAACCCCAACATGACCTCACTCATCAAAAATTCAACATAAAAAAAACTTTAATTCATGTATAAAATCATTAATTTATCATATGAATTTACCATTTATAAATTTGCGCTGTTTCTAATACTCAGGGTGTAAGGATCCATGGAGAGGACCCCCAACTCAAGTCTCAATCAGCGCGCACCCAAGGAGACACGAGAGACTGACTCAATGCAAATGGCAAAAGGCAGTTTACTAACGAGGGCCCTCGGATCGAAACTCATCCCACACAGGGGAGAGAATTTCTATGAAGACCCCAGAAAGTTTAGAACTTTTATAGGGGGAGGCACAGGGGGAAGGGAAAAGTGGGAAATTCTAGCGCAGTTACATATGATTGGATATTTCAAACATCAGCACTTTGCATAAGCAATCATTTTGACAGGCTGGATGGCCCACTATTTTTGACCATGAAGCCTTAGACTTTCTAGGATAAACGCCAGGTGGCCCATTACTCACTTGGGCATGTTTAGACTGGTCAAGATATGTCTTTGGTTATTTCTACATTTTTGGTCACCTTGTCCCTAGAGGGGCTTGATATTTTTATTATGGCTATTCTCAGCAAGCTCAGCAAGCCGTCCTGCGGTCTTTGCCAAGTTGTTGTTGGTCTTTGCTGAACTGTTTTAAGTTTTACTCTTACAAGGGAATGCTGCTTCTTTCCATCTAGGGTTTTCCTAAATACACAGTCAGCCTAGTGGGGCTGAGTCACATAGTGGAACTGTACAATTGACAGCTTCATGGGCAGACAGGGACGTTACTGAGGTGTGCTGCCATGGAGTAGCCAAATCCTCAGCATTCTGGAGAAACTTAAACAATTACCTGAAATCTCCTCTCAGGAGGCAAAGTTGGGGTAACTGTACTATTCCAAGAGGAATGATGAAGTATGTTTCATTTGGTTAAAATAGGCAATCTTCCTAAGCACAAAGGAAAGTTTAGGCTCAGCAGATAATCCTACCTAAAATTGGATCCCTCTCTGGCAGTGTAAATGAGGTTCCATTTGTATGATAACACTACCTACTTCATACTATATAATGATTCTGACTAGTGTAGGCAAAACTTTCATAACATTTGGAAATATAGTAAAGAAAACACCAAACAGGGTGTTGCTTGTAGATATTTTGAGTAGGAAAATATATACAAAACAGACAAAAACATGTAGAAGAAGTTAAAAGAATTATTTGAGCAAAACAACTGTGAAAAACTTCTCATACCCTCATTATAAAGGTTTCTACTTTCAAAAACCATTTTTAGATATCTAAAAAAATTTTTTCATTTTACTTTTTAATTTTTTAATTGGATATTTTATTTACATTTCAGATGTAATCCCCTTTCCCCTACACCCAGAAACGCCCTATCCAATCACCCCTCCTGCTTCTATGAGGATGTTCCCCCACCCACCCTCCCACTCTTACCTCCCCACCCACAATTTCCCCCAAACTGGGTCGCCCAGCCTTCACTGGACCAAGGACTTCCTCACCCACCTATGCCTGACACTGTCACCCTTCCCTACATATACAGCTGAAGCCGTTGGCCCCTCCCTAAGTGCTCCCAGGCTGGTGGTTTAAGCCTTGGGAGCTCTAGTTTGTTGATATTTTTGCTCTCCCCATGGGGCCACAAGCCCTTTCAGCTCCTTAGTCTTCTCTCTCACTCCTTCATTGGGAACCCCATGATCAGCTCAATGGTTAGCTGTGAGCATCTTCCTCTGTATATGTCAGGCTCTGGCAGACCTCTAAGGAGACAGAAATATCAGGCTCCTGTCAGGATGCACTTCCTGACATTCACATCAGCATCTACCTTTGGTGAGTACACAAGGGATGGATACCCAGTCGGAATGGTCTTCAGACGGCCCCTCCTTCAGTTTCTGTCCCATTCTTTGCCTCCATATTTGCTCCCATGAGCATTTTGTTACTCCTTCTAAGAAGGGTCAAAACAGCCACACTTTGGTCTTCCCAGCTCATGAGCTTCATGTCCTCTGAGAATTGTATCTTGGATATTTCGAGATTTTGGGCTAATATCCAATTATCAGTGAGTGCATACCATGTGTGCTCTTTTGTAATTGGGTTACCTCACATAGGATGATATTTTCTAGTTCCATTCATTTACCTAAGAATTTCTCCAATTCATTGTTTTTAATAGCTGAGTAATATTCTACTGTGTAAATGTACCACAGTTTCTGTATCCATTCCTCTGTTGAACGACATCTGGGTTCTTTCCAGCTTCTGGCTATTATAATAAATAAGGCTGCTATGAACATAATGGAGCATATGTCCTTGTTATATGTTGGAGAGTCTTCTGGGTATATGCCCAGGAGTGATATAGCTGGGTCCTCAGGTAATGCTATGTCCAATCTTCTGAGGAACCTCCAGACTGATTTCCAGAGTGGTTGTACCAGCTTGCAATCCCATCAACAATGGAGGAGTGTTCCTCTTTCTCCACACCCTCACCAGCATCTACTATCACCTGAGATTTTAATCTTAGCCATTCTGACAGATGTGAGATGGAATCTCAGGGTTGTTTTGATTTGCATTTCCCTAATGACTAAGGATACTGAACATTTCTTTAGGTGCTTCTTGGCCATTCGAGTTTCCTTAGTTGAGAATTATTTGTTTAGCTCTGTACCCCATTTTAAAATAGGGTTATTTGGTTGTCTGGAGTCTAATTTCTTGAGTTCTTTGTATATATTGGATATTAGCCTTCTATCAGATTTAGAATTGTTAAAACTCTTTTCCCAATCTGTTGGTTGCTGTTTTGTCCTATTGAAGGTACCCTTTGCCTTACAGAAGCTTTGCAATTTTATGAGGTCCCATTTGTCAATTCTTGATCTTAGAGCATAAGCCATTGGTATTCTGTTCAAGAATTTTTCCCCTGTGCCTAGGTATTTGAGGCTCTTCCCCACAATCTCGTCTATTAGTTTCAGTGTATCTGGTTTTATGTGAAGGTTCTTGATCCACTAGGACTTGAGCTTTGTACAAGGAGATAAGAATGGATCGATTTGCATTCTTCTACAAGTTGTCCTCCAGTTGAACCAGCACCATTTGTTGAAAATGCTGTTCTTTTTCCACTGGACAGCTTTAGCTCCTTTGTCAAAGATCAAGTGACCATAGGTGTGTTGGTTCATTTCTGGGCCTTCAATTCTGTTCCACTGGTCTTCCTGCCTGTCTCTGTACCAATACCATTCGGTTTTTAATCACTATTGCTCTGTAGTACAGCTTGATGTCAGGGATGGTGATTCCCCCAGAATTTCTTTCATTGTTGAGAATAGTTTTCGCTATCCTGGGTTTTTTGTTATTCCAAATGAATTTGAGAATTTCCTTTTCTAACTCTGTGAAGATTTGAGTTGGGATTTTAATGGGAATTGCATTGAATCTGTAGATTGCTTTTGGCAAGATGGCCATTTTTACTATATTAATCCTGCCAATCCATGAGCATGGGAGATCTTTCCATCTTCTGAGATCTTCTTGGATTTCTATCTTCAGAGACTTGAAGTTCTTGTCATACAAATCTTTCACTTGCTTGGTTAGATTCACACCATGGTATTTTATATTATTTGTGACTATTAAGAAGGGTGTCATTTTCCTGATTTCTTTCTCAGGCTGTTTATCATTCAAGTAGAAGAAGGCTACTGATTTGTTTGAGTCAATTGTATATCCAGCCACTTTGCTGAAGTTGTTTATCAGGTTTAGGAGTTCTCTAGAGGAACTTTTAGGGTCAGTTAAGTATACTATCATATCATCTGCAAATAGTGAAATTTTGACTTCTTCCCTTTGACTTCCTTTGTTGTCTAATTTCTCTGGCTAGGACTTCTAGTACTATATTGAATAGGTAGAAAGAGAGTTGGCAGTCTTATCTAGTACCTGATTTTAGTATGAATGCTTCAAGTTTCTCTCCATTTATTTTGATGTTGGCTACTGGCTTGCTCTATATTGCTTTTACTATGTTTAGGTATGGGCCTTGAAATCCTGATCTTTCCAAGACTTTTACCATGAAGGGATGTTGAATATTGTCAAATGCTTTTTCAGCATCTAGTGAGATGATCATGTGGTGTTTTTCTTTGTGTTTATTTTTATAGTGGATTACATAAATGGATTTCCAAATATTGAACCATCCCTGCATTCCTGAGATAAAGCCTACTTAATTTTGAAAAATGATTGTTTTGATGTATTCTTGGATTTGGTTTGCGAGAATTTTATTGAGTATTTTTGCATCGATATTCATAAGGGAGATTGGTCTGAAGTTCTCTTTCTTTGTTGGGTCTTTGTGAGGTTTAGGCATAAGCATGATTGTGGCTTCATAGAACGAAATGAGTAGTGTCCCTTCTGTTTCTATTCTGTAGAATAGTTTGAAGAGAATTGGTATTAGGTCCTCCTTGAAAGTCTGATAGAATTCTGCACTAAAACCATCTGGTCCTGGGCTGTTTTTGGTGGGGAGACTTTTAATGACTGCTGCTATTTCTTTATGGTTTATGAGACTACTTAAATGGTTTATCCACTCCTAATTTAATTTTGGTACCTGGTATCTATCTAGGAAGTTGTCCATTTCCTCCAGATTTTCCAGTTTTGTTGAGTATAAGCTTTTGTAGTAGGATCTGATGATTTTTTGAATTTCCTCAGTTTCTGTTGCTATGTCTGCCTTTTCAGTTCTAATTTTATTAATTTGGATACTGTCTCTGTGTGCTCTGGTTAGTCTGGCTAAGGGTTTATCTGTCTTGCTGATTTTCTCAAAGAACCAGCCCCTGGTTTTATTGATTCTTTGTATAGTTCTTTTAGTTTCTACTTGGTTGATTTCAGCCCTGAGTTTGATTATTTTCTGCTGTCTACTCCTCTTGGGTGTATTTGCCTCTTTTTGTTCTAGAGCTTTCAGGTGTGCTGTCAAGTTGTTAGTGTATGTTCTCTCCAGCTTCTTTTTGTAGACACTTAGAGCTATGAGTTTTCCTCTTAGCACTGCTTTCATGAAGCCCCACAAGTTTTGGTATGATGAGTCCTCATTTTCATTAAATTCTAAAAAGTCTTTAATTTCTTTCTTTATTTCTTCCTTGACCAAGTCATCATTGAGTAGAGAGTTGTTCAGTTTCCACGTGTATGTGGGTTTTCCATTGTTTTTGTCATTATTGAAGACCAGCTTTAGTCCGTGGTGATCTGATAGGATGCAATGGATTATTTCAATTTTATTGTATGTGTTGATGCCTGTTTTGTGACCAATTATACGGTCAATTTTGGAGCAGGTACTATGAGGTGCTTTGAAAAAGGTATATTCTTTTGTTTTAGGATGAAATGTTCTATAGATATCTGTTAATTCCATTTGGTTCATAACTTCTGTTAATTTCAATGTGTCTCTGCTTAGTTTCTGTTCCCATGATCTGTCCATTGCTGAGAGTGGGGTGTTAAAATCCCCCGACTATTAATTATTGTGTGGGGTGCAATGTGTGCTTTGAGCTTTAGTAAAGTTTCTTTTATAAAAGTGGGTGCCCTTCCATTTAGAGCATAGATGTTCAGAACTGAGAGTTCATCTTGGTAGATTTTTTTCTTTTGACAAGTATGAAGTTTCCTTCCTTATCTTGTTTGATAACTTTTGGTTATAAGTTGATTTTGTTCAATATTAGAATGACTACTCCAGCTTGTTTCTTGGGACCATTTGCTTGGAAAATTGTTTTCCATCCTTTTATTCTGAGGTAGTGTCTGTTTTTGTCACTGGGGTGTGTTTCCTGTATGCAGCAAAATTCTGGGTTTTGTTTATGTCTCCAGTCTGATAGTTTACATCTTTTTATTGTGGAATTGAGTCCATTGATGTTAAGAGACATTAAGCAAAAATGATTGTTGCTTCTTGTTGTTTTTGTTATTAGAGGTGGAATTATGTTTGTGTAGCTATCTTCTTTTAGGGTTGTTGTAAGATTACTTTCTTGCTTTTTCTAGGTTGTAGTTTCCCTCCTTGTTTTGGAGTTTTTCATCAATTATCCTTTGAAGTACTGGATTTGTGGGAAGATATTGTGTGAATTTGGTTTTGTCATGGAATACCTTGGTTTCTCTATCTATGGCTCAGAGTATGGTATCTTCATGGGAGAAGACCAGCTAGGTGTCTACCCCAGCCAAAAGGAGCAAGCAAGCCTAAACATTTTTAAATGTTTATGTGTGTTTGTGTGTCTGCAAGTGAATGCCACATATGTGTGGGTGTCACAGAAGACCAGAACTATTATATTCCCTTGACCTGGAGTTACCAGCTGTTATGAGTTGCTCTATGTGAGTGCTGGGAACAGCACTGTTAACCATTGGGACATCTTTTTTTTTTAACTCCAAAAAAGGACAAAATTAAAGTCAAATTTTGCCAAACTTATAGTAATAGATATTTTAATTTTCTACTAGGATCCACTTCATTTCAAATTACTTCAAACATGTATATTTGAAGCATACTTATGTCTCACTATAAGAAACACTTAAGTGAAAAAAAAACCTTTATATTTTTCTAATACTTGAATTCCTGAGAAATAATTCTTTAAAATTTTTTGTAAGAAAAATATAGAATAATTAACCAGAGAACCAAAACCTCACTTAACATATCAACACTTATTCCTGTCTAGGCCCTCGTACAGAAAACTAATTCATAAGAAAGACAGTGGCCTGCCTTACATGTGTGGGCAATAGAGAGTGAGCCCTTTCTACTCATAGGGAGCCAGCAATAAACACAACAATATAACTCAACTGGAAAAATCCCTCAAGAAGTTAAGACTAATGACTTAAAAGTCTGAGTGATTTGTTATTGAAATCTAAGGCCTGGTTTTTGACATGCAAATTTGTATGCAAATGTGCTTCTGTTAGTTGTAATAATTACATATCAATAAAATCACTTTGTGACTTTGAACAAATTGTTTTACAGATGATAGAGCTGAGCATTTATTTCAGTCTTTTAAAAATTAGCCTGAATTTATGAAACTCTAATTCTTAGTAAAATACTATAAAAATTTCTGAGTCAAATTTTTAGCAAGAAATTTTGAAATGTGTAAAATATTTCTGCTTTTCGGTGGGACCAACTTACGAGTTAGGTTGCTATAGCTTGTTTAACTGTGTCAGTGACCAGTGACTGGTCTGCTGAGCAATATCTCTGCCCAACCTTGGGCAGACATTTTGTAAAACTTGAAAGGACTGCCCCTTGGTGATTCTGCAAACTTCTGGACACTGACAGGGCATCTTCTGTAAGAATCACATTGGCTTCTGTCACAATGAAGTGCAGACTTTCTTCAGACTCTGTGTAGTTAATGCATTAAAAGTCCTTCCATTTTGAAACATGTTGTTTAATGTTTGAGATACTATTAAATCTATTCTTAACATTATGAAATAGTTTAAATGAAACACAAGAGAATTGCTTCAAAATTGTGTGTGTTAGCCAAGACATGTGTTCCATCACTGATTTTGTATAAATGAAGGATTCTGACTAGTCAGGAAGTTTCCTACCAGCTCCAGTATCTGCTTGCATAACTAATTGAAGCTTGTTTTTGCTGCCCAGGATGGAGCTGCTGTACTGGTGTTTGCTGTGTCTCCTGTTACCACTCACCTCAAGGACCCAGAAGCTGCCCACCCGAGATGAGGAACTTTTTCAGATGCAGATCCGGGATAAGGCATTTTTTCATGATTCATCTGTGATTCCAGATGGAGCTGAAATCAGCAGTTACCTCTTTAGAGATACACCTAGAAGGTACTGTCCTTGTAGTGCTTGCTGATCAGTGTCGTAAAAGAGGCTGCATAGAAGACAGTAAGCTTTCAAATGGAGTTCTGGAAGTCAATTTATGAACATCATTGTGTATTTTCTCTAAGTAAGACAGACATAGGGGCCATGCAGTTTCTGCTCATTGGGTGTGGCTGGCTGGGTCTTCTTTGTTGTGCTCTCCTTTTAGGTGCAAGAGGCAACACTGGTATTGGTATTTTGAAATAATTGCTTTCGAATTTGTAGGAGAGTAAAGGATTCTAAGATAAGCTCTATAGGATTAAACTGAAATTACTTCAACAAGGAGATAGGATGAAATTCTGAGAAACTCAAATACTGAAAAACTGACAACTATCATGTTTTTAACTCTATCATAAGCAACTGAGCTTCTGTTCTGTTTCTAAATATGTCTATCTTTGAAAGTTAGACACCTATATCATATACATCTATATGATATACTTGAAATTATTATATTTGAAGTTATTAAACTGTCATGCTTTGACATTTGTTTGCCCTTCATTGTTAATCTTTTGAATTAAAAAAAATGTCTATTTAACCTGAGATGGGTTGGCATTCCAAAACATAGAATTGTCCCACATCTCAAACTCACATTCCAAAGACTGAGGTAAAGGATCTTTATATCATTTTTTCAACTTCATGGAAGGAGAATGGTACTCTTTATCTCTTCTATTTAATAGCCCCATTATTTCATCCTCTGATCAAGAATGAACACAGATGACCTGTTTTCAGAGGTGACTTGGGCATTGTTTCAATCCTGTAATAAAGTAACTTGTGTGAAGGGATGCAGCAGAGTAAGAACTGGCTTGAAGTATAAATAATTATGAAGCTTTGAATGGTACTCGTGAGACTGAACACATAAGATGAAATGCTTATATAGTACATGGAGGAGCTGGCTGCCCTGGTCTTCACAGAGGCTCAGCCTGTGAGAATAAGAAAAGATATACAAAGCCATGTATGACTTTAAAGGAATCCTTAATAGTAACTGAATTTTCATTGAGCACAGTTAAATTTGTGTCCTTGAAATATTTTAGTGAAAAAGACAAAACCAAAAGTATTCTTTATGCATATCTTTCATTTCACAAATACACTTGGGTTCTGTTCTCTTTGTAGTATTAGCTTACCAATTATATAATAACATCATTTAGTCAAATAAATGGTGTACCACCTGATCTTCTAAAAATTAAATAAGTTGTAGTTCTAAGGGTGGTATTAAAAATGACTTTTTTTTTCAAAATATGTGTTGTGACATTACAAAACTGTCAATATAGCTTCCTTCCTCTTTTCTTTCTTCCATTTACTAAATTTTTATTTTTATATTTTTCCAACAAAACATTCTTAAGGCCCTTTGTATCTACACCTGTTTGCTTGTACTTGTTAGGTAGAGTTTCAGTTCCAGGAAGCGATGTAACTTCGGAGTTGGGGTAGATAGTGGCATGTGCACACAGCCATGTTAATGTTCTACCTCGGATAGTTGTCTAGAGGAGTAGAAAAAGACACCAAATGTACAGGTTGTTCTCATGTTTACATATACATTGCAAGGACGGGTGGTTTCTGTTATTTGTCCCTCCTCATCCGTGCTTTTCATCCATTCACTTCATTTCTGCCAACCTTACTAGAGATTACATGTCTGAACACACAGACCATATCCTATCACTTCTTACTGTACCTCTGTTCTACCTGTGTTCTGCACATGCTTAATAATGAATGCATGACATATTGCTGGTTCTTGCTTGTCCCTAACTTTCAAGCTTTCAGATGGAAGTATTACCTTTGGGATGTCCTGCTGTATGTGCACAATGGTCACCTTGAGCAATGCAAACATCCTCCTGTTTGTTAATAGGTACAGTCTGTCATCAAGTTACTAACACAGCATAAGGAAAGAAACTGCTCTCTAAAAGGGAGAGAGCAGCAAACAGATCAGCTTGGTTTTGCTTCTGGCATTGCTATCCTGTCCTGCTCAAAAGCCAAGAAACAATCCATAAAATTCCACACTATTGGATATTGTGTCTCCTTTTCTCTGTAATATGAGAAGGCTCAGCTTAATATTCTCTCTGCTAAAGGATTAGAAAAAGGGTTCTCTTCAGAAAGTTGTCAGAATTAAATGACAAATATTTTGACATGTGCATGAGTGACCATGGTAAGTGGTATACCAGACTTCACACAGTAAACAGTCAAATTATCCACCTGTCTTTTTAGATGATTGTCTAGTATTATTTTTAAGACATTGCATGTGTTTAATATGTTCTTCACTCTGTCTCCTCTTGCTCCACATCACCTGACTTCTCTAAATTTATCTCTGAATAGTGAAGAGAAAAACTTCTATTTTTGTTCAGATTCTATGTATTCAAATAGAAACAGATTCTGGATATAATATCCTTGGGCTAAACTAACCAGATTGCTGCTAAGATTTCTGTGTTAGCTCATTGACTTAGTATTCATTCATTCGAAAATGTCCAGCAATCTACTTGCTCCATGAAGAAATCTGCGCTAGCATGCTGAGCACAGAGCATATTACAGTGACAGTGAAAATGAGACCTAAGTGAGCCTTGGGGGAATGTGGGATCAAATAATCACACAGATGCATGTAGGCACAAATTGCAGTAAATATGACAAGTGGAGACCATAGGCCCTGAGAGAGAAGTTGCAAACCTCTTCTGGAATGAGTGAGAAAAAACATTTCTGAAGAAGTAGCATCGAAATGTGAGTAGAGCATACAGGAAATTCTCAAAAAACACATCTCAACGATCCAGGAGTGGGAAGTGTTTCAGAGAACACAGAAGTCCTGTGTGGTTACAGTACCAAAAAATCTGAAGAGATGGAGACAAGGGTGGAGCCTGGTGAGGAAGGCAGGACCTCCCTGACCATGAGATCAGTTAAAGACTGACCCGAAGCTAAAATCTAAAGATGTGAAGAGGCTCAAAGATGAAAAAGAAAACCTGTGTGGTTTATACAAGTACAATGCAAGGTCTGTAGAGGGGCATGACAATGGTTTGCCTCCTTCTAAGGAAACATTAGCTTAAACATAAGGGTCTGACAACTGCTCTTATACAAAGGATGCTTTTGAGTTGTGCTTGGAGAGTGGTGTGGAGTACCCGTGAGAGATAATGAGGCTTAGACATA
Source organism: Grammomys surdaster (assembly GCF_004785775.1). NCBI lineage: Eukaryota > Metazoa > Chordata > Mammalia > Rodentia > Muridae > Grammomys > Grammomys surdaster. The sequence continues at coordinate 1,664,468 of NW_021605171.1, read as the reverse complement.
GGAAAGGAACTCTTGACCTCATCCGTGATGTGCTGATTGAGTTTTTCTCTTCCACTGGAAACGAGAAATTCTACATACTTCATTTTCATCCTATGGTAAAAGTTGGAAAAGGGTGGTTCTTGTTCTGGTCACCCAGTGTTTCATCAGGTTTAGAAACTTGGAATAGGGCTTTGACTAGAGATTGCTCCTGTTTCAATGGAAAGAATAGTTGGAAGTAGTAAAATGACTTAACAGTGGAAATCACAATTGGTTAATTAACTCAACAATTTTTTAAATTATTTCAGAGTCTGAGAATATACCAATGAAATAAATGGCTACCCTCTTATAGTTGTCTGTCTAGTTGAGGGAGATAGAACATTTTAAAAGGAATAAATGAAACATAATATATTAGGTGCCAATAGATACTTTAAAAATAAAATGAAAGGGTCACTCATTAGCAAGATAAAAATAGTTTACATATGGAATCCAAGTGGATTCACAATGGTAGTAGAGGGCTGAAGAAACACTTGAGCATAGCCAGGTCTCTGTCTTAAGGAGCTCTGCTAAGTGGAGGAGGTGTAGAGTCCACAGGCAGGAGCTGACATACATGCACCACAGACAACAGAGCTCCGAGTGAAATGATGGCAAGACACATGCAGCTGAGGTTGAGCAGGAAGGGACTTGAGAGATAGCATCAGCTCTGTGGGTCTTACACTGCAGCACACAGGTCTCAGAGGGTTTTGAGCAAGGGAAAGCACTGTGTGTGAGGTTTACAAAATCAGGAGCCTGATCAGGAAGCTACAGCAAGTTTCAGGAAAGAGGGATTGAAGATTTAGAGCATCCAGGAGAAAGCAGTAGTGTCTGCATGTATTTCAAAGGCAAAGTAAAGCAAAACAAAACAAAAACAAACAAACAAACAAAACACCAAGAGGGACTCTAAAATGTCCATCTGGAGTGACCAGAAGTTGACCTACTGAAAGGGGATGGACTGCAGGAATTCAGATTAGATGTTCCAAGTTTGAAATGCTGCCAATTTAATGAAGATGGAAAGAGTTCAGGCTGGAGATTTAAACCTGAGAGTTGTTAACATGTAAGAGGTAAATTCAGGTGTCAGAGGTGATATGGGAGCATGTACAGGTAGAGAAGGGACATTCATGTGAAGGCCCAGGCTCTCTAGAGAGTCTGGATGCAGGAGAAGTGATCAGCGAGAACAGAGTAGGAGTTGGGAACTGAGGTAAGCCTGGCATGTGTGTTGGTGGTGGGCATGTGGAGAAGAATGACTCAAGGGATGCTTAGCTGAAACAACATACAAGAAATGAAGCCCACCCATCTCCTTCACCATAGAGCCTGTAAGCTAGACAGTACCTACAGCAGTTTCCCTCATTTACAAGGTTGTAGCCTATGAGAGATAATTAAGTAAAATTATGAAAGGAATTTGGAGTTAGAATATGACCATTTTTATAAGTTACTGATGTTTTTATTCTCCATGAAATATCTTCTGAGGTATCCTGAAAAATATCTGAGGTAAAAACAAAGAACAGAATGTTTTGATTTTCTTTTAAATTCTGTTTAAAATTTTGAACATATTTAATTCAACAGGGCATGTTGGTAATAAATAAATAATAAATATATGTTATCTTGCAAACTAATGGTACTATGGTTTTAGGACTATAATGTTGGAAACTATTCTCTTGACATAGTAGGTGACATGTCAGAGTACCATCAAGGTAACACAGTTGTCAAAGCACAGTGCTATAGGGCACATAAGGAATGCTTAGTGACTGTGACTTATTTCATGGTGGGGGCCCCACCAGATGGACAAGAGTTTGTCTTGAACTCAGGACAGTTGTCTGAATCTCCTTTAGATATCTTCGCTGTATTTGTTGACATTAAGTTTGCTGCCTATTTGTATTTGGGCTTTAAACTCATGGATGTTCATACTTTTATGTTTTCTCTGAAAAGTGTTAAATGAGTAAACCTGAAAACCAAGTAGCTTTTCTGGTAAGCGTTGATTGTTGATATTAGAATCATCACAGCGTCTGAACTTTCCCATAGGTATTTCTTCATGGTTGAGGAAGATAACACCCCACTGTCAGTCATAGTGACACCTTGTGATGCACCTTTGGAGTGGAAGCTTAGCCTCCAGGAGCTGCCTGAGGAGTCCAGTGCAGATGGATCAGGTAAGCCACAGGATCCACCTAGCCTCAGAGCTCTGAAAGACAGTCGAAAGCCCTGTGAAACACACAGCCTTCTGCAAGTAAGGGAAACAGCCCAGTTACACATGTGTACCTGGAGCCTGAAGTGGAGAAACGGCATGAGAGGATACTGATCTAAGTAAAGTAAAAGAGTCCAATGGGGATGTGGAGGGGGGCAGTTTGGACAGCCTCTGTGTCTAGACTCTTCAGGCCTGTCTGCTTACTTGACCCTAAGTGCTTGAGATCAGCCTCAGATGTTCATTCTGGCTTCGTGGTTGTGGGATTTAAAGTCTCCCCATAGCTAGTGCTGAGGCTCAGCCAAGGTGAAGAATGTCTCCTCTCTAGGGAATAAAGGATGCATGCAAGGAAGTAGAGAGGCATTCAGTAGTGTTTAATAGCCACAGTGGAAAGCAAGTTAGCAGAAAAAAAGGATTAGTCACCTAAAGACGATGGAGAGGATGGAAAGTAAATAGAAGGCATTGAGTGAAACACAGCTATGGCTCCTTCTAAGACTACCTTAACTGAAATATAAAGGCCTGATAGATGCACCTATGAGAAGGATGCTTGTGAATTATAGTACTTGGGCAATCTTGCAGGAGTCCATGGGCAAACAATAAGACTGACGGTACAGGATCTCTGGCACTAACAGACGTAATAGTACTATTTATCCCAGAATTGTAGAGTAAGTTAATTTCTCACACTTTTAACTTGTGATAGTAAGCTGGGAAGCAGTTGTTCACTCTGCTCACCCAGTGTTACACTCAGTTCTAGAAATTGTATGCTTATATCTACATCATGTTGATGTTAACAATAGCAGAATATTTTGTTAATGAAAAAAAAAGACGTCCTTTGTATTATCTTGGGAACCAATTCTGAACACTGGTCCTTAAACACCCTAGTACTGGCGCTTTATACCCTATGTTTTAATTAGGTCATCCAGTTCCACTAACAGTCATGAAATTAGAATAATGGATGACCATCTACAGGTAACATATTTGAATCATTTTGATTCACATCAGATTAACAGTCTCTAAAATATTTAGTCTTTGACCTAACTTTTTCTCTAACTGGATTATGTCTCAAAGAAGAAAATTCTTGCTCATGTATGGGCATCATTTACAATAATAAAAGATAAATCAATAGTATTATTTTACGACATAAGCAAAAATTGGGTTCTAAAACTAGAGAGTTGTCTAGATTCATATATGTATGACATGTATGACAATATATTTTATTTATTAAGTTATTATTTGCCCCAAAAATGTGTAAGAGAAATGACTAGATGGAAGTCCAGGGGCAAGAAGCAACTCTGTGGTGAGTAGTCAGTGACTGCATGTTAATCTTGCTTCCATTGGTGCCATTGTTTCTGTTAGGAATATGTCATCCCTTTGACATGAAGATAAGATGTTTGAAAACATAGTCTAAGGCTGGCAATCCACAGTAACATGCCATTTATACTTCTCCCCTGTTCTCTAGGTGACCCAGAACCACTTGATCAGCAGAAGCAGCAGATGACTAATGTGGAGGGCACAGAACTGTTCTCCTATAAGGGCAATGATGTAGAGTATTTTCTGTCTTCAAGTTCCCCATCTGGTTTGTATCAGTTGGAGCTTCTTTCAACAGAGAAAGACACACATTTCAAAGTATATGCTACCACCACTCCAGAGTCTGATCAGCCATACCCTGACTTACCATATGACCCCAGAGTTGATGTCACCTCCATTGGACGTACCACAGTCACTTTGGTCTGGAAGCCAAGCCCGACAGCCTCTATGTTGAAACAACCCATAGAGTACTGTGTGGTCATCAACAAGGAACACAATTTCAAAAGCCTCTGTGCAGTGGAAACAAAGATGAATGCAGATGATGCCTTCATGGTGGCACCCAAACCTGGCCTGGACTTTAGCCCCTTTGACTTTGCCCATTTCGGATTTCCAACAGATAATTTGGGTAAAGATCGCAGCTTCCTAGCAAAGCCTTCTCCCAAAGTGGGGCGTCATGTATACTGGAGGCCCAAGGTTGACATTCAAAAAATCTGCATAGGAAATAAAAATATTTACACAGTCTCTGACCTGAAGCCCGATACCCAGTACTACTTTGATGTCTTCATGGTCAATACCAACACCAATATGAGCACCGCTTACGTGGGTGCCTTTGCCAGGACCAAGGAGGAGGCAAAACAGAAGACAATGGAGCTCAAAGATGGGAGAGTCACAGACGTGTTTGTTAAAAGGAAGGGGAAAAAGTTTCTTCGGTTTGCTCCAGTCTCCTCTCACCAAAAAGTCACCTTCTTTATTCACTCTTGTCTGGATGCTGTTCAAGTCCAAGTGAAAAGAGATGGGAAGCTGCTTCTGTCACAGAATGTGGAAGGCATTCGGCAATTCCAGTTCAGAGGAAAACCCAAAGGAAAATACCTTATTCGACTGAAAGGCAACAAGAAAGGAGCATCGATGTTGAAAATACTGGCTACCACTAGGCCCAGTAAGCATGCATTCCCTTCTCTTCCTGAAGACACAAGAATCAAAGCCTTTGACAAGCTACGCACCTGCTCTTCAGTCACAGTGGCTTGGCTTGGCACCCAAGAAAGGAGAAAGTTTTGTATCTATAGAAAGGAAGTGAGTGGAAATTACAGTGCAGACCAGAAGAGAAGAGAGCAAAACCAGTGCCTAGGACCAGACACTAGAAAGAAGTCAGAGAAGGTCCTTTGCAAATACTTCCACAGCCAAAACCTGAAGAAAGCAGTGACTACAGAGACAATCAGAGATCTGCAGCCTGGCAAGTCTTACCTGCTGGATGTTTATGTCGTAGGACATGGGGGACACTCTGTGAAGTATCAGAGTAAACTTGTGAAAACAAGGAAGGTCTGTTAGTTACCTTGAGTGAAGATCGGTAGAACTTCAGGAGAGATATGGAATCACACTGCCTGTAACTGACTACTCTTGTGACAAACAGAAGTTGTTCTTGAAAGAAAGGGTAACAACATGTGTACATTGATGTCTGGCTAATGTAACATGGAGACTTGTACTCACGCACACCTGTGATACTTAGGGTCCATCTGTCTAGTGTTGGTTAATGTCAAATGAAGAAGGTATCTCGATGGATACCACCCCTTGTTTTGATCATTGCATGAACTGCTTCTAAATTATTTTATTACCTAAAATTTTAAAATATGCCATTCATTGCACACATTCACAAATGCAAATAATTCCTCTCTATAGATGTTAAGGGAAATTTATATATAAATATATAAATATAAATTATTTTATAAAGTCTGTGTTAAATGTTGGTGTTTCTATTATTGTAAGCTATTAAGTTCTTTCTCCATTAAAGTATAGATCTAATCTAAGATCTTATCACCCTCTAAGCAGTAATATTGTTGTAAATTCTTATTTGTTCAGTAAAATGTTTAAAGGCTGTCTGTCTATCTCATGTAAAAATTTGATATACATTATATTCATGTACATAAAATTAAGAGTATTAGATTATTACACTGTTTATTTTCCCAAGCAGTACTGTGGTATATTCAATTGCTTATCTGTCCTTAAAACTGTGCTTTTCTGTAAGTTGGCACCAAAATTTAGTCTTATTTAGTAGCTAGGAGGGAATGTTGCCTCTCTTGACCTTTACTAGCATCAAGAGCCAGTTATTCAAGTCTGGATTTGGGAACTAAGTGGGAGCTGAAGAGGGGTAATAGGCTTGTTTGAGCATGGGACAAGCCAAACACTACCAGCCCGCTAAGCAATCGTTTTAAACATTTATTTCCCATTTGCTTAAATTTGGCAAATCTTTTCACCACTAGCTGAAGCAAGTGAGAAACCTTGATTAGGACTTTCATCAGTCACAACACTACATCTGCTGCTTACAAGATTTACAAATCACTGCTACAGGTAATTTTGAGTTTTCAACCGTTTTTAAAAATAACTTTAGTGTATGAAACAAGTCTAGCAGATAGCATATACAGGCTCTACCAGGGGAGCATGAGGATACTTTCATCCTCAACATGTTTTACATGGAAATCCCAAGGTGTCATGTGTATAAGAGGAAGACTCAGAAATACTTGTAATTTTCGATCACCTAAAACAATATGACTTTAGGAGGATGTTACTATCCACTATCCCCTTTCCCATTGATAAGGTTGAGGAAGTGGTAGAAGTGGATGCAATGATACCATGAAATACCTTCTGTCATAAGACGTTACCATTTGCAAAATCCTGACTCTAAACCCTCACGTTCTATGGCTACAGTGGGGACAGGCACAATGGTTCCTCTCTTTGCTGTCCACTGCATGCTGACACAGTGTTGGCTGGTGAGAGTTTACCAGCAGCATTGCTGGTATACATATATGGAGTATACGACTACTGTGGCTGAGACAGGGCCACTTATAGCTCCCTATGACATGTATTCTGCTTACCTTAAGAGAAAATATGACTGTTTTGACACATCCTCTAACTCCTTGGCAGTAGCTTTCAGCCTAATTGATTCATCCATGCAATGCAGGAACAACATCTGAAATAATTTTTTGAAAGCTGATGACGATATACCCAATGCTTTATTTAAGCAGTGTCAATAAAAGGAGAGACTGACAAATTAACACCCAGAGAAATTATATTCAGCTATAAACGTGGGAAAATAGCTTCCTAATGTTGCTGAGCAACTTGTAAGTGAGACTACAGTGAATCAAATTACCCTTGCTTTGAAGTTCTGGGATCTTGGATACTGCCTAACTCCCAGCATCCGGGAACCAGGGAGAGCTGATCTAATCAAGCTTTGAGTTTTCTGCTAGGTATGATGGTGGTTTCTTCATATTGTGGACAAATACAAGAATCCACTAATGACCCTAGGGGAATACTTGCCTTTTAAAATTAAAGAAAATTAAACGCACATCATGAAATGTTTACTGTTCCTAAGAAAGGGAAAACCCATGGAAATCAGGCCTTGCTACTTACTCACTGATGCACTAAGATTTCAAGAACATCCAGGAAGATGAGGGACAAGAGAGAAAGACTCATTCATTCACATTTTAGAAATAGCTCCAAGGTTGCAAAGCCTGGCCTATGCTAATCTCGGAGTGAACAATAGATGCTGAGGGAGATGATGTTCACTGTCATGTGTAGATAGATATTGAGAAGAGAAGGCTTTGAGATATTTAACTCATTATCTTTCCTTTTCAAGCTCAATGACAGAGAAAGGACAAAATATAATTAAAACGAGAGAAATAAAAATAGAAAAGTTTTGCCATAGTGTGGTTGTACACAAATGTGTAAAAGGAGACAGAGGCAGACAGAGTTTTGTGAGTTTGAGTTCATCCTGGTCTATTTAATGAGTTCCAGGCCCACTAAAAGCTACAAGGTGAGACTTGGTCCAGAAAAATGAAACAAAACAAAACAAACAAACACATGGTTTTATAGTTGAAAGAGTTAAGCAAGTTACTACAGAGATTCCAAAATGCTTTCCAAATAAAAATCATCAATTTTTGGTTGAAAAAAAAATGTTCATTTGTAGGTTAGCTTTTTAAAGTAGTCTTTTAATGCAATTATTCTTAAGTTTCTTAAGAACTGTGATGTCTATAATTGATCACTTCAAAGTTGTAAGTAAAAATTTTGAAGACAAAGAATTTCTAATGTATGTTTACATACACAAAGTTAATATTAGAAGTTTATTAACCTATTTATTAATATCTATGCAAACATACATTAAAAATACTTTGTCTCCAAAACACATAACAATTTATAAAATTAATTTATAATCAGTATGCAGATTTTTTATGTGTATGAATCCTGCATGTATATCTCTGTACTAAATGTGTGCCTGGTGCCTATGGAGACCAGCACTGGGTGTGAATCCCCGAGGACTATGGGTATAGATGATTGTGAGCCACCATGTATGTGAGTGCTAGGAAATGAACCTCAGTTCTCTGGAAGAGCAGCCAGTGCTCTTAATCACTGAGCCATCTCTCCAGCCCCTAAATCAGTTTTTAAACAGGCATTTAAAGATTAGATAGAGCTAACAGGACATATGCAATGCTTGATTTGTTGCCCAAAACACATCCAAAGTTACTAATATTTCTATGTCCTGAATAGTCAAGTGGAATGATGACAGTTCAGTTTAAACTGATGAATTTTAGAATTCAAGGTACACTTAATTCTTCTTTTAAAAGTTTAAAAGCTATTTTTTTTGTATATGTATAGATGTTCCATGTGCACACATGTTTCTTGTGTCTGCAGCAGTTTGAAGAGGGCATTGGATCCCTTGGAACTGGAGTTACAAGTGGTTGTGAACTGACTTGAGGATTTGGGGAATTCAACCTGGGTCTTCTGGAAGAGCAGCAAGTGCTCATATCCACAGAGCCATCTCACCAACCTGATAAATTAATGTTTATTGATTACTTTGTGAGGAGCGAGAGTGGGTACACTCAGTGAAATCATACAGGAATACATTTCGACATACAGTTTAGTGATTAGGTGGAGTTTAATCCAGGATTCCTTCCAGCACTTTGCTAGGTAAACCAGCCCTGCCATCTGCCTTACAATGTGGTTTACTCAGGACACTCACCCGGATTTTTTTTAACTCCCTTCCAACACCTTGTCAACAGTTCTGCAGTATATAGCAATGATATCACACTTTACAAGGAGGACAGTGTAGTCTCCCCAGGACTGGAAGCCAGGTTCCTTAATTCCCAACTTATTGCTTTATTGGGACTTGGTTTTAAGCATGAGTTTGCTTTAGGGAGCATTCAATGGCTTACCAAGTTTATTCCTACAGACCAGCTGGCTGAACAGCAAAACAAAAACAAAAAACAAAACAAACAAAACAACTTGCTGGCTGACTTGAACTCATTGGGAAATTACCATGGCCACTTCCTTTCCCACCTTGATAAGATGTCATAGAGATAAAGTCTGCTAAGAACCTGCCCTCAGCTTCTCTCCCCAGGATCAAGCTGATGTGACTCCTTGCAGATGTCAGCTGTCATCTATTTGTCATTTTCTCGATGGCCTGGGAAGCACCAGGGCACTTTCCCACTCGTTTTCCCCAGGGAGTTTTGCTCAGAAGAATATACAGTATGCTATCTCACTCAGCCTTTGTTCTTGGTTTGAAAACAAGAAATACCAGAGAGAAGAACAGCCCAAAAAATAGAGAACAGAAAGAAGGGCAGGTTTATCCAGTTTCTTTCTCTCAGAGGTTCAGGAGATGGAGAGAAGTGAAAGTTGTAGGACAATTCTGTTTTATTAAGATTTTGCGTCCTGTCCTACATGCAACTCACACTGGAAATCTGACCCAAATCACCATCCTCTGTTAAAACTGTATCCTACTGACAGAAATGTTTCATTTTCTAGTGCCCAATGTGTGTGCAAACATGACTGGCTTAAGTTCTCTTTACACCTTTCCAATCATGAAAAATATTCTTATCTGTTTAGATCATTCAGAGCAGCCTTTCAGAGCCAGCCTATATTTCTTTCACAGATAGTTGTGAAACTGTCTTCTCACTTGCAAATGGGAAAGGTTGTTGATGCACTGCTTAGAAAAATAATTGGCCCAAAATTGAAGAACTGAGTCACAGGCATACCAGCACTGCTTCACTGTCCCTATGTAGGTCTCAATACAGACAGGATGGAACCAGCTTTGGTGTGGAAGGGACCCTGGGTCCTTGTCAAATAGAAGGATCTATATACTATTCTGCACTACCATGTTTTCATAGTTGTAGGGATTATATCCAGAGGCATTACAGACAAGGATGTTACTGGAACGTAGCCACTACTCACTATGCTGCCCAGGAGAACTTTACTAGAAAATAGGTGTTCCTGAAACTTGTTAGAAATGTATTTTGAGACTAAGCCAAGGGCAGACGTATAAGACAGCCTCTCAGAACAGAGTCTTGCCCCAAGAGATTAGATGAGAGAATTATATTTGAGTAAGCACAAAAATGTAAATCAGAGAGGTTGGAGGAGATCAATGCTAATTGAGGGTGATGGGATGCAGATAGTGCAGTCTTGAAACCAAGACCAAACTGAATAGGCAACTGGAATGAGCCTGCTGTTTCAGGTTGGCCCTAGCACAAAACTGGGCTATTTAAGCGGGAGTTTCAAATCATAGTCTCAGGGTTGATTTGCATTTGCTTGATGAATAAGGATATTGAACATTTCTTTAAGTGCTTCTCCATCATTCAAGATTCCTTTGTTGAGAATTCTCTGATTAGCTCTGTACCCCATTCTTTAATTAGGTTATTTGGGTTATTGGTGTCTAACTTCTTGAGTTCTTTATATATTTTGAATGTCAGCCTCCTATCTGATGTAGGTTTTTTTTTCTTTTACCCCGTCTGTAGGTTGCCATTTTGTCCTACTGACAGTGTCCTTTGCCTTACAGAAGCTTTCCAGTTTCATGAGGTCCCATTTATCAATTGTTAATCTTAGAACCTGAGCCAATGGTGTTCTGTTCAGGAAAAAATTCCCTGTGGCAATGCATTCAAGGCTATTTCCTATTTTTTCTTCTATTAGTTTCAGTGTATCTGGTTTTATGTTGAGGTCTTTGATCCACTTGGACTTGAGCTTTGCACTCTCTGCCTCCCTCTTCCTTGCTTCCCACCCTCTCTCTCTCTCTCTCTCTCTCTCTCTCTCTCTCTCTCTCTCTCTCTCCCTTCCTTTATCTCTCTTTCTCCTCTTCCCTTTCTTCTTCTCTTTTTATCCTTCTTCTCCTCATTCCACCTTCTCACAAACTACCTAATATTGTTTCCATTCAAATTATCATGAATTGGAAAGAAGAAAATATGTAGTTCTGTTATTTAATTGCCTCTAGGTATAATCTCTCCAACTGTGAAAACATGGCAGCACAGGATAATATAAGCAGTCTTCAGGGTGAACTTTACAAAGCCCTAAGGTATACACAATTAATCATTATTCTAAGAAGATTTTCCTACTGAGAAAAATTATCTATACTAAGCAGAACCAAGCATATAGTACTTGGAACACAGATGGCTGATTGAGGTGTTCTAGAAAATGCACCCTGAACTGTCAAAGAAGACTTAGCTTTTATCACACTGGCTGGAATAATCACACAGTGCTAGTCAGACACCCCAAGAAGCACAGGAGAAGATCTTTTTTGAATATTCTCTTTACCTGGATCTGGAGAAGCAGCTCTGAGGCTAAGAGGACTTGCTGTTCTTCTAAAGTACCTGAGTTCAATTTCCAGCACCTACATGGCACTTCACAACCATTTGTAACTTCGGTCTTATATCCAACACTCTGTTCCAGTCTTTGCAGTCACCAGGCATGAATGTGGTGCACCAACACTATACAGTCAAAACATCCATTCACATAAAACATATTAATTTAAAATTTGTCTGAATGCAAAATTACTAGATTATGACTTAACCATTCCCATAGTAATGACAATAGGCACAGATAGCTACAAGCAGTTAACAGCACCTCTGTAGTCCAGTGCTTGGTTTCCATGTGTGTCAGCAATAGCTAAACTTTAGAGCATGCTTTCTGCATTTTCTGGATAAGGTAAGAACTTTAAGTGGGACAAACAAACACACATACATTTGCTTAAATATGGAAATAACATTCCAGCCATTTTTATCATGACAAGTGTTTTATAAGCCATTTAAATTAGTAGCATTAACTTTCTATCTCCTTATGGGGGTAAAGCTTGCCATTTCTGTCTCCCAGCTGAAAGGTACAGGCTAATGAATATCTCAGCCTTTCACCAACACAGAACTCAATGCTTGGGTACAGGGAAGTGACAGAAATGTGAAAGAAAGGTACTGAGTCACAACACAAACAATTCGTTGCTGCACACGTCTGAGTGACTAACAACAGAGACTGGGGCTCAGTACAGCTGTATGCTATACATACATAGCTGCTCTAAATGTCCAACACCAGCCCATTACTCACTCCCATGGACAGGCACTCCAGGAGGCCCAACCAAAACATAGAACGTTCATGCTCTGCTGTGAAAATCTGGGAGGAGCAAAACTACTGTTTTTAAGAGTTCTCAGATTGCTGATTGCCCTTTATAATGCTCACTCTGACTTTCACAGTCTTCATGGCTTACCCATATTAAAAGAGGGAAGTATTCCTTTATTCCGCTGAGTTTTCTATTTCCTGCTAAAAGTAGGCTTCTTAATAAGAGAAAGGAGAGTGGTAGAAATCAAATTTTGAGGTTTTTTTTTTTTATTAAATTTCTGGGAGTTAAGCTTCTTTATTTGTAAAATGAGGACAGTGATGGTAATCATGTTCCCTTCTGGGAAGAGCAGGGGAAGCAAAGTTCCTACTGGGTGCTGAGCATTTGAAACACAGTAGTTCAGTGCTTATAGCAATGATCAGATGATCAGATGGGACCAGGGTTGCATTCCTGTTTACCAAAAGGAAAGAACAAAGGAACGGTAGGATGTGCCCAAGGCCACAGGTTAAGATACAGTAGTATCAGGATGTGTGAGATTCTTCTGGTTCTGAGCATGTGCATCTCTCTGTCTACCCCTATGGTTATGAGTGTTAGTACTTATTCATGAGTTAGAATTTCATTAGGATAGGATGCTGAGAAGTCATATGAAAGAAGAACAAATTAGCATGTTTGAAGTTTGCCCTGCACATTGACACAATGCCTGTGAGATAAATAAATGCGGGCAACCTGAAACGGAAGAGCAACCATTGACAAATGGTTGCTGAGTTCTTCATATTGTATAGAATTTTACTATCTTATATTGTGTCATATGCTACCAAAATAAAATTGTTTGGTACTCGATTTTGTCTATTAATCTACAGAATTTGCTGTGATTCTCATTTATGGTGTGAATGTCTGTGATATGTATAAATAAAGGTTTCTTTAATACTCCTGTTCAGTACACAAACAGATGTCTGCAGTTGTCCTTGTTTCTGTCTCACTGTGTGCATATTGCTGTTTTCTGTTGCTGCTTTCTTCAATAAAAGGTATTTGGGGGCTTTTTACTACTTAGCTGCCAAGCCTTGTGTTGAGGGCTTTATCTTGAGCTGAAGCTTTGTATCTTTGATCCATGTGACAAACTTCTGAAGTAGATTCTATTGGTTTCTATATTTTACCTCTAAAGAAACTGAGATCAGAGTGGTTGTGTATCTTCCCCAGTGCCTACTGCTAATAAGAGGGTTGGCCATAGTCAAACCCTATAACTGGTTACAAAGCCAACACTGGATGAACTGGTTTTGATTCACTTCCTTGAGAAATAATCATCCAACTGCCTACCATGAAAGTTACCAGCTCTGTTTGTTAGGCCACTTACTTTTCTATAGGACTTTCTTGGATGACTCATCCTGAGCTTGCTGGCGATATTCACATTTGCTTTATTGTACCTTTGTCCCCACACACATTCTTCCATGCTTGATCATGCTCGATTAAAGGAGCTATCACACACAAACGCTGCCTTTGATCTAGGCTGAACTTTTTGGTGTGCATGGAAAAGGAAAAGGCTGGAGACAGGATTTAAGCACAGCCTTTGTGGCTTCTGAGTCAGTCACCGTGGTTTAATGGATTACTTTTTCTGGAAAATGATAAAGAGCAGATATTGACACACTGCTGCCTCTCTTTCTCTCCCTAGTTGTAAACCATTTTTGATTGCTGATGTGTATGTAGTAGATATGTGTAAACTACATCACTGCCACTATTGTCACAAAGCTTGAGTCTTCATTCTCGTTCTTCTCCACAAAGTTATTTTAACAGTTCAACTAGAATTCTGATATTTTTCTCTTCTACACACACATACACACACACACACACACACACACATACACACACACACACTATACTAAATAGACAGTTCTTCCTCTGAATTTTCCATTTTTACATGATATTTTAACCCATAGTCTATTCCAGGTTGATTTCATTTTTAAACAGTCTTTTTTTCTGCCAGCTATTCTCATTCTTGAAGATGTGTGTTATGTGATCACATGGTGGAGGCCTGAATCAGTCACACTTCTAACCAACCTCTCCTATGCTCAGTTTGGTACAGAAGCTTCTTCTGCAGAGAATTAAACTACTTCCAGAACCTGCATTTGTTTTCAGTCTTTTAGCACTTTGGTGGGGATGCTTCCCTGACATCATGATTCTTAAAATCAGACTTCTGTGTTCAGATGCCAGATTCAAGAAAATTACTTGAAAGCCCTAGTTCAGCCATTTCTACTTTAACAGTTTCATTATGCTATCGACTGGGATGATCCTGTGTCTCTGGTTCATACTAACAAAGTTGGCATTTGAAATGTAAAGCTGACACTCTCGGTTCCAATATCTCCTGTATGCATGTGACTTAGAAGTTGAAGTAAAAAGCAGGCCATCCCCTGGCCTCTTATTTACCATTCACAAGGCCTCTACATTACACCCAAATACATTCTAGCAAGGATAAAACCATTGTATTTTTCCATTTTATTTCATTGTGGTAAAACACTCAATGTGAGATCTAGACAATGTTTTTTTGAGGTTACCAGTGTATTATTGTTAACTATTCGTACAGTTTTGAGCACCAAACCTCTAGAATTAAATCTATCTTGCCCACTGACGAATGTCCCTTAATGTTCTATCTCCACAGTTCCTCCATTATGCGTTGCATTTTGTGAATATTCCTATTTTAGCTACCTTATAAGTAGAATCAATCATATAACTATCTTTTGGTGGAGAGGCTGGCTTTTTTTTTAGCTTAACATAATTTTCATAAAGTTCATTCATGTTACTGTATATTGAAGAATTTACTTGTTTTTCCAAATTTGAATCACGCTCCATAATACACAGTTGATATATCTTGTTTATCAGGTCATCTCTTCATCAACACTCCGGTTGTCTCAGTGATTCAGGTATTTTCGTATCTTAAATGACCATGAGTCTATGGTCTCATTAACATCTTTTCTTTCCTTTTGTAAATTTAAAATTATATTTATTCATTGGGGGATAATGCCAAGTCAGAAGCGAGAAGATACCCTGAAGTTCTTTCCTTCTACTATGTGGGCCCTGGGGATCAAACTCAGGTCACCAAGCTTGATAGGAATCTCCCTTCCCTGAAGGAACATCCTTTCAAAGCCCTAATTTTAATTGGATAAAAACATCACAGTAGGATTGCTGGGCTACCTAGCACTTTAAAGTATTTTAATAGAACTTGCATAGTTCTCCACACCAGCTAAATTGTTTTGCATTTTCACCAAGTATGCTAGGGTTTCAGTTTCTTCAATTCCTCACAAATTTTTACTTTCACTTTTAATTTTCCCGTTAGCCATGTGGGCTGGGACTGACTTGCAATGACGATTAGCAATGCAAGCATACTTTCAGAGGCTTCTAGGGAGAAAGGTGTGTTCAAGTCCTTAGCTTATCTTTAACCTCATCCTTTGCTTTTGCCTGCTGTGTTGGAGTGCTGGGAGCATTTTAGAGGATGTAACCTCATCCATGCATGGTCTGCATTAGGAACCCTGTAGGTCACCTTTGACTTCTGATAGCATCCTTTGTTGTAGAGAAGTTTTGCTTCCTTTTCCTGTAATCTTAGTGTTTACTTCCAACTGTGCTTCCTGAGCTTATGATGTTGTACTATAACTCTTCTAAGGCAACTCTGCAAGCATTGGAACCATATTCAGACATGAAGTGCTTGAACATGTTCTGTTTGGGTTGCAGATTGTAGAAAAGAAAAAGAGATTTAGTTTTGCACTCTTTGCTGGCAAGTAATACTGTCACCAGTGAAAATGTCTGTATCTTCATGTCACCTCAAAGCTCTATCCTCTACATGCTCGTCTCTGGAATGTTCAGGTGGGAGGCTGACATGTACAGACACACAGCCTCACTCACACTTTTGTGGGGGTTAAATGACATGTCATGAGTTTTGTCTCTGTCGAGAGCTTACATGAAATGCAAGCTAGCCTACTTTGCTTTCTATTGCTGTGTGTCATGACCAAAACAACTTGAGAAGGAAAGAGTGCCGTTCCCCTTACAGCTATCAGTCCACCATAAAGGGAAATGAAGGCAAAAAACTCAAGGCAGGAACTAAAGCAGATCCTGTGGAGAACCACTACTTGGTTCTTAGTTCTCATAGCTTGTTCAGATTGCTTTTCTTATGCCATTCAAGAGTACTTGCCCAGGGGTGGCACTGCCCCAGCGGGCTGGACTCTCCCACATCAATCATTAAGCAAGAGAACAGAAGGCAGAGTTGCCTACTGGCCAGTCTGATGGAGGGACTTTTAAAGTGTCAAGTTGATAAACAACCAATAGACCAAATTCCCTTAACCTTCTCATTTCACGGTCCTTCTAAAGTCTGGTTGTGTAAAGGAACAGTGACAAAGTAAACAAAAGTGCTCTTGAGGAAAACCCAGAGAAGTAAGGTAAAAGCTGAAGAGTTGTTTAAGGAACATTTAATTGTGAACATTTCATTCATAGCATAAAATATAGGGTTAATACTAACATCTAGTTTGTTAACAAGTTTATAAAAATACTTTTTACATAAGTGGAGGATTAAAAAGTCAGTCATAAACATCTCACATGGAATACGATAGTCATAATATCTTTGACTTGGACTTGTTTTTTTCCTGGCCCAGGACTATGATGTCTGTTAGGT
The DNA here is from genome assembly GCF_004785775.1 of Grammomys surdaster. Lineage (NCBI taxonomy): Eukaryota > Metazoa > Chordata > Mammalia > Rodentia > Muridae > Grammomys > Grammomys surdaster. The sequence goes on along the minus strand of NW_021605171.1, from coordinate 1,647,743 downwards.
TTTGTTTCTGATAGTTCCTCTATTGATCATTTTAAAAACACTCTTGTCTCAGAAACTGAGTGGAAGCCAGTCTCCTAAGAATCCCTTAGTTTTACTAAAATATGCTGTGAAATGGCTTATATTTTCGTACTTTGAGATATTATCACTATTTATTATTGATATTATTTTTATTTTTGAGATGCTATGGCTACCTTATTATATTATTTTGATTCTTTTTGATACAAGTTTTCCATGTTAACTGAAAATTTCAATTCATATTTTCTTTAAATTTTGTCACTTTCAAATTTATTATGCAGAAGTTATTCTTATTATCATCCTCTAGTCTTTATGTATGTTGTCTATTCATAGTTTTCTTTCTTTTATTGGTTTCTGTCTTTTTTAAAGCTTCGTATTGATTCTTCGTGAATTTCCCACCATGCACCCCGATTCCACTTATCTCCCCTTCCCCTTGTATCTAACCTCCACCCTTACAATCTTCCCCCTGACAAAAGAGAAAAAACTTCTCGCTGTGGAAGCTGTCATGTGTCACACTGTGTTCCACAGTACATCCTTGTGTCCACACTATTTTGCTTGTTTATGTGCATTTCAATGATTCATTGGTCTGGTAGGAGGTCTCTGGCTTCTGCTACTTAATCAATACTGGAACTTCACTGGGACTTTTCTTGGGTGTCCTGTTTTTGCCCTGTGTGATGGAGTTGGATCTGCAGGACCAGCTTCTTCATGGACTCCAGCAGTTCATCAATTGGATAAATGTTGAGGTGGAGCAATTCAAAACCCTGGATCTAGGCCTGAGAGGTATCTGAGCTAGTCAGCCCACTGGCTTTCCAGCTCTCTAGGCTGGTTCACCAGCAACCCTGCAACCAGAGTCAGCTCTAGCCTGCTGTTCATACCATTGCAGGGTTTGCTTTCCCAAATGTTCCAATTGGTAAGGTACAGGGCCAGTTCTCCCACTCTCTTCTCTCCCTCATCAAAGCTACCACACAGCAGAAAAGAGGCAGGGCTGGCTTTTCTATGTTCATGCCCTCAGGGGTAGCTTACCCTCAACCTATACATTCAGGGCCATTTCTATTGTTCTGCCCAGGCTAGGTGCAGAGCTTCCAGAATTCTGCAGATGATAGGCAGAGCCAGCTCTCCCTCTTTGATGACTTCAGGGGCAGCTCTCCTGCCTGCTGCAGGTGGCAAGGTGTGTGTGGGGGATATCTTTCTCTCAACTATGTCACCACATGGCAGATAAATAGTGAAGTCAGCTTTCCCACCATGTCCCTGCCACCAGGACCCACTCTGGAGTGCTGGAACTGGTGAAGAGCAGGACCAGCTCTCCTGTTCTCATGACCCCAGTACCAGGTCTCCTACCTGCTGCACTCTCTCCCTCATTCATGCCACCACACAGAAGAACAATGGCAAGGCCTTCTCTCCCATGCTCATACCATCTGAGCTGGCTCACATTCCCATGACCAGCTCTCCCACAATGCCCAGGCAAGGGATGGCACAAGTTTTGCACAGCCCTCAGACATCAAGACGTTCCTGGGTGGCAGACAGCCCAGACTAGGGACATCTACCTGGCCTTTGGTAGTAAAAGGCCCCTGTGGCATGTCCTCCTTCAGTTTCTGTCCCACACTTGGAGACAATAATTCTAATGACTGACACAAGAGAAAAAAAATAAAAAAGACAAGAAAGAATCATCTTATACTACCACAAAATCAGTGTGTCTTAAACCGTGAGGAAATTAAAACTTCACCATGGTGAGGGCATACCAAAGAAGCATAGCAACCAGACAAAAGGTGTTCAATGACAGACCTTTTTAGTGATTACGAAGGAGCTTTGGATTATACACCAGAGTACAAGCAAAGAGCACAGAATCCACACTGATATTAGTAAAGGGCCAAATTAATTACCAGGCTGGGGATAAGAGACAATTCTTCCAGGAAGAATCTTAAATAATTTATGTGAATAGTGTTTTTGGTTTTTTTTTTTTTTTTTTTTTTAGAAGATGAAGACACTTTCCTACTCAAGTGTGTACTGTGTATGGTGGCTTCCTTTCAAAAATATTGGATGGAAAATGAGGAGAAAGCAGTCATTTCACAGTAGAAAGACTGACAAGCTTACCATGGTTGGGTGAAGAAGATCAACATCCAAGGTGCAAGAAAGCTTTGAGAAAATTTCCTGATGCATGAGAAGAGAGAAAACAACATTTACTTCTGTGCTCTTCCTAGGGCCAATCAGCTAATATTTCCTTGCTATTTATTTGTTTAGTTATTTATATGTATCTATACATGCATAGAGGTCAGAGAACTAGGGGAATTGTTTCTTCCATTTCAGAAGCTGCATTTCAGGGGAATCCGACTCAGTCATCAGGCTTGGCAGCAAGCATCTTTATCTGCTGAACCCCCATCTGCCAATGTAATAATGAAAAAAATTCAAATTACAGCTGAAAGACTGTAAAAATCTCTGACTATAATTTTCAAGGTCATTCAGTATAGGACAAACTACCTGATGAAAGCAATTGGGGAAAGGGAGGGATAAAGGGAAGGAGGCAGAGATAGAGCTTTTAGTTTGATATACAGCTGGAGGATACATCATGGTGTAGAAATCTTGACAGCAGGAGGATAAAGCAGCATATGAGTGATGCTTCCCACATGCAGACTAGATATCCCCCACAAGTTAAACTTCTCTGTAAATGCCCTCCCATACATGAGGGTTATTCCTAGGACTCTAGTCTAAATAATCATCACAGGAGAGTTGGAGAGAGTATCATAAACAATAGAAGCATAAGAGACAAAACTACTGACTGTCATGTGGGACTCCTCAAAGAGATCCCTTAGCAGGATGGACACTGGCACTAATTAAGCAAACCTTGGTAAAGTGAGGGCTTTGACCAATGATAAGGTATGAATAAGGATTCAATATTGCAACAAATGCATGGCACTGTATACTCGCTAGTAAAAGAAGTTGAGTGTGAAGTGCATGGAAACCCATTGTTCTACCTTCAAAAGGCTAATAACCCTCAAACTCTAGACAGGAAAATGCACAGTCTGATAACATGTTCTGTGGGAAACTTGGATCCAGGAAGGTCTTGAGAAGACCAATCGCATCAAGTTCCTGTTGGTATTTACAACTTTCAGAGGGTAGGGATATAGCTCTGAAGGTGGGATATTCACTCCAAAAATTCACTGTTCTGCCCAGTAAAACCTCCAATCACCCTGTGCTTGAGTGCTCTGTCTCCAAGCCCATGGAGAGCCCACTGCTTCCACTGCTGTGATTGAAGAACAATCTGCTCCCATGAGGTCAGTCTTCTCCTTCTTTCATTTCCACATCCTTCTATCAATCTCAATCTAATACTCTTTATAAAGTTATTACTAAGAATAAATAAATAAACTTAAAAATAAACTTTAGAAAATACATGTATTTTCTACATGTACATGTACCCTTAGAAAAATCTCACAGATATCGCTTAACTTGTCTAAGATTAAAAATACACATTTCCTGGTGAACTCACCAGAAAGTTTTACCTATAAATATACTAACCATATATATTACATGAGGGTACTGAGTTGTAAAAGGATACTGAAGTTGAGTCAATTTGGCACACTTGGGAAGAGGGAACCTCAACTGACAAATTGCTTTTCTCAGATTTGTCTACAGGCAAGTCAATAAGGCATCTTCTTACTTGCTAATTGACATAGGAGGGCCTAGTCCATTCTGGGAAGAGCATCCTTAGGCAAGTGGGCCTGGGCTGTATAAGGAGATTAGCTGAGCAAGTCAGAGGAGAAAACCAGTAAACGGACTCTTCCTCTTCCTCTGTGATCTTTGCCTCAGTTCTTGTACCCAGGTTCCAATCTTGAGTGTCTGTCTTGGTTTTTCCTCTGTGATGAACTGAACTGTAACCTGTAATCAGAAATAAACTCCCCTCTATTTGCATTTGGTCAGGATGTTTATAACAGCAACTGCAAGCAAACTATCAAATACTAGCTGAGTGCCTCCACAAACTGAGCCCAATGCCAGCTATTGAGTACCTAACAGGCAATGGGCATAGCCACTCCCTTCAATATATGTCTCCACTCAAGTGGAGATAAATGCCTAGTGAGGTGACCTAGCAATAGCAATCCATAGCATAGAATTTCCTCACGGTGAGGAAAGGAGGAGGCACCCAAATCTTTAGAAACTGTTTCAGTCATTGATAAAAATGTAAGCTAATGTTAGAAAAGAACAGAATATTCAGCAGAGTTCTGTTTACCATAGACACACCATTTCTGAGGTTCTCTTACCTTAGCTTCAGGAGACTCTTTCACTGCTTGGATTCTTGCATCAGCAAGCTTACAACATGGCCCGGGTCACATGAGTAGATAAGAAGTACAAATAGGCCACAACCGCAGGTGTCAGAGGTCGGAACCAAGGACTGCGGGTGTGATTGTCTTGGTAAGATGTGAGAAGCAGGCAGCTTTTTGAGAAGCATTTAAGGGAGAAGCAGAGCCTTCTGGTGAAATCAGTGTTCTAGCCAAATATTCTGTATGAGTCATACATGTTCCCCAATAAAGTAAAAGCTAAATTAGAACAGGCTCAAAGTCAGATAGACTGAAGTTTCACAGTAGATGCTTATGCCTACTAGCTAGCTGTGTCGAGTCAGGTAAGTTGCTTTATTTAAAAGAAAAAAAAATCCAGGCTGAGAAAGGTTAAGACAAACTACAGCGCTCACACAGCAAAGCTGAACTTTGAACCCAAGTGGACCTCCAATCCCAGACTCAATCAGCTTCCCAAACTTCGTTCCTGAGCAGAGTGCCAAGGGTCTGAGTTGTCACTCCCCAGGATCAGGATTTCTTCCTTGTGTCCAGGAGAAGAATGCTGAGAATGGGTATGAAGGGCTGCATCTTGGTGAAATTGTTACCTTAGCACAAGAGATGTGGTCATCGTGCAGTGAGAGCCACTGTCAAGTCATGAGTACCTCACACTACTTAAATAAAAAAAAAAAAAAAGCAAAACAAGAGTCAGGTGCCAAGGTTATTTTCCTGTCACCACACTCCCTTGCTTTAGATTTTCCATTATTTTACTATCCTGAATTCATTAGAAACTGGCTCTTGATTGTCTTTATTGGCCAATATGATAATATTGCAGATAACTAAGCATATATCTAAATCTACTATTGAGCTGGCTAATAAAAGCATATTTAGAGTCTTGAACTATAATCTTCACAGAGAAAGAAATAGCAAGATTAAAAAAAATTCTAGAGAAAAGGGAAAAATATTTGCTAGAAATATTCTATATAAAGTAAGATAAAAGAAAAGAGAGAAAAGAAATAACAAATGATAGTTTATTTCTGTAATGGGTCATAGTTTCAAGGGTCCATTTCATTTCAGATGTGAAAAAATATATGAATTTCTAGGATAGACATCACCTTGATATCTCAATTCATGACTGGCAGGTCATGGCAAATACTACTTCTTATTTAATTAAAGATCAAAAGTATCTACACACACAAATTGCAGACACACAGACACACATACGTGCACACAGAAACACATATAATCACACACAGAGAGACATATTCTCACACACATGTACATGCATGTATACACATGTACCCACACATACTTTCTCATACACACATGCTCACATGCATGCACTCCACTCACACACATGACACATGTCCACTGGGATCAGATGCTATAGAATAGCTTGGGACCAGCACTATTACCAAAGTGAAGGGCCCTGTGTTCTCTCTCATGTGTTGTTGATTGCTTGGAAAGCCAATATTTCCAGTCCATTTACTCCAAATTCATCCCACTCCAAGGTATTATTTTGCATGGCCAGCACTCTTGTGTTAGCCCTGGCACATCTGTTGATTTCTCTGTAATTAAAAGCTTTCTAGAAAGGCAGAAATCTGGCCTTTATATCATTTTCTCATTAGTTAGATTTTTTTAATTCCCATTGGTTCATTGTTCAGGCTTGTCACAGCAAAACCTTCATTAGAGTTTTTTGGCTGCAACAATGTTGTTTTAACAGAACAAAGGGAATTTGGAAACCCAAACAAATAAATACCTTTTTATCATTTTCCATGGATAAAAGAAAGATGGGACTACCAAGACAGTTTTTATTGCTAGGATATGTATCTTCACAATTAGGACAACTATCGTTTAAGAAATTTCCATTAGTGTTAGATCAGACTTTAATGAATCAGTTGAGTTTAATTACTAAGTATAGATTCTAAGATGTCAGAAGCTCAAGAAGGCATAGACTCTAGCAGTGCAGATGACTTCCAGCTGTCAGTTAATGAGTGTCAGCATGGAGAACAGGACTAAAGCTAGAACCACGGCTGCTGTGTGGAAGAACCCTGCAATCCTATTTCTACTTTTTTATTTCAGACCTTTCCTTAGGGCTCTTCAGATGTGAATGACTAGAAAAGACAACTTTGCATGTCTACATCCAACATCTTCTCTTTATTGGAGCCTGATGATTGCTAAGCCATTCTGGAGTAAGGAAACTAGCTATATCTCTTCACAGTTCTCCTCTAGGTTGCTCCTTAGCAGGGAAGTGTCTAGGGAAGCCTTGTACCAGGCTTCAGCACACAGCTCATCATAGGCAAAGGCCATAAATAAACTCAAAGTTGCTAACATTGTTGCAGACAGCAGGATAAAGCAAAAAAATATTCCATTAAAAAGAAACCCGATTTCAGATAAAAAAAAACAAACAAACAAACAACAACAACAAAAATCTTCAGCCTCCAAGGTTGTTCCTTTGTGTTGATGTTATTTCTCAAGCTTCCTCTTGCATTGGCTTTGCTTAATTATAAACCATAATGGAATCTGGGAAACATAGCTGTAGCTGTGAATCTGGGGAACTACAAGCATCCTAAAATTGTACAAGTTCAATGACTTTCCTTGACTACATAGCAACGTAGTTATGGAGAATGTTATCACTTTGATTTAAAAAGAGAGAGAAAGTGCGTGCTAACAAAGCTGCCCACGCACCAGAAGTCAGCAGGTTCTGCCCTTTTCCTTGTTATCCAAGCATTACATCTACCACTGAGAATGCCTCTTTTCAACAACATGTATATACCACTCTTTCAGTTCTGCTTAATCTAACTTGCACTTCTGTGGTTAGTGTCTTTAACACGTGCTGTTCTGGAATGCTTATGTAATGCTCCATTACTTCAGTCTTAATGCATTAAAAATGTTCTGTGACCATGCACATTTGCCATACAGATAACACCAATGCTTTTGGAACTGGCTATAAATCTGTATCATTATGAAACAGATGGGTTCAAATGATGAAATGAATAAGATGACTCCTTTTTTTTCGGAAGCAGAATGGAAACAATCTTACCCTCCGCACTTAGTAGCTCCTGGAAAGTCATAAAACCATAGATACTGAATATTTTAGATAAGTAACCATGGGGAAACCCTTGTTTCTAGTCCATTCTAAGACCTTCACTCCGACTAAGGCTGGAAGCAGTTATAGACCTTGTCTCTGAATGCATTTCTACTCGAAAGTCTCGTGTTTCCTTTGGCACTTCCTTCCACTGACACAATTAAAGTAGTCAATAAACTGTGGCCCAACAGTCATTATTAGGTTTTTAAAGGTGTCTTTAATTATTAAAACCTCACACAAATTGAAACTTCAGACTTAATCGTTAAAAGTAATAGGAGTAAATCCTGACATTCCTCTGGATTGCTCCAGCTTGCAGTGACATTCACCATTAGAAATGCATACATGGAGTTTTATTTTAGAAATACCAGATGGCAGAAACAGGGAAATGGCTTGGTTGTCCAAGTGACTGCTGCACAAGCATTGAGTTTGGATTGCCAGCACCTCTATAAAAAGCTGGGTATGGCAACATACATGTATCTATAATCCCACTGATGAGAAAACAGAGACGGGAGAATTGATGGAGCGTACTGGCCAAACCTTGTTTTGAAAAATCTGGTGAAATGATCCATAAAGACAATGTTGATCTCTGGCCTCAATATACATGGACACACACACACACACACACACACACACACACACACACACACCATTCATCAATAAGAAGCAGTAATGAGCAAGACTAGCCTGTAAATCAGTTTCTTTAGTGGTGGTAAACATAGGCCATGCCAGACCAAAGTCCAATTTCTTTCACTAAGCGTGCCTACTGAGGTGCTGAGGGGCTGCTTCTTCAACACCACACTGCAAGGCCTTCGTGAGAAACCCCATCCTTGAAGAGTGTGATCTGGGTCTCCTATAATGCAACCAGAGTTGGAGAGAAGCTGAAAGAAGCTGAGATATTTTACTGCTCTGCTCCTGAGTTCACCTTGAACTGCAGATCCTGGTTGTTCAAAGGGAACCACTGAAGTGACAATTACTGCACCTGGGACTAAGAGCAAGCTAAGAGACAGACTTGGAAAAACTAAGCTGAGAAATGCCACTGTTCTAAGGAGCAACTAATGCTCATGTCACCTAATAAACTATGACTTCCTTCATCACAACATGCCCTGTCCCAATGCGTCCAGGGGACTTGATAAAGGGGAATAAATGCCTAAAAGGCAGATTAATGAATGGGAGCTAAGCTGGTAGTGAGGGTTAAATATCAAGGGCCAGCTACTGTGTGTGCTTGTGTGTGTGTGTGTGTGTGTGTGTGAGAGAGAGAGAGAGAGAGAGA
>NW_021605171.1:1637992-1639011 GCF_004785775.1 Grammomys surdaster | reverse complement strand
GAGAGAGAGAGAGAGAGAGAGAGAGAGAGAGAGAGAGAGAGAGAACAGAGTCCTTCAAAAGACTTGGACTGAAGAATGGTTGCCATTCCTTGGGAGAGTAAACTGATTCAGAGTGACAGCAAGTCCTCTTTATTTGAGTAAGACCACTAGCAAATAGTACTTGAGGAATGGTTTATATATTGAACAAGATTTAAACCAAGACGTAAGTATACTTCATATTTACCAGAATTTTTAGCCTGTCTGTCAGAATTTAAGAGACCTACTTTTAGTCATTAGAATCTAATACCTTCCTGAGAAAATAACCTTCTGAGCTTTATCAGAAAACCCTTTAATGTTCTCATTTACAGACCACAGAGCACTATTGGACAGTGCAGCCTGATATAATGAGGAAAAGGCATGTCTGTCTTAATATCACTTTGCATACTTAAAGGATTCTGACAGCAGGGATGTGAATACACCAGTCTCTGGTTATTCTATGGACACAGACAAGGTTTGTCACAAAAAAGTTTGACGATATTATCTTTTTATTTGAATAGACTTGCATCACCTCACTTATACACTTAACAATGAATGAACTTCCGCCTCATTTATACAATTACAACGAATGACCTTTTACCTCACTTACACACTTAAAATGAGTCACCTTTCAGGACATTCATACACCGTTGCTTTTGAAAATCTTCACCGACCCTGTTGGTGTTGTGTTGTATCAAAACTTCAGGGGAGGATACAAGAGGTCAAAGGTATGAACTGACATCCTAACACCCTCATCGGTACAATGACCAGAGTTGTGACTGGCCCTCCTTTCCTTTCCTTTCCTTTCCTTTCCTTTCCTTTCCTTTCCTTTCCTTTCCTTTCCTTTCCTGTCCTGTCCTGTCCTGTCCTGTCCTGTCCTGTCCTGTCCTGTCCTGTCCTACCCTGTCCTGTCCTGTCCTGTCCTGTTCTTTTCTCTTTTTAAAAATTAGTTCTTTGAAATTTTTGCATAATGAAGTTTGATCACATTCACTCCTACCCCACTT
>NW_021605171.1:1608339-1637892 GCF_004785775.1 Grammomys surdaster | reverse complement strand
GTGTCCTCTCTCTCTCTCTCTCTCTCTCTCTCTCTCTCTCTCTCTCTCTCTCACACACACACACACACACACACACACACACACACACACACAGAGACACACAGACACACACATACACACACACACAGGTCAATCTAGTACAATCTATGCTGTCTGCTCCTGCATGGTAGACTTACCAGTGGCAAAACAAAGAAAATTGATTGTCTTTTCCCCTCCAAACAGCTATCAATAGCCAATAGCTTATTGGTTAGGATAAGCCCAAATGATCTGTTGTCAAATGGTCCTTAGGAGCCATTAATAGTAATGTTTTGTTTTGTTTGTTTGTTTGTTTGTTTGAGGCAGGATCTCATACTGGGGTCGGGGACCTGGGGCCAACAGATTAGCCTAAGCTGATGGGTCAGTGAGCCCCTGTCTCCACCTCCCCAGGACTGAGATAACAAATACATGGCACCACGCTCAGCATTATTTGTATAGGTGATAGTGATCAAAGTGGCCTTTTACTTTCATGTAAGCAGTTTCCAGCAAAGCCATTGCTCCACTCCAGCGTTCTTTGACCTCATGTTCAACTATTCCTAAGAACTTTTCTAATTCTAGATTGATTCTCATATATGTGAAATATTTGAGACTATTTATTGGCTTCATCATTTTAATGGCAGATCAGAAACCACCCAAATGTCTACCATAAAAAGACTAATAAAACTAATAGAATACAGCATTTGCACATTGGACTGACGTCATAGCTGAACGGCCTGTGATAAGAAGGGCTAGTTAAGTATGGACAGTAGTTACCTTTCTGTTGCCATGACAAAATTCCATGACCAAGACAACTTATGGAATAAAGAGTTTATTTTGGCTTCTGCTTCCACAGGGATAAGAGCCTATTATGGCAGAAAGGCATGACAGCAAGCAGCAGACCTGATAGCAAGATCAGGAAGTTCAGGGGTCACATCCCTCACTGTATGCTCAAAGCTTAAAGTAAAGAGAGTGAAAACTGGAAATGAGGTGAGTCTATAAACATTCGGAGTTCATTCTCAGTGGCTAACTTCCTTCAACATGATGCTACTCCCAAATGTCCCACAATCTCTCCAAACAGTGCTCCCTCTCAACTAGGGATCAGGTGTTCAAATTCCAAGCCTCTGAGAGAGACATTTCTCATTTAATCTATCACAACATGACTCTGACGGCGTGCTGCTAAAATGATGTAGAGTGAATGAATAAATTAATTAATGGAATAAAATAAAATGTAAAATAAAACAAAACAAAGATATCTCTTGTTCTTGGGCCTGTCTTCTGTCTCTGTTTGCAGCCTCCATGAGCTGAGCAATGTAGCTCTACCACAGTGTTTCTGCCACATCTTAGGTAGCCTCAGCCCTGGAGCCAACAGACCACAGGGTAAATCTCTGAAACCATGGGTCAAAATAAATATTTTCCCTTTAAATTCCTCTTCCCCCAGTCACAGTGATGAAAACTCTAGGCGATTACATAACACGTTATCGTATGACCAGATCCACCAAGTTCAGACACACCTAATTATTACAGTCTGTGCTTTAGCTACAAATCCTCTAGGCAGGCATTGTGATACTGATTCAAATACGAGCAGAAAATCAGAAGCCTGCTGCTCATTTCTGTCCACTGGGCAGTGTCCATCCACCCTCTATAAAAGCAGCAGTGGCAGACCTTGGAAAACTCCTTGCTGGTATATTCCATTGGCTCCACATATAATTCCCTATCACAGGTAGATTGTGAGCTTTAATGGGCTAATTCCATATTTCCTGATGAATATTGATACCTTCAAATATTTCTTCTACCAAGAAGAATATACAATGCTAATTTTCAAGAACTCTCCCTTCTCTACCTAAGGAAAGAAATAATCTCTTTATTGTTTGAGCTCTGTACAAAACTTGTGGAACTTCCTCCTTGACAATTCTGATTTAGTATTGCTGTACCTAAGAGTTAGAAATACAGGGTTGCAGACAAGGCTTGGTGGTCAAAGTACTTGCTGCACAATCGTAAAGACATTAGTTTAATACTAAGCTCTTACATCAGAGTTTAGTGAGGAAGTGTGCACTTACAACCTCATCTGGAAATGAAGGCAGAGACAGGCAGATCCAGAAGCTTCATGGCTAGACAGTCTAGACAAAATGGTAAGCATATGGCTTCCACATATGCTTGCACAGATAGGTACATCTATCTACAAACATGCATACCATACACATAACACACATTGAGTGGGACCCCTAAATATAAAGCAAGCTATATTAATTTCAATCACTGATCTAAATTTACCATTAGAATATGAACATCAACCAAAGCTAGCCAATTTTATCACTAGATTAATCACTGCCAAAACTGCCAAGGAATAATGTCTAAGCAGCTAACAGTCTGTGCAGACAGCAAACGTGCTTGGTTGTTGGCCCCTGCCATGCTAATGCTTTACAATCAAACATATGTCCCGATCTCTCCAGAAATTTGCTTGAAAGATGGAAACAAATTAAACTTTAAATCATAACAGTGGAGCCTCATTTAAAGTCTAATGATCTAAAAATCTCAGCTTAATGATCTCTCTTGTTGCCATGCTAGTCAAACAGCATTTCCTGAAATGATTGCACTCCTAGCCACTTCAAGAGGAAGATCCTTGGAGAGATTTTTAAAATGACATCATTAATAGATGTCATAAGATAGGTCTTGATACACAGAAAAAACAGGAGGAACTGGGGAGATGACTCTGATAGCAAAGACTTTAAGTCTTTAAAGTGCACTTTAAGTGCAGACTATTCAGTATCCACATAAAAAATAGTTTAGGGAAGTGGTGTATGCCAATCACTCCAGCACTGGGCAGGGCATGAGGAACATGAGGGACGGCAGGGACAGATGGGTCCTCATGCATGCTACTTAGACAGTGTAGCTCAAACAGTGAGTTACAGTTTCAGTTTCAGAGAGATGCTGTTTTAAAATAATAAGGCAAACAATGATAGAGGATGCTCCCAATATGGCTTCTGTCCTTCATACTCTCATACTCAGGCTCATTTACACATACACACACACACACACACACACACACAAACACACTAAAATCAAAGAAACAAAAACCAATCAGAGTATTCAAAAAAACGCATTGCTTAAAAATAACTGTGTTCTCCGTAGGCTGTTACATGGACATACCAACTGATCTGCAGGTTTGCAAATTGTTTCAGTGTGTTATCCACAGACACATTCTTAAGTGAAACATGCTGTTGAGACATCACTGGCTATGTATCTTGAAGGAGACTGCTAAGGTCATGTCCAGGATACGATTGCCAACAGCATAGTCCTGGCAAAACTGTAAAGAAAGGAATGGAAACCATCACATTTCAAGGTCCCTTTGGACACTTCCAACCCTGGTTGACCTACAATAGAGCAGTGAATATATTTCCCATTGTTTACTCAGGATTAAATGAGACATTTTCTTGCTAAGAAAAAAGGCTCTTGTGGTAGTGGAAAAATATTTGATTGTTGTTGTCTTGTTTGGATTTTGTCTCTGGTGTGGGGAAATCTAAATACATCCCTCATCATTGTAGGACACAAATTTCACAGGAACTCTTACCAGTGAACATTCAAAGCTCCTTTCAAAGATTTCTACTAACAAAAAATTGTATCTACCATTGTCATGAGAAGTGGAGCAAAGCAATGGAACTCTACAACTAGAATAAATAATGGTTCCAGTCCCTGGGTTTTTCTTGCACTGGCACTTTACAACTTTAACAAAGTAACTACCTGGGATTCATCAGTTTGTATCTTAGGAGTAGTGGATAACTCTGTACTAAGAAATTTCCCCTTCAGTTTCCCCTGAAAGTTGATAGAACCAGTCACAGCAATGAATTCAAGCAGTCTTGGCATATATGAGCAGCACTATCACAACATCCTACTGTGGATACAACAAAACAACTCAGAGATCACAGCTACTGGAAGAACATTGCCCTTGATCCTTGATAGACTGCACCAGGCACTGTTGACATTATCACCATGGTAAGCTTCTAACCGTTGATGCTTAGACCCATGTTCTCAAGCTATCAGAAGATCTTAAGCAAGCAAATATTCTTAAAACTTTTCCAAAGAGGAGATATTCGGAACAGGTTTGCCAACCACAGATCTTTAGATCCAGCAAGCAACACAGTGGATCCAAGATGATACAATGTGTTTATTATTCTGGAATTAGTTTATCTTTCTTTATTGTTAATCTTATTTGCTCTTGTGTTTTAATGATCCTTATGACTTTTTCCAGAACATTCATCAATACCTTTTTATGTATGCTATAACTTTCAAAGGTAAACATCACTTTACCACCAAAAGAATAAAAACCTAACAGGTTATTAGACTTGGTGTCCAACCTGATCCTGGGAGCAAGGCTTAACAGCTATCTAGGTAAAACATTAGAATAGAGTTCACTTCATTGCCCTCTTCAGACACATGAAGTTTGCTTTCACTATAAAGCCTATCTTCATATTTTTCTTTTAATATGAAATTAACCAAGAATCACACTGAAATGCATATGAGCCTGTCAATAACATTGACTTTGGGGTTGTTTTAGTCCATTTTGTGGTTCATAATAAAATATGACAGAGTGGGTAACTCATAAACAGGAAAAAAATTTTCCCTCAAAGCCAGGGAAGTGACATCTGGAGCCTAATAAAGGGTTACTTGCTGCATTTTGGCAAAAGCAGAATGGACAAGAGATAGCTAACTGGAAGCTGGTCAAGCGATGTAGCCTTATCTATCCATAAAAGGGTGTCCTTCTTTATCATTGAAGGCTCTCATAATGCTGTTACATTAGCAAGTGTTGACAATGGAATAGTGCTTAACTCATAGTAGGCATTAAAAATAGACATAAGTCACTGGGCTGTGGTGGCTCACACCTTTAATCCCAGCATACAGGAGATAGAGGCAAGTGTATCTCTGTGAGTTTGAGGATAGCCTGGTCTACAGAGTGAGTTCTCAGACAGTCAAGGCAACACAGAAAAACCCTGGACATAAGTCTATCGCTTTTGGATGCAGAAATCATTCTGTTAGTATTTTTATTAAGAGTATTAAGTGTTTTGTAGGAATTATTTAATTATAATAAAGCAGTTGACCAGTTAGTGTAAGAGACCAATAACCAATCCATTGTGATTACACAAATTTATACATTACTATGATACTAATTTGTGTAGCTGTGTTTGTATGCATGTTTGACTATATGGGTGCCTGTGCATATGTGTGTGCTTAGCCCCAAGGAAAAGTTCAGGTATCATTCCTCAAGTGCCTTTAACCTTGTTTTTTGAGTCAAGTTTTGCATGAACCAGAACTCACCTGTGGTCAAAGCTCGCTCACTAGAAACCACTAAGACTCTGCCTCCCGAACACTGGGTTTGTAAGTGTGCATCACCACACTAAGCTCTTCTTTCCTTGTTCATACAGGTTCTGAAAGTCAAACTCAAACACTTTCTCACTGAGCTTTCTTCCCCATCCAAACTACACTATCTTTCTGGATATTCTATTAAAAAGGTACAAAGAATGCTCCTTTTCCATTTTTAGTTCTTAGTTCTCTTCATGTTATGTTATTAGTAAGGAGTAACTAAAGGTGTAGGTTGGAATCTGTTGTTTAATCTTCAAAATACAAGTTTTAATACTTTGAAAATTCTTGCCATATTAGGAAGTATATTCTAATTTAGTATACATGTATGCACTGCTAAAAGTCTATGAAATAATTTTACACTTAAAATGCATGATTCAAAATAAGTTTTGTCATATTTCAAAATTATATTTCATCTACTTTGAAAATACTAGACATAACATAATAAACTGACTTACACCTAATGGGGTATAACTTAACTTGTGAATAATATGTTACCAGACTGGTGCTACTTTGTGTGACATTTTAACCATGTACAGATAGTTGTACAAAAATTTTATGTTTTGGGAAAAAATGTTTTTGCTTTTTTTCTTTGAAGAAGGCTTGAGAATGGCTACCACAAATAATTTCATCTGAGAATTGCAACTACATCCACTGAAATTCAATCAACAAGTTAATCCCAGATGTTTAAGAACTGAAGGAAAAGCATAAGAAATATGAATAAAAAATTCAAGGCAATGTGACTCTTCTGAAAATTACTAAATCCACAGTAACGAACTCCAAGGAGTGGTAATTGAATGAAGTACCTAACATGGAATTTAAAAGATTGATTATAAGAATGTTCAAGGGAATTTTTTAAAGGGCACAAAGATTCTAAATGAATTTAATGAGCTGAGGAAAATAAAGAAGTTACTAAAGAGTCTGACTAAATTTGAATTTAATAAAGAAATATAAATGCATCAAAATTCAAATTGAAAATTTTGAAATTAAAAGTTGAATTAGTCAAATGGAAATCCAGTGAAAAGTTTCTGGTAGAAAAGATCAAGTAGGAGATAGGCTTTGATCTTGGTGACAACTTAAAGGTGTCTGCAATTCCAGACAATGGCAAAGAGAAAGCACTTAGAAAGCATAAACAGAATGTATGATATTTGTGGAACACATGAAAATATCAAATCTCTTCATCGTGGCCACAGAAAGAGAAACTAAATGCATAGAAAATATATTTAAGAAGTTCATGGAAAATATTATCAAAAATATAAAAAGAGATTGCCATCAGATACAAAGCTTTTAGAACGTCAAACATACAAGACAGGGAAATAATGCCATATGTCATACTGTGATTAAAAAGAAGCTAGTAAGGTTGAAATCACAAGAGAGAAGCACTAAGTCTCAGATAATGATAAACCCATGAAAAACATAGATTTCTTAAGGTAAACTCCCAAATATGGTGGGGTGGGGGAGTACAATACGAAATGATGCCTTTCAATCACTGGAAGGAAATTAACTGCTAACCTAGATTACTGCCTGACAGAACTATTTATAATTGACCTGAGAAAGAAAAACTTTTCACGGTAAGTAAAACTAAATCTTGTGCCCTCTAAGATAGTGCATTGGTTACCTTTTTGTTGATGTAAGTTCTTTTTTCTCTTCAGACTCTCAGAGCTCTTATCTTGGAGGGTTATTGAACTTCCTTAGAGGCCTTTTCTACTGAGGTGATCATGTGGTTTTCTTCCTTGGGCCTATTCATGCAATGGCTTACATTTTTTGTTTTACTTTTTGTTTTTTTTTTTTGTTGTTGTTGTTTTTATCTTTCCAACAATTATCCAAAACTAAAAAGGAAAGAAACTATCATAGTCATAGTTAGCTCCAGCTGTTGACTTGAGATAGTCTAGAGAAGTCTGAGTGAATCTCTGCTAAGGGATTGTCTAGACCAGATTAGCTTCTGAACATGCCTGTGAGGATTATCTTGATAAGTGTTTAAAGAGGGAGGGCCCAGCCTACTGTGGGCAGCACCCTTCCTAGAAAATCAGGCCTGGCCCGTATAAGATGCTACCTCAGTATGAACCAGGGAGTGAGCCAATGAGCAAGTCAGCAAGTAGCAATATTCCATGGTTTCTGTTTTCAGCTTCCTATCTTGCGTTCCTGTCCTGACTTCCCTCAGTAATGGGCTTTTATCTGGAGGTGTAAGCTAGAGTAAACACTTTCTTCCCCCAACTTGCTTTTGCTCAGAGTGTTCTATCACAACAACAGAGAGCCAATTATGGCAGCTACCAAACTCCTTTTATGAAGGAAGTATTGTAAGCTAGATAAGGGTACACACCCGTACAAAGAAAATTATGTGATAATCCCCCTGATGAACACAGATCTAAAATTTCTTAATAAAATATTGGCACACTCAAAGTTAATTGCACATAGGAAGTTAATTCACAATGATCAAATAGGCTTTATTTTAGGAATGAAAGAATGAGTCAACATAGGAAAAACAGTAAATATAAGTCATCAGATGAATAGGACCAAGGAAGAAAACTACTTGGTTACCTCAATAGAATTAGAAAAGGCTTCTACCAAAGTCCAATAACCCTCTAAAATAAAAGCCTTGAGAAGCTGGGAAAGGACTCTGAGAAAAGAAGAAATATACATTACAAAAGAAAAAAAAAAGCCCTCCTAAAAGACTCCCCTGTCCCAGGTCTGTGGCTTCTCCTAGAACTGTCCTCTTACTAATTTCTCTTTTCTCTCCCAGCGTTCTCATAGCCCATGCCTGCTTTTTCCATATCTGAACCGTACTCCCATTTCCTCCCCCACCCCCTTTCCTATTCCCTTACCCACCAAGTTTCCTCCCTCCATCCACTACCAATATCTATTCTATTTCCCCTTCTGAGAAAGAGTCAAGCATTATCTCTTAGGCCCTCCTTATTACTGTTTATCCTTTTCTTTATGGTTAATATCCACTTATAAGTGAATATATAGAATGTGTGTCTTTTTATATAATATTTTCTAGTTCCATTCACTTGCCTGTAAATTCCATGATGTCTTTGTTTTTAATAGGAAGATAGTATTCCATTGTGTAGATGTATCACGTTTTCTTTATCCATTCTTCAGTTGAGGGACATCTGGGTTGTTTTCAGTTTCTGGCTATTACAAATAAAGCTGTTACGACCATAGCCTGTGATGATTTCCCTTCTCCATGACTGTTCTGAAAGTAATGACCTTAAGCCAGCATCCAAAAACATTTTGCAAGGCAGTTAGAAATATGGGAGACTCACCAGTCAGAGGTCCAAATGTATATCTATCTTCTGTATTCATTATGGAAATTTTTTTCTATAAAAATAAGCATTATAGTGCATATTGAGGATTGGTTTTAGTAAGAATGTAAACAACTTAGTTCTCAGTCTACTGTTTCCTCTAAATAATAGAAAATAGATGGAAAGCGGAAATAACTAAAGATTACAAGAAATTTGCATTTCCTAAAAAAACTGGGATTAAAAACAAACCTGGAAACTTAAAAAATTCAGAAGATCCAGCAAAATAAATTCTGAGCTCACATCTGCCATCTTGGGAGCTAATGTGGTATCTCTTGATGATGGCCAACAGGAGGCCTTTGGGGTAAAAGTATGGCAAATGTCGTTCTTAACCAGATATGACCCATGGGCTGGTTAGTTTTTCTCCCACCACACTTGTCACAAACATAGATATATTGGAGAAGAGAAAGTTTTAGTTGGAAAAAAAAGCCTCCAGCAAACTCCCCGAAAGGAATGTCTGTAGGGCATTTTCCTGATTGGTGGTTGATATGGAAAGGCATCTACTGTGGGTGGTGCCACCTTTGGGAAGATGACCCTGAGTTGTCCTAAGAAAGCAAACTAACAAAGTCATGAGAATGAAGCCAGTGAATAGTGCTCCGTCAGATTCCCAATGAGCTCCTCTCTGATTTCTCTTAGTGATGGAATATAAACTGCAAACATAAACTCTTTTCTCCCCAAGTTGCTTTTTGTTAGAGTGTATTGTCACACCAATAGAAGCTCGAACTAACCATGAAGACCAGAGAGATCATTGCCCAAAGGGATCCTGTAAAAAGAAAGAACTTGTCCTACAAGCATGGTGATATGGTGTGTTTAGGGGGTAGGAGAGTATGGTTGACAGTGGCCAGAAAGTTTGGTAGTTGTAACAGAAAAGAAAATCCATTACACACAAGACAACCCTAACAACAGTTACAAGTGTGTACATATAGGCTAAGAATCCCTTATCTAGAAAGCTGGGACTCAGAATTATTTTAGGTTTCTGTTTGGCTCTAATGGTGGAAGAGATCTGCTGAGGTTAGAGTCCTGAAATGCTGCCTGCCATCCTTCCTCTCCCACCCCCGATCAGAAACTTTCTCTAACAGTAGAGGGAAAGAGCCCTGAAATAGGACAGAAGACATAATAAGCACAGATTTTTCCAAAAATACCTTGAAGGAAAATATTAAAAATTCAGCATCAATTTTCTCATATGTGATGAAAAACATTAAAAACATCTCCGTGAAGGTTATGAAATTTTAATCTGTCTGTCCTATCTGCTGGAAAAGCATTAATCCTTGATGGTTTATAAAAATGGTATCAAACTTTTATGAAAGAGATGATTCCTGTATTGTTTTGACTGTTTCAGAAGAGAAAAAATTTCCTAATTGTTCTGTTTTTTAAATAGTGGTCTATTTAACAGTACAAAACAGTGGTTTCATTATGAATTTTCCATATATGCCAACAACGTACTGTGATTGTATTCATTGTCCCGTTCCTCTCACATCTTGGCTTCCCCCGCTCACCTTCCCATCCCAGATAGTTTCTGTTCTACTTTCAGCTCTAGGCAGATAACTCGACAGTTATGGATGGTACCGCAATAATCAAGGATGTGCAGGTGTCTCTATTGTGTGACTTTGACCCATGTGCCAGTTCTATTTTTATCTTTATAAGGAATCTGCATGGTGATCTCTTCAGCGGTTGAATTACAGTCCTACCAAGGTGCACAAAGGTTCTCCTTTCTGCGCATCCTCGGCAGCATGTTGCTTCTCTGTTGATAACCACGCTGGCTTGAGTGAGATCAATCTCTGTATAGCTGTTGTGCTTCTCTAATCGCTTGTTTGCTCCAGTCCTGGGCATCAAATCCAAGCTTGCATGAACTAGGCAAACACAGTGAGCTTCTCTGCAGTTCTTCGTTTTCCTGTCAGGAACTTACTGTGGAGCCCACACTCGTCTTGAACTATCTATTCTTCTGCTTCCTAAAGATTATAGGCTAATGACACCATTTCTGATGTCTCAGTATGATTTAGATTCGCAAGTCCCTAAAAGCTAGAGATATTGAGAAGATTTTTTTCATGTATTACTGATTATTCACACTTCCTTCGAAAAAGGTCTGTTTATTATTGGATTAGTTGTTCATTTAATGCTGATTTTTTAGTACTTTATAGCCTAGATATGAATCCTCTGTCAGATAAACGACTGACAAATACTCTACTCCCCATCCTGTGGGTGTCTGTCTCTTCAATCTCTTGTCTCCTTTAATGTGTATATTGTTATGTTTTGAGGACGTAAGTACTGCAATACTCTCTGAACACTCACAAAAGTTCACATCACATAAAACTGAATAAACTTACGCCTTTCTCTTGATAACCAATATAGTTTAGAGATCGTCAGTTGACTAACGTAGGGAGCAGAAATCATTATTTTTCTCCCTCATTAGCATGTTAAGATATATCTCTAAATATATAACTCAATACAACACTGAAGTACTGTGTTGAACACTGTGTGTAAAAAGCTACACAAAGATTTTAGAACAAAAACTTTACAAAACTCCTGAAGAAGACCAGGTAAGTCTGAGTAAATCAAAGGTTATGTTTCTCACAGGAAATTTTTAATATCTGATATTACTGTATGCCTTATTTTAAAATTTATATAATACCAAAACTGTAGTTTAAAAATTCTCAGAGGCACATACTTATTATCTTGAAACTTATTCTATTTTAATCCTGAGAGTATTATTTAGCAACAAACAAAGTAGAAATGACTAGGAAATTTGGAAAATTTGAATGGCTCCATTAGTTATTGCAACAAGCTGCAAAGCTTGGGAATGTACCAAGCATGTGTACCTTCTCCAATATTAAAGTCAACAATGATAAAACAAAATACAGTGCTTCCATAAGTAAGACATCCTGGACTAGTAAAGAAACATGTTGATTGATTATGCAAAAAAGAAGAAAAAATCCCAAACAGAAAAAGTAGCAATAGGCTCAAATGAATGCAGGTGGCTAGGATATCAAAGGTATCATCTTCTATCTAGGCAGTGATGGTCATGGCATTGACTCAGTTGCACAGACATCTTTCAAAATAGAAATGAAGTTTGGGTCTGATTCTTTGTAATAAATTTTAAATGAGTTTTACAAGCAAATATAAAATTTTAAAATTTCTTATATATTTATTGGTGAATTGCTCATCTTACCAAGGTATTTCATTTCTCAAAATCCCAAATATGTAGTAGAAAAAGAACATGTAAAAAGTGATATCAACATATTATTTTAAAAACTAGACCGAATACACGAATAGTTAACGTACAACAAAATATACTTGATTGCAGTTTTAAGACAAAACTTTATTGGATTTCACTCATAAAGAAAGAAATGATTAAAATGGTGCTGTGAGGGCACGTAATTTTTAGTAAAATCCATGAGATTGATAAGGGAATTGGAAAAAGTAAAAAATGGAAAGCATGTGTTGGAATTTACCAAAATCACAAATTTCCTTGACATGTAAGCCAGCAATCCTATCACAGGAAATGCACAATAATGAGTTATCCTAAGTTCAGAAAATGGCACAGAAGGTAGGAGTGCTTACCATGATTTTTAAAAGCTGAAATCTTCCTATAGTCTGTCTACAGAACACTGAAACTATGTTTAACCACAGAATGAAACCATACACAGTCCCATGAAGAAGGAGGAAAGAGGAAAGGAAGAAAGGAGAGAAGACAGGGACAGGGATGGTGTGGGGGGAAATACAGATTCAGTCCCCTGAGTTTTACTGACCTAGGAAGATTCCTAGGATACATTGTCAGTGAAAGGAGGAAAGAGAGGTGGGAAGTTACTAGATGCTGTCAACACCAAAGAACACACGAGAACAAAAGTTAAGGTACATGTACAAACTAACAAAAACTTATCTCCCAAAGAGAATACGTGGACTACAAAGTCAGAAGAAAAAATATTTATATATATTTTTATCTTTCGATAGTAGAATGAAAACTAGATTTTTATGCATAGCAAATACGCACTCTATTTCTCAGCTATATTGCAGTTCCATATGTTTATCATCTATTCCTATAATCTATTTATCTCTATCTCTATCTATCTATCTATCTATCTATCTATCTATCTATCTATCAGAATTTTGAATGTGAAAATTGTCAATAGCATACCTGCTGCTAATATGAATTAAAATGGCTAATAGAGAGACTGGAAAGATGGCTCAGTAATTAAGAATGCTTGCTTATTTACAGAGGACTGAAGTTTGAGTCCCAGAACCTATGCCAACCAGCTTATAACATTCTATATCTTCAGGAATCATATTTCCTTGCCCAGCCTCCATGAACACTTCAGTTCACATACACGTACATATGCACATGCACATACAATGCACATAGTTTAAGAATAAAATAAGGGTTGGCGAATAGTTCAGTGTTTCAGAGCATTTGCTTTTCTTCCTGAGACTCAGAATTCAATTTCTACCATCCATATCAAGTGGTCCACAACTACTTGTGATTTTGGTGCCAGGAGTTCTGACCCCCTCTTCTGGCCTCCAAGGGCACCCTTAGGTATATATGCATACACATAGACTCATGAGCGTATACATAGTTAGAGTTCTTTTAAATCTTTAAAAATAAATAAATCATTTTTTTAAAAAAAATAGCTAAAAATGGAGAAAAGGCTCATTAAGGTCATCTACTAAGCATCATATTTTCTGAATTAACCCACGGTCCCAACTTGCATAACAGACAAGAAAACAAAATCAAAAGATGGTCACCTTCTACAGATGATCAATCTACAGGAGTATCACTGAAATCATAAATACCTATACTTTAATTATAATTATAATACCTATAGCTTTAATTATATTTAATTGCAAGGACTTGGTAGGTGCAGTGTTCTTCATATGTTGTTCTAGTTACAGTGGAAATGGAGTAGGGAGATGCTGAACCCTTCTTTCACACACACACACACACACTCACACACATACACTAAATCTCATCTCACACATAGGCAAGAGGGTTAGGTAGCAGAATGTATTGAGTGGGAAACAAATGATCAGACTAAATTACAAACTGTGCGAGAGCCCACCACAAGTTGGATTCCTAACAGATGATAAGTAGCAGTCTGTGGTCAGCGTAGCACTGAATTGTGAAATTCAATCCCACAGGACCATGGAACTTCACACTATATCTATTTTCCTTTTAAAAGTGATATAAGTTTAACTTGTTTAAAAGGAATGTTCAATAACACAAACTAAGAAAAAAAGGAGACTGCTAAAGGGGTGTCTCAGAGGAGTGGGAGAAATGAGAAAGCTTTGTTATTTGGTGGAGTCTTAAATGTCAATCACAGGGCCATCGGTCCCTATAGCCTTTTGTTAAAACCATCTGCTCTCCTCACTTCCTTTCCACTTGCATAATGCCCCCATGGTTTCTATGCAGGCAAACCTTCTCTTTTCCAGCAAAGTATACATGACCCTGGGCTTTTGCCATGATTTATCAAACCTTCAGCTTTGAGCCCTTTGAGATAAATTGTCAACTTTTTGTGAACTACTATCAAAAGAAACTTGACCTTCCAGGGTGCATCCATTGTTACAACTTTAAAAAAAAATGGCTAAAGTTTTTGTTCTAGTATTGTCAGAACAGCTTTGTATTTTGCATAAAAGCCAAAACAGCATTCCATTCTTGTGTCTTTCTCATAAGTGGCCACCATTCTGTTACTAACATGCCCATGTGAAAATCTAGCATTTGTTTTAAATATGAATACAAGAAGCCATCATTTCCAAAGGACCAGATTTACCCACAAATGACTGGCATTTAGTCACGGTAGCTTTTTGGACATTACTTCATGTGAAAGCAGAGCATTTCTGTAGGGGGCAGACTAGATGCTGCCTCTATGTGGTTGGGGGAAGAACTGCCATCGTTATTGTCATCATTTATTAAACAGTCTTTATTCCCAACAGAGAAAGAGCCCCAGAAATTCCTAAAGATAATGCAAAGATGACTGAAAAGTACACAGGAATTGGAAGGTGATGTGAGGAAACAAAGCCAAACCACGCTTAATTTCACAAACTACAGCACCTTAGTCACCCTACAGCATATAAGTAGAGGTGGTTTAGAGAGTGAGATAACTTCCCAGCCCAGAGTGCAAAGCTAAGTGTGTCCAGGAAAGGACCCCAGTATACAAGAAAGAAAATCAGAAAGGGCCAGGGTAATTTTAATGCACTTTGGACCTGTATCCAGTAAAAACAAAACACCATCAGCAAACGTCAAAAGGACAGCTAAAGTAGTCCTGCATTACACCATGCTTAGAAGTGGCAGTCTCAACTCTCTGAAGACTACGAAGCGATCCCAGTATTTCATTTATTTCCTTTTGTTCTAGGATATTTTTTACCTGGTTTAACTGTATTACAGTATTTTCACTTTATTCTATTTTTTAACTTATGTTTTTTATTGCACTCATAAAATTTTATTTATATATTTTTCATTAAAATCTTTTTTCTTAGTTTTAAAGTTTATTTTTACCTGCAGGGTTCCTCATTTTTTTCTGCTATTTTTTGTAATATTTCAATTTTATTCAATGGAATATTTGGTTTGGTTTTATTTTTCATAAATACATGTTTTTATTTGTATTCTCTCTTATGTTTATCTAGTTTGTGATTTATCATTATTGGGACATCTTGTCTGTTTTCTTTTGCATCTACTCTAATCTTACTCCACTCTGCTTCCCTATAAGATTCTTTGACTTATTTATCTTCACTTCCCTCCATTTTCTCTTTCCCATTCTACCTCAAATTTTCCATTCATTTTCTATTTCTATATTTCTGGTAACTAAATTATAGTCTCATAGTGCATTCTACATTGTTTCCTCATTTTCTTTTTGCTTTTTTTTTCATTTTTAAGATTTATTTATTTCTTGTATATGAGTATTATATATATATATATATATATATATAATTATATATATATAATACATCTACATGGATATAGGCACATGTATATGTGTATATGTATGTGTATATGCATATATATGAGTACACTGTCTTTAGACACACCAGAAGAGGGCATCAGATCTTATTACAAATGGTTGTGAGCCACCATGTGGTTGCTGGGAATTGAACTCAGGACCTCTGGAAGAGCAATTGGTGATCTTAACCGCTGAGTCATCTCTTGAGCCCCTCATTTTTGCATTTTTGAACAAAGCATGCTTTAGTAGACTTTCTCCACTCACCTTCTATTTTTAAATGATGCATTTTGGTAACAAGAAAAACAACATCAGCTGAGATTATGGGAAAGTAAAACATGAATTTCCTAATGTTTTGTAGCCCTAACATTTCTGTTATATTTTAATGTTAAAATTATGTACTTACTGTCTGTGATTATTATTAAAAACTTACAATTTAGAATATGTTAAATATATTTATCAAATAGCTTAATCTTAACTATAGACAAATACAACATAAACACATACAAAGTATTTAGCTCATTATTAGGTGAAAAATGATATAATCAGTTGAAGTATTTATAAAATGCATCTAGATATCTTTACATATGTATATAATCTGTAATTTCTAAACATAAATATAAAGATAAATTAATCATTAAATATTAGATTGTTTAATATCTTATTGGATGATTAATGTTGGAGGTACCTGGACCTCCAGACAAAATTTATGTATAGCTCTAGTACACAAATTCCTGCAAGGTAGTCTTTGCTACTTCGTAGCTGGAATGTGTCCCAAATAATCAACCATTAAGACAACTGCTGCACCAGTTGTGACAAAGATCTCTGCTGCCTGTTTCAAGTTTCATGTAATTTTCAACTTGCACAAGATCTTTTTTATTCTGTTTGCTGTCTATTAGGCTTCAAGTCTAGTATATAGAAAAGAAGTCTAGGACATTAGAGCATATTAGCTGGTTCTAGGTAGAAAAAGATATCTGGTGGGAAGTGAGTTAGAAATTCAGAATAGAATAACAGGATATTTCTTTTGGATTTTAAGAGTATGTTTTCTATTACTGGGGTATTTACCATAACTTTATTTCTCTTAGTGCTATGGAGAATCCACTAGAGACAACCACTCAGACACAGTCTATACCAAATGAAAGGTATTCAGAACCAAAGTGCAGCCCTGAGCATTTAGAGGAGGAGTCTTTTAAAAGCAAAAACCACATCCAGTATCTTGCTCAGCAGCTCCTGCAGGAGATTTCTACAAGCAAGCAGTTTAACAGAAGCTAAGATAAGCTTTTAGCTGGTGGATGGGTGTGAGGGCAGTCTGCAGAAGCAGGCAGTTTGACAGAAGCCAAAATAAATGAGATGGAATATCTTGATCTCAGGTTCCTAACTACGATTTAATAATTTCCCAAAAGATTCTCCATCAAGCAGATCAAAGTCAAGTTAAACCTAAAATGATTTCATCAAAAACACAAGATGGGGGAACCGCTGTACTTTCTTACCCTGTCATGTAGTTACCACAGAAGCTCAAATTTATGATGTGGAGGAAAGGAAACAAAACAAAATTTAAAACAAACACTTTCTCTACTTTAAGATGGGAGCAAATTTAACAATGCCCTACTGCAACACAAAACATGAATCAGACCTTAGCTACTGCCTGTAAATTTGCCATGCTTCCTTGGCAGTTTCATAGTTCAAGTATGTTCTACTGTGAACCAAAAACTGACCAGACCTTTGGTTTGCTGTTTGGTTTGGTTGGACTGTTTATTTGTTGCTTACTTATTAGTATGACATAGGGTCTTTTTAACATTCACGGTCTGGAACTTTTATGTAATCTAGGCAGTCCCAAGTGTTGAGTTAATAGGAGTTGTCATTAGCGTCTAGCCGTTAATGTAGCTACTGCATTAGTTTTCAGGTAGCTACGAGCAAGTTTTCTTTAAGAGCAAATGTTTCTTATTAAATTTAAATGCATTCTAATTAGCATGTACTTGTATTATTCCCCCTTCCCTGTCTTTGCTCTAACCTCGTTCCTGTTTCTACCTCATTACACCTCAAGTTTACAGGATTTAAGAGCAGAAGTTTTGAAGAAAGATGTTTTGAAGAAGAAACTTTAGTTTATTGCAGCATCGTAGGTGTACTTTGTGTAAATTTCTCAATTTCCTTTTATCTAACTAGATCACTTATAATGTATGACTAATTGTGATACATAAATAATTAAATGCTTTAATATTCCATAATTATTTCAGTCTTATATTTGCTTAATGTTGAAGATTGGTTCTAATGCTTTGATTAAATCAGAAATATGCATGTCCAAACACTAAAGATCCTTGTTCCCAATTGGTTTTTAACTGATCAATAAAGATCCCAGTGGCCAATGGTTGGGCAAAAGGAGAAGGGTCGGGGCCAATTCCCCCGACTGATCTTGGGGTACAAGGGGAAGGTTTATATGTGTCCAGCCTTTGAGTTAGCCAAGGCATTTAAAAAATAAACCTCTGTGTGTGTGTGTGTGTGTGTGTGTGTGTGTGTGTGTCTTTCATTCACGGAATGCTGTGTAGCCAAAACTCACTGCTACTGCTTAAGGCATCTTTGATGAATCATTATTGTATAGCTCAAAACATTCCATTTTAAAAGAAAACTTCTTGAGACATAGGATATAAAAGGAAAGGAAAACAATGTATGTGTTTACAATGCAGTGAAACTACAGCATATTCTAGGATAGGGTGAAATACTCCATCCTGCAAGGAAGAGCATTAAGACAGGAATAACTCCAGGAGTCATAGGTACCTCCCTCTCCAAGAGTATATAAGCAGTAAAGAATGCTCAGAGTCATTCTCAAGAGAGCAAAGATGCATAGAGTCAGAAACCAACTAAACAGCCT
The DNA here is from genome assembly GCF_004785775.1 of Grammomys surdaster. Lineage (NCBI taxonomy): Eukaryota > Metazoa > Chordata > Mammalia > Rodentia > Muridae > Grammomys > Grammomys surdaster. Next base: position 1,619,437 of record NW_021605171.1, on the reverse strand, counting down.
GGAAGAAACAAAGACCCTAAAAGAGGTTCAGGACAATAAATCGTGTGGAAAGAACATTCTTGAATCTGTTGTGCTGCCTGTAGGCTCTGGAGTATACCCCAGGCACCCAGTTTTGGTGAGCTGTCATCCATGCTCAGTGCTGGTCATCAACTTTCTTTGAGTCATTTCTGCTCTTGTAAATAGCCCTAATAAAACTCAGTTGGTCACCAAGTTTGACTTTGATGGTATCTATAGTTTGGTATTTTGTAGCCTTCTTGTCTGGATTAAGTAGATATGTGTATGAGGTATTGTGTATGCCCAGGAAAATTCTGTCTCACAACAATCATGCCATGTTTAACTTTTTTGCCAGTGGTAAGGCTGAGGTATGGGGAGGAGGCTTAAAGAGTGTAATATTCCATTGGATAGTTAGAAGTCATAAATGCATTGTTCTGGAAACTTGAAAAGATCAAATCATGAGGATTTAAATTTTTAACTGAATTTTGAATTCTTAAAAGAATTTGAAAGCCAGAAATAAAAATCCAGAGATGAATAATATTACAGAGGATTCCTAAGGCTATTAGGGTTTTAATGGGTGTTACTCTTTGATTAATAAGGTGTTTTGTCCCCAGAGGAAATTTAATACAATAGGATGGGGAAAGGTCATATCAATCTTCATTGTTCAGGCTTGGGAAACGAAAATGAGATTACTTTCAGTACTAGAATTTGCCTGTCATTTATCATGAAGTAAATTCTAAGGCCTGACTCTCTTTCCTTGGGGAAAAAAGAGGGAGGCAGAAAACAGTATTTCTTAATTCACATTGTTGGTTCTAGTAAAGAATCAAAAATGTTCACATGACTTTTTGGAGTGGTGCCTTTCCATGTTAATATGCTGAATCTCTAGTGATTAAACTGAAGACATCCAAAAAAAATACAGTTACCCTCTATATACTTGCATCATCTCTCCTTGCTTTAATATAAATTTTGATTACATGTATTAAGTACACTGTGAAAGCTGTAATAAAGACATACAACTGTATCATTTATTTTAATTATACTTGTCCCCTCTCTTCTCCCTATCTCTGTTGTTCCCACTCTATCTATTCTTCAGATATTTTTCTTCTACTTTCATATAATATCATTGCTACTTTTCATGTCATAAGACTTTGTTCACCTACATAAGATCTAGAAAGAATAGAATAATAAAAACATGTTTGCTGCTTGTTTTCTAATTTCCTTATTTTAGTATTAGTTTTCCAATTTCCAATTGTTGGAAATCTTCCTGAAAACAGCAGATTTTTTTCTTAGTGATTCACTAAAACTATTGTGTCTACATAACTCATTTTCTTTATCTACTGATGTATACTTAGAATTATTCCCTAATTTGGCTATTGTGAATAGCACTCCAATAAAAATAAATGTGTACATAATGCCATGATATTCTTATAGAGAATTTTTAGTTTTTATACTCTCGAATGCTATAGTTGAACCATATGATAGTTTATTTCTAAGTTTTGGAGGAACCTCCCTGATTTTTACTGTTTTGGATAAGTTGCTCCCCTACCACATCTGCTTTTCCAACATCTTCAACAGACTTGTTATTTATTTATTTTTGATGGTAGTCATACTGTCTGGCATAGTATGTAATCTCAAAATTGATTAAATTTTCATTTCTTTCATGACTTTTGGCATCTGAATTTCAGCCTTTGAGAATTCTGTGTTGATTTTATTGACTAATTTATTTATAGGATTATTTGTTTTCTTAGCATTGTGTCTTTGACTGATTTATATATTGTAGATGTTGACCAGAAGCATAGCTAGCAAATATTTTTCTCCCATTTTGTAGGCTGCCTCTCTACCCAGCTGTTTCCTTTGCATTATAGAACCCTTTTAAATTTTATGCAATCCCATAGTTGGTTTCATTTTCTTAGCTATCCAATTCTATGCAATGAAAGTCTTTGCCTATGCTTATATCTTGAAGATCCTCCCCAACTAAGTTTTTTTTTTCCAGAGAAGTTTAAAAGGTTCAGTTCTTGAAGTAAAATCTTTGATCCATCTTGAATTTATGTTTTTTTAACAAGGTAAGAGATATGGATCTAGTTTCATTCTTTTGCATGTTAACATGCAATATCCCCAGCACAATTTGCTGAAGATATGTCTTTTTCCCACCAATGTAGATTTTTACCATCTTTGTTCAAAGCCAGTTGAGCTGTATGTAGTTCAATGATAAAGGGCTAAGCTACCATGTCTTATGGCCCTAGATTCAATCTCATCATTGGGAAAAACTAAAATAAAATCATATTGGTATTGTTGTTTGAATGAGCAATGTCCCTCATAGGCTCATGTAATTGAACACTTGGTCTCCAGATGGTGGTGCAGTTGGGAAGGTTATGAAACCTGTAAGAAGTATAGTCTTTCTGGAGATAGTTTTGAGGTTTTCTGGCCTAGACTCACTTCTTGCTCCCTTTTTCTGCTCCATGAGTGTATATGAAATGTGATTTCTCTGCTTCCTGAGTTTCAGGCTTGTTTCATACACCTGATGCCATGCTTTTCCCATCATGATGGGTTAAGTCTCTTGGAATAAACAAAAATGAACCCTTTTCTCCTTTAAGTTGCATCTGGTTGTGGTATTTCTATTGCAGCAAAAATAACTAATATAGTTGTAGTTGTGTAGCTTTCCTCCTAGATTTTCCATTCTATTCTATTGACCTTTATGTCTGTTTTTGTGTCAATATATTGCTGGTTTGATTACTATAGTTTTGTAGTATATTTATTTTGTAGTTGAGTTTTGTTCTTTGTGATCAGAATTTCTTTGGCTATTCACAAGCATTGTGCTTCTGTATGAGTCTTACAATTTATTTTTTTCTATGAAGAATGTTATTGGAATTAAGATAATGATTTCATTCAATCTGCTGGTCACATTTAGCAATATGCTCACTAAAAACATTGCTAATTCTATCTACCTGTGAACATGGGAAGTCTTTCCATCTTACATTGTTCTTTTCAACTTCTATGTTCAGTGTTCTAAAGATTCACTGTGGCAGTCTTGTACTTTCTTAGTGTTATTTCGGGGTGTTTTTGTTTGGAAGGTAATGTGAATGGAATTACCTTTCTGATTCCTTTCTCAGCATATTCATCATTGATATTTTGTATGTTCATTTTATATGTTTCTTCTGTACTGTGATTGTTCATCATTTCTGAGAGTTTTCTGGTAGAGACTTTGGGGTCCCTTATACACCGGAGTATATTGTTTGCAGATAAGAATAATTTGATTTCCTCCTTGCTTATATACATTCCTTTTTATGTCTTTTCTTCTCTTACTACTCTTGCTAAGTCTTAAAACATTTCTCTACTGTTGAATGACAGTAGAGAAAGTGGGCATTCTTATTTTTTTCCTGATTTTAGTGGAAATGTTTTGTGGTCTCTCCATTTAGTCCAATGTTGGATTCCATGTTCTTCATAGATTTTACAATTATGTAATGCTGGGCTGTCTTAAGATGTATTTATGGTATGTATTGCATGTCTGAGTTCGCTAATGTTGAATTATCCTTAGATCCCTGTAATAAATCCACATTCGTAATACTGAATTTTTAAATGTGTTTTTAAATTTGTTTGCTAATACATTTTTGATAATTCTATATCCATGTTCATCAGGGTAACTGACTAACATTTTTGTTTTATTAATTTTTTTACTTTGTGTTGGATCCAGAACAATGATAGCTTTGTAAAGTGAGTTTATGGGGTTTGCCCCTTCCTCTCTTGGGATAGTTTGAGGAGTCTTAGGTTAGTTCATTAAGTATCTAGCAAAATTTATCAGTAAATCTATCTGTGATTCATGTCATTTTATAGTTTGGATACATAATTATCAACTCAGTCTTTCTATGTTATTTATTTATTTGTTTTATATAGCTTTGGTTTAATTTTCATAGGCCATGCATATGTAGAAAGTTATCCATTTCTTTCAGGTTTCAAATTTTTTTGAAGTACATGTTTCCAAAACATACTCTAACAGTCTTCTGAATTTCACTAAAATCTATGATAGTCTCTCCTCTCAATTCAAAGTTTAATAATTGCATGTTCTCTCTTTGTTTTGCTGATTTAGCCAAACACTTGTAAGTTTCATTTATCATTTCAAAATACCAAATCTTTGTTTGATTTATTGTTTGTATACATTTAATTTGTAGTAAGTTGATTGTATTTGCTGAGCATATTTGTCCCCCTCTTTTAATTTTTTTTTTGATTGTTGTTTTTTTTTTAATATTTATTTATTTATTTTATTGATGAGTACATTGTAGCTGTCTTCAGACACACCAGAAGAGGGCATCCAATCTCATTACGGATGGTTGTGAGCCACCATGTGGTTGCTGGGATTTGAACTCAGGACCTCTGGAAGAGCAGTCTGTGCTCTTAACCGCTGAGCCATCTCTCCAGCCCCCCTCTTTTAATTTTTGACTTGGTTTATTCTTTTTTGTTTCTAGGACACTGAGATATATCATATTATTCAATGACTATATTTATAGTTTTTTAATATAGGCATTTATAGACATAAATTTTTCTTTTAGAAACACTTTTATCTTCTAATCTGTTGTGTTTTCAGTATCATTAAATTTTAGGAACTTTTAAATTTAACTCATTCATCATGGAATACTTTGTTCAGGCTCCATGCATTGTATATTTCTAAAAGTTATGTTACTGTGACTTGTTTCAGATCACTGTGATTAGATAAAATACAAGGCATTATTTCAGATTTCCAAGATGGATATTTTAGACAAAGTTCTAAGGCCTGCTGAGAAGAACGGGCATTCTCTAGCACTGGGGTTAAAAAGTATATTCAGTCCGTACAATCTATTATGTCAACTATTATGTTTGTTAATTTTCATCACATGGATAAACTGTAAATTGTGAGAACTGTGCATTTGCATCTTGTAGTGTTTGTCTTTATGACAGTGCCACCTGTATCTTAATGTCTAGCAGTGTTTATTTTAGGAAAGTACCAATATGCGACATGAATACGTTGAACTATTATAGCCTCCTCGTGGACTGCTACCTTAATCATTGTGAAGTAGCAGTGTCTATCTCTTCTAAGTCTGATTTGAAGTCTAATTTGTCAGAGCCAATTATGGCTACATCTGCTTTTGTTCTATCCATGTACTTGGAAAGCCCTATTTCTGTCACCCAGAGAAGGTGTGTTTCTGGGGGCTATAAATATGTCAGCATTGTTCTTTTTAATCCATTTTTTTAATTTGAGAATTAACATTCAGGATTATTGTGGAAAAGCATGTAATAATTTGTATCCTTTTGTTGTTGTTGGTTTTGCTTTTTTTTTTTTTTGGTAGTGTTTGGTACCTTCTGAATCCTCATTTACAGTGTTGTAGTGTAATGTGTTATTCACTGAGTCCTCTGTTCTTTGGTGTGTAAGATTATTTCAAGTCGATTCTATGTTGCTGGATTAGTGGTCATAAACTCCCCCAGTTCTTGTTTTTCAGGAAATCCTTTCTTTCCTTGCACTTCAGCAGAATCTTTGCTAGTGATCCAGTGATCTAGGTTGGCAGATCTGCTCTTTTATAGCTTGACTGCATCATTCCATGCCCTCCTACTTCCTAGAGTTTCTGTTGGAAACTATGCTGTTGTTTTGATGTTTTTGCCTTTGTATGTAACTTGGAACTTGTCTTACCTGGATTTAAGGATTCTTTTCTTGTTCATCATATTTAGTTTTAGCAATGTCATATGTGGAGATCCTTTCAGATCATAACTATTTGATATTTTAATGCCTCCTGTTACTGGATATCTGTCTCTTTCCATGGATTTAGGAAATTATCTGATATGATATAGAATATAGTCTGTGCCTATAGATTGCCATTCTCTGTCTCCTTGCCCATCATTAATAAATTGTTTCTTTTAATGTTGTACTTTCTCGTTTTATTTTTATTGTTACCCAAGTGTACTAAATCATCCACCTTGTCTTCAAGTCCTGATAGTCTATTTTCTACTTTATTCATTCTTTTTTTTTTAAAATAGTGCCATAGATGTGCTGGTTAGTTTTGTTTGTTTTTTATATAAGCTAAGATTATCTAGGAAAAAGGAACTTCAATTGAGAAATGCCTTTATCAGATTTGTCTGTAGGCAAATCAGTGGGGTAGAATTTACTGATCAATGATTGATATGGGCTAATCCAACCCACTGTGGGCGACCCCTGGACAGGTTGTCCTAGCTTGTATAACCAAGCAAGATGGATGATGCAAGTAACAGTGTAACAATGGTTTAACCGTGGCATAGAAATTGTGAGAGTAACAAACCAATATCTGATTTGACTTATGGCCTATTCCATAAGATGGAACCCATACCTAACACTGCTTGAGAGGCCATGAACCCAGGTACCGAAAAATCAAATACTACTGTTCTGCTAAAGAAACATGACAATCGAATGACTCCTACTAACATTCTGTTATACTCATAGATGGATATCTTGCTCAGCCATCATCAGAGAAGGTCTACCCTACAGCAGATGGGAACAAATACAGAGACCCAGAGTTGAACACGGCACAGACAGTGAGAGATGCTTTGGTACTCAGCCCTAAAGGGATGTCTTCTTCAAATCCTTCTCTTCATGGATCAGAAAACTGTGCAGAAGAAAAAGAAGAAATATTCCCTCTGTCTCTTAGACACTTTCTTACCCCCCTTCAAGGAATTAAGCCCTTCTGGATAAGGCTAGTGCATGTATGATCTCACAGAGACTGGCAGAATGCACAGTGTCCATTCAACTCTGGGCCAGATGGGGACTCAGCATTGAGAGAAGGAATGAACATATGTCACCGTTGCCAATTCAAAACTGGCTCCAATTAATAGCCATTTCCAAATGAAAAATTAGTTTTTTCCCAGGGAATCTCACTGAGAAACCAAATTGCTTTTAAGAATAGACCCATACCCCGTGGTAGAAGGGCAATACAAATAGAACTCATAATTTTGGGTCAGGGTAGGCTTTTTTCTTCCTTTCCTTCTTTGCTTCCTTCTGTCTTTCTTTTTTTCTTTTCTTTCCTTTCTTGTTTCCTTCTGTCTTTCTTTGTTTTTTCTTTACAGATCCTTTGCAGTTATTATGGCTTTCATATTTGTGTTTTTATGGGAATCCTGTGTGTGCAAGCATGTATGCCTATGCTTCTATACATGTTTCTTGTATTTTTCCCCCTTTGGCTCTTTTTCTTCTGTTTATTTTGTCCTATTCTGATTTGATTTTGTTTTATCCTATTTTATTTTATTATTATTCCCTTACTCCTTAGATGACTGTTTTCTAAGGAGAGACAAGGAGTGGATCCAGACATGATAAAAGATGGGGAGAAACTAGGAGGAGTAGAAAGAGAGGAAGCTGTAATCAAAACATAATGTATGAAAAAAATATTTAGAAAAAAAAATGTTGGTTGGAGAAAGCCATGGAGGCCAGTAAGGAAGTGCTTCTCTATGGCCTATTCAGATCCTGCCCTGAACAACATACATATAAGTAACATTACATATATTGAGCAGGTTGTATTATATATGTGTGCGTATATATAATACAACCTGCTCAATATGTGTAATGTTACTTACATGTATATATAAGTACTTATATATATGCACATATATATATGTGCATATGTATATATGTGCATATGTACCTATATGTATGTATATGTATATATATATATATGTGTGTGTGTGTGTGTGTGTGTGTGTGTGTGTGTGCTCGTGTGTGTGTGCGTGCGTGTGTATATGACAACAATTAATGAAAATAGAGGCCATTAAAGCAAGAGGGGTATATGGGAGTATTTGTAGGGAGGAAGATAAGGCAAGAATTGATACTATAATCTCAAAAAATAAATAGTAATTAAAAGATAAAAGCTCCTTTGTTTAGCCACTAGGAAGAAAAATGTCTGGAGTAACCTAATGTTGACCAATTCCCCCTTTTTACTCCATCCTTTTGTTGTTTCTGCTCAAACTTCCTTACAAAAGCTGTATAACTTTAATTTTTTTCAAAACCTATTTTTAATGATGGTTCTTAAACACGTTAACCTCCCTTTTAGCCCACCACCCACCAGACATAGCAGGGAAAGAAAGGATACAGGGGAAGTGGACCTGACTAGAAGCTTCTTTGGAGCAACTCCTGTCTGTGTTCTCTGGAAATCAGCAGTTTAGTCCATAGGTCATCAGGGGCAGCTCGGTCCACTCATAAACACTTCACAGATACACCAGCTGTCCAGTTCGGTAGATAGCAAACACAAATCAACAGTGGTGGCACTACCTAGCAGAGACAGCCAGACCTCAGCCTCTACACAAGTCAGCAGGAGAGACCTGGAGGGACTCACTCCAAGAAAAGTTCTTGGCTGTGTTTCTCTCAGGGAAGCAAAGATCAGCGAAGACTTGAGACCCACAAGAATTGCACAGCTAGTTCTATAAGCAAGCCTGGCTCACCCTCCTGTCACTGTCCAGTTCTATTTATATCCCTCCAAACATCTTCTATCCTCTATGGGCCTTGTCTCAGCTGACATCACTCTGCCATTCAGCCTGAGTAGGGAAGAAGCTGGAAGAAACTGCAGCACATCACCAGAGGTTTTTGGTGCATTTCTATGAAGTCTGAGAAATGGAGTTCAACTATGCAATGTAAGGTGGACCAACACAGGAGTGTTGTTAGCTAAGGTTCCTTTATCATGTGTCCTTTCACATGCTTGATTTAGCAGAACATCCTTTGACCTGTGTCTATTTTAGCTAAACATTCCTTCATGAGTTTGCCTCAGTCTTCTACCTGGGTTCACTTCAGGAAAACACACCTTCATGTGTGTATACCAGCAAAACACCATCCAACACAACTGACTTTCCAAAGATTCCTTAAGTTTTCATTTCAAAGCTGCTGTTCTGCCTTCTGAGAAGAAACTTCTGTTTGATAGAAAAGTCACTAATTAATTCACGAATCACCAGCCAAAGTCAGAAAGACTGTTTAACTGAATGTGTTCAAGTTTGTTTCTTATCATAACAATTTGTAGCGATGAACTGAATTTTTGAGAGCTGGGATGATCCAAAGCTTTCTCTGGGGCTGTGATATATGGAGAGAAAACATAATTTCTTCTCTAAAATCACAAATTTGCTTGGCAGCACTGGCAAAGGCCTGGGATTGAGGTCTGAGGGAGCTTCGGCTTCAGAACCTGAGAACTCTACTCTTCTGACTGAATGAGGTTGTGGTTATTAGTCCTGAGACCACCATATGCTCCATCTGAAATGCCCTTGAGATACTCTGTATTCTCTTTGTGCAACATTAGTTTATTAGCTTCTTGCTGACTTCATCCTACTGGATGATAGTTTCTGCTGACTTTGTCCCATTTCTCCCCTGCAACTAGTATATAAATAAGATACAGTACTTCTTAATAAGCTTGCTTGCCATAAAACACAGCTTGTGCAATATCTCCTGAGCCCAACTGTTCTACCTTGTTTACCTCTTTGATAACCCCAGATGACCCTAAAATGGTGTCTACCATATTGTAGTTTTTCTGACATGTGCAATGTTGGTGGTTGTAGTGACATTAAAAATTGTTATTTCGAGGTATAATTTATACGCCAAAATGAACATACAGCTTTTTCTCACCATTTAAATGTTTTCTTGTTCTAAATAAAGTCTTACTTTCATGTTTAATTTTTTTCCACTATCCAGAGGTTACTAGCTCAACTGTCTAAGCATTAAGACACAGATAGTCCAGCTCCACTCCTGGCAGCTTGTGGAGGTGGAGTGGGCACACAGCAAGGCCAGCAGCAGAATCTGCTGTCCTTCTTGTCTCCAGCATCTTCCATCATGTGGATAGCTTCCCTCAGAGTTAGAGGTGTTCAAATCTAAGAGTAAAAGCTTTTTTTTTTCTTTTCTAGATTCAAATTTCTTTTACTCAATGTATAAAGACTTCACCTTTTCCCCTCTGGTTCCAAATTCCCTTTTACCCAGTATTAACTATTGTCCTCAAGTTGTATCTTTGATTTTGTTCTATGTTTTATTTCTGATATATGTGTCAAAGTAGTTTACAATACTCAAAAATTCTCAGGAATACTCTCTGAATAGTAAAATAAAGCAAATTTAAAAAGTATATAGTCCTCAATGGCATTTTAATAATGATTATCAAAATGATGTTCTGATATTCTTCATGTATTTCTTTATATTTCAAATATTCATGTTTTCAGGGGGAAGCAAAACCACAAAAACAACAAGAAAACAAACTAAGGGCTAACTAGTTCTGATATGTGTTTTATGTTTTGTTTTTAAAGAGCTAAAAAGCATTGAGTAAAATGTATGCCTTTCAGAGTTTGCAGTGAGCCTTTCTTCAGAACGTGGTCCTCTAATTGCATACCCAGGCAAGCACCTGGCATCTCTGTGATCTCCTACAAAAGTGGACTTATTCACCAGCCTTAAGCTCATCTCTTAACCTCTCAGCTCTCCTTTGGAAACTGTGGACAATAGCCATTCTTGGAGACAGACAATAGCAAAGTAGCTTAGGTTGGTTAAGCTTTTCAGTTGAGTCTGGGTATTAATAATTTGTCATTTGGGGTATTACTTAAGGCAATAATAAGAATGGTAATTATTTTCCTCAAGGTCTGCTCACACAGTAACAAAAAGAACCTACAATCTATATAAGTACTAAGATTTGGAAAGGAGGCAGAGTAGCTTGATACAGACCTTTACTTGGAGTCACCAATTGTTTCCTTTAGAAATTCCGTTTGTTTGTTTGGGGGGTGGTTGATTGAAGGCTAAAGAATCTAACTTGACAGAAAAGACAATATTCCAGAAAATATTGTTTCAAATGTGAGCTGTATGTGAGAAAACACATCATTAAATTGAGCAATTATTTGAATCAAAGCCTCTCTCACATGTGGTAGTGTCAACAGCAGCAGAAGACACAGAAGGTCACCACACAGCCACAAGCAGCCTGCAACAGAGAAGAATGTAGGAAGATGGAAAACTAGGGAGCATAAGGAACATTTAGCCAGTCATACAGTCGAGAGCAGTGTGCAAGAAGTAGATGTAGGCTGCTTCAGAGCATGTGTGTGTGTGTGTGTGTGTGAGAGAGAGAGATGGGGGGATGGATGGAGGGAGAGAGAGGAGGGATGGAGGGAGGGAAAG
>NW_021605171.1:1513035-1598339 GCF_004785775.1 Grammomys surdaster | reverse complement strand
GAATATTTTATATCTAAAAAGGATTCTATATACCCAGTATCCATAACGTTTCCCTCTACAAGACCATGACCTGAGAAAACAGAGACAAATGAGCCTTTCCTTTGCTCTTTTCCTTTCCTTTGGCTTTGGTAGGGTGTGATTTCTTCAGAAACTTTCCTTTATGTGGTTTAAAGGCTGGCAAACTAAATCTACAGCAATGCCGTCAGATAAGAGTGTAATATCTCAGTCTCAGAAGGATAGGTTGCCCTGTTGGGGTACTGACCCCCTGAAAATAGTAAGAATGTAATATTCTGTTGTTTCAAGCAGGATAAAAATATTTACTAATGAACTTATGATTCATGTTACCTGTAAAGACAGAAATTAACACTCCTAGTCACTTGACTTTTGGTAAAACAGACTATAATTTAAAATTAAAACCAAATGTTCTAAAAGGCAAAGACTTGTATGTTCCTGGAGGGTCAAGTGCTGCACCCACCCAAGAGCTCTGGATTCTGAAATGAAAGACATACAAATGCCAGCTAACTTTGATATACTTTGACTAGCTCAATGGCAAAACACTTCTAAACTTCCCCGCCGCTAGCACACACTCCCCTCTGGTATTCCTGAGTTAACATCTTTTAAAATCTATATTTTATCTCTGCTATCCCAGGCACAATTGGAGGAATGGCCCATAGTGCCACTGTCTTGGAATCCTACATGTTGGAGGGCCTTTAATTCTCTTCTCTGTGTTTGTTCTCATGGCCTTTACCTGCTAGAGCAATCTAAAAGTTCTGCCTCAGTCTCCCTGCCCAGCCATTGATTGGCTGGACCAAAATTCTTTATTACCAATCAAAGCCAGCTGGGAGCAGGAACCCTCAGCATCTAGAAGTGGGGTTTTTGGGAGTTGAATTAAGACAAAACATTAAAACTAATCCCCACAATTTGGGTTGTTTACATCTCTTATATATTGTCTTATTACTACATCAGTTGTAATGAGTACTGTGCTTTGAGTTTTCCTCTCTCTTGTGCTTTCTTCCATGTGTTTTTGTTTGCTGTTTTCCTTCTTTTAATTTTGAAGCATCCTAATTAGTGTGTGTGTAGCGGCCTGTTCTGCTGCTCTGGTCCACAGGTCAGGGCCTAGCAAGAGAGAGAGTGGGGATGGAGACTCGAAGAATGGACACAAGACAGAGTCTGCTGCATTCTCTCCTCACGTCTCTCCTTTTATATCCTTCCTCAAGTCTTGCCTTGAGTCTCGCCTTTAATCTCTCCTTGAATCTCACCTTGAGTCTCTCAAGTACTGAGATTAAAGGCGTGTGCCACCACTGCCTGGCCTTGAGTGTGTGTGTGTGTGTGTGTGTTTGTATGTGTTTATGCGCGTGCATTATGATGTTATCCTCAAATTTAAACACATTCCATAAAATAACACAGTTCTCTCACCCTGTGTTTTATGCAATACCTAGAGCAGATTCAAGTTTTCCTTTAAAACTAGTTAGTAGATGAGATAAAGTCTTTATCTTTTACAACAAATGACTCTTGGTTTGTATAGCAATTTGAATGAACAGATTAAATCATTCTTTATTGAGGATATTGTCAAAAGTGAGCTAAAAGGAAGGTTTTGGGGTGTATCTCAGTTGGGAAACAGAATGCCTTTGTGCACAAGGCCCCAAGTTCAAACATAGAAGCCAGGTGTATAGCACAGGACAGTAATCTCTGCACTTGGAAAGTAGAAGCAGGAGGATCAGAAGTTCAAGGTCATCTTTGGCCATATGTTCTTGAGGCCAACCTGGAATACATGAGACACTGAGTTAAAAAAAATTAAAAAAGCTTCAAACCTGGTAAAAATGATTATTTCTTTTTCAATTTAATTTTACTGCAAGCATTTTTACAGCCTTGTCTTTGAAATATTCATAGCTACTATGTAGTCACAAGCATTAGGGATATTTTATAAGCCCTGACACCTGACACTCATTTTAAATTTCATAAGCCAATTCTCCCCTCAGATCCACACTCTGTAACTCCGACTGAAATGGAGGAATATGCTGGGTCCTCTGAAGGCAAAAGTTGAAATCACATTTGCAAAGTTATTTGCTTTTCATGAGGCCTGTTTTATTGAAAACTTCGACATTTAAATTGGGAAGGATTATCTATAATAAAGTATTTGAAACTGGCAGTACTTAGAAATTCCTGGAAAAAAAGAAAAATAATATTTTACTGCAAGTTGCTCCTTTTAGATATCAGTTTTTATTTCCCATGCAAAGAGATAGAGCTACGAAATTCTATTCCACCACATTTCTCCACTGAGTGAACCTAACGAGCACTGTAATTTTGTGCGTAAAGTATTTCTTGCAACATGCAGCAACACTGGAGCTCTGGGTGACTGGCAGGAAATGGGAAAGGAGACAAAAAGATGAAGGATGTGCGTATGAACTATTGAACCCAGGATTCCTGCAAGATAATCTGATATTACCTCATTTCTAGCTTCCACTTTCCTGAAAGTCCCTGCAGGTACCTCTGACAATGACTTTAATACCCTTGTCTAGATATTAGAGTGCATGTGGTGGATCTTTGTAAGAGTTATTGCTTATTGAGCATTTCTCTAAGCTGGGAATCAGGCTAACACAAAAAAGAGTTTAGTTCTGTTGGGGTTAGTCAATTACTTTGTTTGTTTTAGCTGAAAAGCATTTACATTCATAACTAGTGAAGAATATAAGCACCAAGATATTTCAAAGTTTTGAACTGACAGACATCGACAACGCCCTCGGAGATAGGATGCACAGTGTTAGTTCAGCACTTGGGAGGTACAAGAAGTAGGATTAAAAGTGAGGCAAGGCCACTCTGCCTCAAAATAGGTTATTTTAAGCCAACAGTGTGCACAGGTTTCTTTCTTCATGTATTTTCCAGGACTGGCCATTTAAAATTATTGATATTGTATAATAATAATTACTATTATGTGTGTGTATTCATAGGTGTGTACGTTATTGTGCACTGGAGGAGGTCAGAGAAAACCCAAACCAAATAAGTAAAGTAATGAATCTGACGAATCTGAGCAGTTGTTGTGTGGTAGTTAGATAGGAATAGCCCCATAGACTCCTGTTTGAAAGCTTAGCCCATAGGGAGTGGCAATCTGAGAAACCGTGGTCTTGTTGGAGTAGGTGTGGCCTTGTTGGAGGAAGTATGTCACTGTGGGGGCAGGCTTTGAGGTCTCCTATGCTCAAGCTATGTCCAGTGTGGTACAAGGTCTCTTTCTGCTGTCTACGGATCAAGACGGAGTACTCACAGCTCCTTTTCCAGCAGTGTGTCTGCCTGCATGGTGCCCTGCTCCTCACGATGATGATAGTGGGCTAAAGCTTTGAAAGTATAAGCCAGTACCAATTAAACATTTAAGAGTTTTCGCATTGTGTCCTGGATTTCCTGGATGTTTTGGGTTAGGAGTTTTTTGCATTTTGTGTTTTCTTTGTCAGTTGTGTCAATGTCTTCTACGGTATATTCTGCACTTGAGATTCTCTCTTGTATCTCTTGTGTTCGGATGCTTGTATCTGTGACTCCTGATCTCTTTCCTAGTTTTCTATCTCCTGGGTAGTCTTCCTTTGTGATTTCTTTATTGATTCTACTTCTGTTTTTTAGGTCCTGAATAGTTTTGTTCAATTCCTTCACCTGGTTGTGTTTTCTTGTAATTCTTTAAGGGATTTTTGTGTTTCCTCTTTAAGGGCTTCTACTTGTTTACATGTGTTCTCCTGTATTACTTTGAGGGTGTTATTTACATCCTTCTTAAAGTCTTCTATCATCATCATGAGAAGTGATTTTAAATCTGAGTCTTGTTTTTCCAGTGTCATGGGTATTCAGGACTTGCTATGGTGGGAGAATTAGGTTCTCATGATAACCTTGGTCTCTGTTGCTTATGTTCCTGTGCTTTCCTTTCACCATCTGGCTATTTGTAGTGCTACCTTCACTCACTGTCTATGACTGGAGCCTGTCTGTCCTTGGTCATGTCAGAACTCCTCAGAGTCCAGCTGTCTCTGTGATCCTGGTTATGATAGCTCCTGGGAGTCAGGCTGCTTCTGGGGTCCTGAAATCCTGGTGTGCCTAGGCTCCTGAGATCCTGTGATCCTATTATCCTATGTTCCTATGTATTAGAGCTCCTGGGAGTCCAGCCTCCTCTGGGTTTTGGGGATATGGGTGCAGAGTTGAAGCCTTAGGTCCTCCTCCAGGTGCAGGAGCAGACAGGAAGCGTCCTGTGCCACTGGCCTTGAGGGATTTCGTGGGTCCCAGCGGGTCCCAAATTACTCCTAGTTTGGAAGGGGGGTGGGAGGGGTTGTGACTTACTCACCTACACTCCTGAGCCTTGGTCCCATGAAATCTGGATGCTCCAGTCAGGGGAAGTGAAGGTGGGGGGGCACACCAGGATAGAAATAGGAGGAAGGATGAGTTAAGGGGTTTCTGGATGTGGGAAATGGGGAAAGGGGACAACATCTGAAATGTAGATAAAGTACCCAATAATAATAATAAAAAGAAAAACAAACAAACAATGGAACTGGCTATGACAGTCGAACACTTGAGACACTTAAGCAGCAATTTAACATTACCCATATTATGGGGATTCCTTATAATTGTCAAGGACAAGAGACTGTGGAATGGGCCCATGGAACTTTAAAACAATATCGTCATAAAATAAAAATGGGGGAGATATACCCCTGTACACCACAAATTTATTTAAGTCATATTCTTTTTATTTTTTATTTTAAAGTTTTTTTTTTTTTTAAATTGGATGCCAAGAAACTTTCTGCTGAGTGTTTATGGCACTCTACAACTAGGCATGCTTATGCATAGGTGAAAGGGAAGGATCCACTTACTGGCATATGGCATGATCCCGATCAGGTATTAAATATGGGGAAGAGGGCATGTTTGTATTTTTTTTCTGCAGGATGCTGAAGGAGCATGGTGGCTGCCAGAGCATTGAGTGAGACATGCTGATTCCAGGACAAAGAATGATGCTGATCTGTGAACTTGCTGAGTGTCCTGACAATGGTGACTAGGAAGCTGTTCTAGACATGAGTTCCTGTCCCACCATTGCTTACCTATGCCCCTGATGGGACAAGCTGCCTTGCCTCAAGTTTTTAGACCTTGTGGAACAGAGAATCAAAAAGAGAAGTTATAACTGTGACCAGTTATTCAGACTCAATCATGGACTGGTCTAGAAATCAATCCAATATTAGAAAGAACAGTCTTCATTTGGAAATCTGGTTCTGGACATTTTCAGAGACATATATGGAAATTAGCTGCAGTTCTCTATGATGTTATGTTAGCAAGAGACAAAGTTGGGGCAGAATCTGGATTTCAAACAGGTGTCAGCACATGTGTTAAGGTTCTTTTAATTGTCAAGTTAAAAATACTTTTGTTTCTTCTACAGCATTTAATGTAAGTTGCATTGATTGTACACCTTATAATTGTTTTTGTGTTTTGAAATCTGGCATGTCAGTTATGGAGGTCTATCAACCAGCTTTTGTTTTAGTGCCCTGAGTATCATAGAACCTTGGTATTCTAAAAATAGCTTGCAAGTACTGGAAGAAATGAGTCAGGCTTTAAGCAGAAGCAAGAGGGTAGTGAGCTTGATTATTGCTGGTATAACAGCTTTAATTACATTAATTACTAGCAGCAATGCTTCTGCAATTGCTGTGACATGAGAAGTTAATACAGCTACTTTTGTTAATCATTTAGCAAAAATGTTACTAATGTGTTGAATATACCAGAAGATTTAGAAAGGCATTTGGAAGAACAGACTGATGCTCTTTATCCTACTCAAATTACTGGAAGAAAGTTCAGAATTTAAGGGTAAGGAGACATCTTGAGTGTCATGTCAAATACCATTGGATTCATGTTAGTTCTACAATTTACAGTGGTAATCATTATAATTAGGAAGAAGTTTGATGACACATGCAGTGTATTTGGTATAATTCTAACACCTTCTGGGAGATTTTAACTATACATAGGGAGCTTATAAATTTCAAGAATGCTGCTCTGCTGAGTGTTGATCAGGTAGACACTGCAGATAAAATTACACATGGCCCGAAGTCAGTATTTCTATTTTAGTCAAGCTTCAAAATTGGCATGTACAGCTTGATCATGTTAGCCCTTTTTGTCCTGGGAATACTTTTATTCTTGCCCATCCAGTTAAAGCTTATCTTTAACAACATCAACATGCAGGCAGCCAACTACATGGCTTGAATCTAAAAATGGACCCCCAGACAGAATTATTAAATTAACAGGCTGGCAAGTCAAGGACGAGTAAGATTCTGCACAGAGCCTTACCAACCTAAGACAGAAGTGTATTGCTTTTGATAATGCATATTCCATGAAGGGTAAGGAAAGCATTCTTGTCAGAATGACCTAAGACAGGCTCAGTCTTGTTAATGAAATAAAAAGGGGGGAGAGATGGAGAGCTTATGGGACTGCTTGGCAAGAAGCAGACATGGGCCAAGGACAAGGAAAGGAGCTGCTTGGCAGGAATATGACATCGGCCAAGGACAAGGAAGCAGGCTTCAGGCAAGAATCTGACATTAGGCTAGAACAAAGAAGTAATTTTAGGTAGGAATTTAAATCTTAGACTACAATAAAGAAGTAATCTCAGACAGGAACCTAAATATTAGGCTAGAACAAAGAAGTAATTTCAGACAGGAATCTAAATTTTAGGCTAGAATAAGGAACTAGGCTTCAGACATGAAAATGACCTTGGGGAGGACAGGGAAGTAGGCTCAGATATTTTGGTCATCCTGATAAGCCCTTAGAAACAGTGATCATGGGAGTGTTCACATAATTGGGTTTAATGCCTTGCTTTTTCTTTGACTATTTCCATTTATTGTATTGTTTGTTCCTTGACTATTTGCATTTATTGTATGCATGACCCTCAACCTAGAACAGACCTTAATACATGCATGTAATCAAAATTGTATAAAAGCATAAAGAAGGAGGGGGAATGGGATGGGATTCTAGGGAGGGGAAATGTGGAAAGGGGATGACATCTGTATTATAAATAAATAAAATATCCAATAAAAAATGTTTAAGAGTTGCTATGATCATGGTGTATCTTCAAAGCATAAAACCCTAACTAAAACATGTTGTTTAAGGCTTTTGGAGGCATGTAGGATGCAAAAGCTTTCTTGAATGATGTTTTGCCATTTTGCCATATAGTATTTTTCTCTTAATTTAAAAATGTTAGTGGATAGATATGATTCATACAGATGATCACAGAAGCTGGCATATCTACCACAAAAATTTGTCATTTGGGGAGGAAATAATTCAAATCCTATTATTTTTGAGATATACAATTTATCATTGTCAGCCACAGTTCTTTATTACTGTAACCACTGTCCTTTACTCTTCCATACTGCACATATCATTTGTCTTGTCTATGGCACCACTACTCTTGTGGCCTACCCTTCTTTTGTAACTGCTTCCATCTTCCTTTGTAATTGTCACTCTTCTTCAATGGCACTGACACATATAAGAGAATATAGTGTTTGTCCCTTATGCCTATGTTGTTCCACTTAATGTAATATCCTCTTAAGCTAACCCATGCTGCAAATGATGAGAGTTCGTGCTTTTCATGTGTAAATAGCATTCCATTGTTTAGTCTTTCATATCTCTTTTATTCATCCATCAATGGGCAGCTAGATTAATTTCATATGTTGCCTACCATCTGGGAGGGGCTTTATTTTGTTTTGTTTCCATTTTACATACGGAGTTCAGTATCTTTGCATACTCATGTTAGAACTGCTAAATCATGTGGTAATTCTATTTCTTGTACTTGAAGGAAATAACTATCAGTTTACTATAATGAAAACAACAACATATTTCCTATACTGTTATTCTAATCTGCATCCTACCCAATAGTGTGTACAGGTTCCTTTCTTCAAGTCTTTGCCAGCACTATTAATTTAGAAGCTATTATTATTATTAATTATATTATTATAACTACATATTCTACTGTGAACGTGTGGGAGTCAGAGTAAACTATGTGGAGTTTCTGTCTCACTTCACTTTACTGTATCTGGAGATCAAACCCAGGTCATCAGGTTTGTGCTTTTACTCTATGAGCTATCACCACCATACCACTTATTATGGTCAGTCAGGTTTTGCTTTTAGACTGTGTAGCCAGTATGTAGCCCAGGCTGGCCTTGACCTCCTGTAAAACTTCACCCCTTCTCTCAAATTCTCTGATTAAAGGCATGTACCTGGCTATCTTCAGTCTTTCTGCTAATTACTATTCTTACTGGAGTGAGGTAACCTCTCAAACTTTGTTTTCAAGTATAGTTCCAAGTAACTATAAATTTTCCATAATTCCTTTTTACCTTGATTTGTAATTTTATTCCATGATAGATTTTGTTTTAAAAACAGTGTTCAGGACTTATTTTATGAGTGAAGGTGTAATCCATCCTGAAGAACATTTCAGTTGAGTTAATGAGAAAGATGTCTGTGATTGTGTGATTCAGTATTGGACAGTGTTCTGTATGTCTGCTGTGTACAGAGTGTGTATATGTGTGTGTGTGTGCGTGTGCGTGTGTGTATGTGTGTGAGTGCAGGTCTTGGCTACCACTTTATCAGAGTGTTTCTTCCTCAGAATCTGTTTTTGCTTGTGCGCTTATGTGTATCTAGGGGATTCCATAGCTTTTCCTCTGGGACAAACAGAAATGAATGTCCAGGAGACAAAAGTCAGAGCCCAAGAAACTGAAAAGAACAGCTTTATTCCTTTACAAGGGGAGACCTTCAAGGCTGATAGTCTAATAAGTCAACTCTGGATTACATTCTTTAGAGGGCCCCTGAGTCTTTCCCAGTCCTCTGTTGGTATTGTTGACATAATTGTGCACATGCCTCCCTGTCATTTCTCCTCAAAATGTCTTCTAGGAGAGATAAGTATGGTCTTAGGGAACCCTCTTCTCCTTTTAGTTTAACTGTGTCCTTATTGGGTATATGTGTGTGTACATTTGTTCTGTCCTCTTGTTGAACTCATTATTTTTTAACATTAAATGTTAATAATAACCTTCTCTGTATTATAGTTTTTAACTTTCAGATTATTTCTTTGAGGTATGTCATCCTGGATACAAGCTCTCCCTGCCCCTCTGGGTTTCAGTTAGTGTGGAGTTTGTTTTCTATCCTACAGTTTTAGTTAGCATATCTTCAGTATTGAATTGAATTTCATGTATATACCATACAATCGGACTATGTTTACTCTTGTGTTCTTAGTTTTACCCCTTTGACTAGAATATGTGTTTCTCTCTCTCTATTTTTTTCTTATTTATTTATTTGATCATTTGCATTTTAGAGATAAGGTGTTGCTACTTATCCCAGCCTGATCTATCCTAATGATGCCAATATAGTCCTCAGGTTTCAGACTTTCTGTATCTGCTTCCTGAGCTGAGATTATAGACATAACCACCACATTTACTGGCCAGCATACATATTTTTCTTGGGAACTTAATTTACTTGTTTTTGAGACCATATTGACACATAGTGGCCTAGCTTTGCCATTGTGTTAACAGTTGCCAAATAACCTTTGTTCTGTTGCTTGGCGCTTTATGTAATGATTCTATTTAAATTCTTTTCCATTTGTGTTTCTGCTTTTCCAGTGCATTCCACATTTTCACAATGACAACTACCATCTTTTCATGTCTAGATTTAGAATTCAGTTAGATATCCCCTTAATATTGGCCTAGTGGCAGTGAGTTTTCTGAGATTTCCTTGACTGAGAAAAAAAAAATATTATTTCTCCTTCATGTCTGCAGAGCACCTGTGATGAGTCCATGGATTTTAATGGTCTGCTTTCTTTTCTTTCAACGTTCTGGATATATTATTTCATAATCTTTTGGAGGATAAAGTCTCTTCTAGGGAATCTCCTGGAGTCCACAGTTGATTCCCTGGCGTCTGATTTGCTTTTTCAGTTGCTGTAATAAAATAACCTGACGAGAGCACCTTAAGAGAAAAAGCATTTATTCTAAGCATAGATGAAGTGTGCAGAAATTATTAGCTCATCTTTGAAAGTCTGGTAGAATTCTGCAGGAAAACAATCTGGTCCTGGGCTTTTTTTTTCCTTTGGAAGACCTTCAATGACTGTTTCTATTTTCTTAGGGGTTATCAGACTGTTTAGATACTTTACCTGGTCTTAATTTAACTTTGGCAAGTGGTATATGTGGAGAAAATCATCCATTTTTTTACATTTTTCTGGTTTTGTGGAGTACAGGCTTTCCAAGTAAGACTTAATGATTTTTAAAAATTTTCTTCAGTTTCTTTTATTATGCTTCTCTTTTCATTTCTGGTTTTGTTAATTTGGATACTGTGTCTGTGCCTTTTAGTTAGTTTGGCTAAAGATTTCACTATCCTGGTAATTTTTTTTCAAAGACCCAGCTTTTGGTTTTGTTGATTGTAATATTCTCTTTGTTTCTAATTGATTGATTTAAGCTCTGAGTTTGACCATTTCCTGTGATCTATTTCTCTTGGATCTGTTTGCTTCTTCATGTTCTAGAGCTTTCAGGCATGCTATTAAGTTTCTAGTATGATATCTCTCCAATTTCCTTATGAAGGCAATTAATGCTATGATTTTTCTCCTTGTACTGCTTTTGTTTATCCTATAAGTTTGGGAATGTTGTACTTTTTATTTTCATTGAATTTTAGAAAGTCTTTAATTTCTTTCATTATTTCTTCCCTGACCAAATGATCATTGAGTAGAGCATTGCTCAGTTTCCATGAGTATGTGGGTTTCCTTATTTCTGTTGCTGTAGAAGTATCTGTTGATTTTTAATGGGTGTTATGGTGATGTTTCTTTCTTTTCTTCCTTTCTCTCTTTCCTTCTTTCTTCCTCTTTTTTCTTCCTTCCTTTTTTTCTCTTCTATTGGTTTTTGTTTCTTTACTATACTTCTCATTAGTGATGTCTATTTGCATCAGTGGTCTAAGCTGTAGGTGTTTGTTACTAAAGTTTTTTGGTACAATTTTTCTGGAGTAAGGCTGCCATTTGATTAGCTTCTGATATAGGTGTGGATGCTCATGAATGTAGATTGAGTATTATGTATACATAATCAAAATACATCACATACATCTATGACCTTACCAAAGAATAAAAAGAATAATTTAAAACATCATAAAATAAATAGATACTTTGATTCTTTTATGTAGGCCTACTCTGTATTTGCACCATTTCCATTGCTCACTCCCTCCAACTGTTTCCTCCAGTGTCTTTTTACTATCTCCTATCTAATCAATGGTCTCTTCTTCTACAGATATACATTTATATAATAAGTGTTGACCCATTTGTGTGTGTTTATAGTTTCAGTCTTGTCACTGAAAAACAATAACAACAAAAGGAATAAAAGGAAACCTAAAGGCGGTTCTACTTCTCATAGCAACATTGATTACCTATAGTTCTTTATTTAGAGTGGGACCTTGTGGTAAGTTGCCTGGTGTGGTTCTTTGTATGTCTTGTGCAGGCATCTATATTTTTAAGCACTCATGGGAGCAAAATTCTTGTCTTGTCCAGAAGAAACTATCACGAAGTAGTTGTTCTGTTCCTTAGAATTCTTCAGTCTATTTACTCACTCTTCTGCTGTGTTCTTGAGCCTTAGGCATAGGAGTTATAAATGTCTCACATCACATGGTCATTTATTCTCTGCATTACAAAAGGCTGTGGATCTCTCTAATAGTTTCTGTCTGCTGCAAAAAGAAGATTCTTTGATAAGATGTGGGAGCTGAACTTACCCATGGGTATAAGGTTGAGTATTTTGCAGACAGCAGTTGGAAACTATCTTACTTCAGAAATATGGTAGTAGTAGGCTCTTCCCTAGGACTTGATATCTCAGACACAAATTCCCTCCAATTCAGTGGGCTTTAGGTTCAATGAGACAGCTGATGGTTGCCCCTATGATACAAGTGCCACTATTGCATCATTGATAATATCTTGCTAGTAGCATCATTGCTTCAGCCCATAAGCTTTCAGTCAGTAGGAACATTGAAACTTTTTCTCTGTTGGCAAGTTGGGCTTGCCTTTGTGTCAAGTAACCAGTAAGATAGTACTATATCATATCTACATGGCTTCAGATGGTTGTGGAAAACTTCTTACTTCTTCAGAATTATCTGTTTTATGGTTTGAATATATGATAAACTCCATCATTTCATAATTGGCATGCTTTGTCTGAAAATGGTTGCTATTTTGGGAAGTTCTGTAAATTCAGGAGACTCATGCTGGGGATAGTATGTCTCTTGTTGGCTGTATTATTCCAGGTTGCCTATTGTCTTGTTGTTTACAAAACTACCATTATGTGAACTGGATGGGTCTACGGTGCCTTCTCTCTATAACTCACCAAACTGACTAAAACTGTGAGCCAATACAGATCTGAACGTTGTATTAGTCGTGTATGAGTTAATACAGTTGGGTAAGGTAGCACCCTTTTAACTCAGAGCTCAGGTCACTCTTTTGTTTTATAATGGATAAGGGGAAACAGTACAAGAACATTAACCTTGCCTTTTTAGTTAATTACAAATGCTTTCCAGTAGCATCACTTTTGTGGGTTTGCATTTATAAGTGAACTAGATTGTAGGTATAAACAGGACAAATATCTGCTTGGTTCAGGGAAATTCTGAAAAGCAAGGTTTTACCTTATAGGTTCTTCTGGAGAAAGCAATGCTTCATCTTCTGTTGAACACAGTTGAATGAAATGACTTGAAGAACTGACCACAGTATAATATGCTTAGTGTTTATTCTGTTGTGTTAGCTACTTGCATAACTGAATGAAAATACTGGAGACACTCAACTAAGAGAGGCAAGATTTATTTTGTTTCATGGCCTCAGAGGTTTCTTGGCTCCATCACTTTCATGACACATGGCAACACAGAAGCATCTTGGTGTAAAGAACATGGTGGAGAAAAGTTGCTTACCTTGGCACCCAGGAATCAGAGAAAGATGAAGAGGGAACTTGATGTCCTTTTAAGAGAATGGCTCTAATGACTTACTTTGTTTTATCAGGTTCTACCAGCTTCCAACAGTAGCACTGGATAATGATGTCTACAGATGAATCCACTGACTAGGCCAGACCCTTCATTATGCAATCACTTCCCAAAAGTATTCAACACACAAATTGTTGGGGATACATTACACATTCAAATTATAGCAGTTGACAAAAAGAAAGAGCATAGACAATCACATTTTCAGCCTGCTTCTGAAAGAGTAGGAGGATATGAGGAACAGAGTGGGAGGTGGGGGAGAGAGGGATGGAGGGGGGAGGGATGAAGGGAGAAAGAGAGAGAGAGAGAGGGAGGGAGGGAGAGAGAGAGGGAGGCATGGAGAGAGAGGGAGGGGGAGAGGGGGGGGGGGAGGGAGAGAGAGAGAGAGAGAGAGAGAGAGAGAGAGAGAGAGAGAGAGATCAGTCTATCCCAGAGGTACTGTTAATCTCATGTGAAGTATAAAAGTTACAGACATAGGGAAGTAGTAATTAATTTCAATAAGTAATTTCAGGTTGGGGTATCCAAAAAGTGTTTACAGAGAAATCCAGACTGAAGCCTTTTTGTAGATAATCTATCACTGGAGGTGGGGAGGTTGTCTAAGTCCATTTCTTTAGGCTGTCTGTTGGAACGAGTTTGGGTCATAGGAGGGCTTTATCGTTTTAAGCTCTCTTTGGAGGACCCTATCTTTGATTCAACCATAAAGATGTGATGTGTCTGGTTGTATTATGTTGGTTTGTAAAGAGGTTAAGCAATATGCAATATATTTAGTTCTTTGCCTAGCAGAAACCTGATCATAAGTTCTGAAAAGGTATCTTTCCTGCTAGAAAGTTTGTTTAGGAATTTGTTCAGGCTTCGATTAAATATATATTTGAAGGCATTTGTTATATTGGACTTTCTTCCTCTCATTGGAATGTCTGGGCCAACCCCAAACTACTTTTGAAGCCTAGCTGACTATATGCTTCACCAATTCTGCTTGCTCTCTTCATGCTGATCTTTAAGGTTATGGATACATACAACCTGCACTTCGATGGCATATTCTCGGCACTGAGGACATGAAAACTTACTCTAGCATTTCTGCCACATTCCTTTGGCTTCCTGTCAGCACATACTGCGTGCACCCGGTGAACAGCTCTATCTCTGCAGTGAGATGAGTACTGATTTGTGCTTCAGTTTTCCTTGTTAAAGAGTAACTCATTTTGGTCCCAGCCACTTGTAACTTTTTTTCTCATTCAATGCATGCATGTGTGATGCCCATATTTGTTCAGTTTATCATCTTTCTACCATATCAGTATTTTTGAATTATTGTCATAGAGCTTCAGAGCACCCCGTTGGTAAGAACACCAAATGCCTTAATACAACATGGTGTGCAACCTGTAGCCAAATTTCTGATAATAGATACTTATGATTTAGGAATTTTTTTGAAATAGACAAGGTAAAAGCTGTTCAAAAACTGTGGAGTTCTCACTTGGGCCCATGGTATCTAGGTGAATGTGTAGAGATCTGGCTGTGTCCTGCTGGAAGGCAACGTCCACAGTGTGAAACTCTGGTACTCATACTGTGACCTATCCTGGCTGTCTTAATTTTATTCAGCAGTCTTTGGATCCACATTGGATGTGAATGCAGTGGTAGAATGTCTCTACATTTGCACAAGTAGATGCCACCAATTGTCCAGTACCAAATAAGAGGCAAGACTGGTAACTGCTTTATTCCTATAAGCCAACATGTGGAACAAAAGGCATCAAAATAGATCTGGAATAT
Source organism: Grammomys surdaster (assembly GCF_004785775.1). NCBI lineage: Eukaryota > Metazoa > Chordata > Mammalia > Rodentia > Muridae > Grammomys > Grammomys surdaster. Next base: position 1,583,621 of record NW_021605171.1, on the reverse strand, counting down.
ATGGGCCCATATGAGTACATTACAATATTGAAGAGCGGTATCTGAAGAACAATGCCTAAGAACTCAGAAAATCAACCAGGCTAAGACAGTACTTATATTCTAGAGACCCTATACCTTGGCACTCCCACTTATTAGACCACTGAAACAATGTATCCTGGGGATTTCCCTGAGGATCTCATGTTGGAAGAAGGCTGGGCCACTGGAAGAGCTTATCTTCCAGGAAAAGATTTTACAAAATTCTGACAACTTGTCACTATCTTGCAGGAGAGACTGGAGCCAAAATGAAGATTCTATTCAACAAACACTTTGCTTTTTCACAAATATTTCTTGCCCTCTGTTTAAGGTAAATTTCATGGCAGGGTCCTAAAGCCTGACCTAGTGGAGTTATTGTTTGTCTCTGTTTATTCCACTTCCTAGTGTTGTCACATCAGACAGAATCCTTTATTGTCCTTTCAACAGCTACTCTACTTTGCTTTCTATTTTCTGTGATAAAACATTCTGAACAAAAGCAACGTGGGGAAGAAAGGCCGTTTTTTGTATGTGTGGGGCGAGGCTTATATTTCCCATCTTGGTCCATCAATGAAAAAAGCCAGGGCCAAGAACTCAGGGCAGGAAATGGAAGCAGAGACTGAAGCAGAGACCAGAACAAAACACTGCTTGCTCCTTATGGCTTGTTCAGCTTGCTTGTTCATACAACTTAGGGTCTAGTGATCCAGGGATGGCACCATCTATAGTGGGTTAGGCTCTCCCACACCAATCGTTAAACAAGAAAATGTGCCACAGACTTCCTACAGAGCAATCTGATGGTTCCATTTTTCTTAATTTAAGATCCAGCTTCCCAGAGGACTCCAGCTTGTGTCAAGTTAACAAAGCAACAAAAACAAACAAAACAAAACAAAACAAAAGACCCTCCCTCCAAAAAAAAAAATCTAACCAGCATAACTGATCTATTAAGAATTGGTGACTCAGTCCTGTTGAATGGAATGCAAAGGCCCAGGGTCTGATCTGAACAAATCTAGTAACAGGGCTTGGTAGTCACAAGCTTTGGAAAGTAATAATCACTTTACAGAAGACTCCTCACCATATTATTTAAATACTTACATCCAATTCTCATCTTGAAATAAGAGTATACTCCTTGGCCTCTCTTTAGCTCAATCCTCGGAATACACAGCCACTAAGACTCAAAGGTTTCCTAGACCTTCTGAGTTGGTCTCAGCTGTGGTCAGTGAATGGCTGTTTTGGAGATGCCAAGGCCCACTTCATTCTGTAGAGGAGATGTCAGAAACCTCTGCCAACAGCAGAGATGGTGAGGAGGGTCGATGTAGCTACAAGCTCATTCTCATCCCAGAGCTGGAGGCTCCAGGGCATGGGGTTGAGGTTTCCAGCCGGCGCCTGAAACTTCGGGCCAATCAGCGCTGTCTGGTGGCCTGGGCGCCCCACCGCTCCGGCCGCGCCTGCCCCGGCCGAGGAGGGGCCAGGCCGCGGGGAGCCGAGGAGGGAGGTGGGGATTCTGGGAGTCGAGCTCATTTCCTCCTCCCGGCCGCCCCTGGCCCGCACCCCATTTCCACGTGCGGCGCCCGCGGAGCGCGGCCGAGCGGGGGAGGATGCTGGGCATGTACGTACCAGACAGGTTCGCCCTGAAGTCGTCCCGGGTCCAGGACGGGATGGGGCTTTACACGGCCCGCCGCGTGCGCAAGGTGGGTGAGCGGCCCGCGCAGGCCGCGCCACGTCCCAGGGCCTGCGGGGAGCCCGGGCCTGTAGGGAGCGGGTGTCCCGGCTGCCCTCCGTGGCTGTGGCGAGAGACTCCCATGGGCTGCAGTCTCCCCTAGCCCAGCGCCAGGTGGCTCCTGAATTCTGGACAGTCAGCAGTCTGGTCATACCCCTCACTCCTTGTGCAGATGGGCCCTGGCAGCTTGCAGCCCAATACAGGCCCGGGAGCTTCAGAAAGGAGGCCTTCCCCATTGCCATCCCGGGAGTGATATCTGTATCTTCGGCCTATTTTCTTTGCATTTTTTCGTATTTTATTCTGGGATTGGTTTATCTTCCAAAACTGCACAGGCACACGACCAGGTTAAGCTCAGGTTACCCTGTCTGTGTGATGACGCACTACAGATGTTGGCTGTTCCTTGCAGACATGTAGAAGACAATACCAGCGCATTCCAAATCTTAAGTTATAACTTTAGAACATGATGGTTTGAGCTGTTGTGGGTTAGCAGACTTGAAACAAACTAGAGGAGGCAGAACAGAAGCACCCAGAGTAAGCATAGCCAAGGTTCACTGAGCAGGATCCATGCTTGGTACTTTGTCCATATATATCATTTGACTTTAGCCCTCAGCACTCTCTGAACCAACTTTTAGTTATCATTTAAGAAGTAAGCAGAGGAATTCTGCAGTTAGACAACCTGTTGAGTTAATGAATTAAGCTTCAAACCCATGGTTTCTGAATGGAAAACATATGCTCGTTCTAGAACATTCTGTTATGGAACAACGTGCTTTATAAACCTTGCCCCTGACACGTTCCCGGCCTCTCCTCCTCACTGTTTGGCTTTGCTTTGTTAACAGATCCTTAGAAAAGCAGAGGTTCATTCAGAGGATAGCGTGTGAACATAGTGCTGGGTTCACAACATGACCTACAAGAAGTTTCCATAGCTCAAGTGGTAAAAAAGCCACATGTTAAATGTAGACAAACAAAACACAGGAGTTAATACCTCATTCAATTTAGTGATGATTTGGGTAGATATTGCTAAATTACCAAATGTCAAAATCAGTAGTCTTGCAAAGCCAAGTGCAACCATCATCAAATGACTCTCACGTGACATTGACGTAATGCTTCTGTTTGAGTCTTATAGCATGAAAAACTACTAAATGGGCTTTTCTTGAAGGTTTCTGGTGTAACTATAAGAATCATTTTGTACTTATGAATAGTTGGACACCAGACAGCTGTTCAAAAATAAGAATTACTGCATAATCCTTCTTTTGCTTTACTCAGACCATTTTTGGTAGTTGGGCAGTGGATTCTCTTTGACATTTTCATGTCCTTGAGTTGGGAGTACTATTTGGTGCCGGATGAAGTATCTCGAGCCGTACTATTGCAGCATTGGTAGGCATTCATCTTCTGCTGCTAATATAACTTAAATAAACCCACAGATTTTCACCCAGATAGCATCTAGCATGATGTCCAAGCAGAATATGGCTTACAAAAATCAAGACTGTTTTTGACAAAGTTATTTTTCCAAGATATTCCATCACAAGGTCATGGAGAGCCTCAGAGATGCCTGTGCACCAGCTTTTTCCTCCCCTCAGTGATGCCTGTGCACCAGCTTTTTCCTCCCCTTAGTGATGCCTGTGCATCAGCCTTTTCCTCCCCTGTACACCGAGAGCAAAGCTGAAGCCACACAGCAGATTTGACCTGAATTGTAAGATTAGGCTGAGCGTTCTTATATGCCTTACCCATTTCACCATGTCTCATTTCTTAATTATTTTTCACGTCACCCATGTAAATCTTTTCTGAATATATTTCAAGAGGTCTGAGACGATAACAGCTGTGACTGAAGCTATGTTAAGGACCTCAATTAAAAATCCTCATGTTCTTCTAAACAGATTGTGGGATTTACCACTTTAGACTGTGTGTTGCCAACAACAGATGTTATAGCATACTTTTATAGCAGGGGTGCTAATATAAATCTTCTGTTTTATAAAGTGATTGAGATTCAATGTGATTTAGATTCTCTGCTGATCTAAAATTCAAGAGACTAGAATCCAGAATGGGCTTGGAGAACTCTTCCAAGCAATCCAAGAAACTCCATATCTGTACCTTCTACAGGTTGTTTGGGGTTCCCTTTTTGAAGACATACCTTATTTCTCTAGACCCACCCCTTTGTGATGCATTTCCTTCAGTGGAGCCCTGCAACTGAATCTAAATAATCTGGATCATTGTATAAAGACTAATTTGAGTGACATTTCACCATGTCCTGGTCCTGTAAAGATGCACCATTGCTCATGTACTGGCTACACTTTATTTTGTTTGCAGGAAGCACTGACCTTTGATCGTTTAACAAGGTAACATTCATTCATTAAAGCCTAGCTGTGTTTCTTTAACAAGGGGAAGAGAAAGTGTGTTTTGGAGAAAAAGTAGGAAAGACTAGGATGTAATAGGTTACAAAAATGACATTTTAAATAATGTCAGGTGATCTATTTCATACATTATCATGGTGTGGGTGGGCGCACCAGGGATTATAGCTGCCTCTCAGGTTCTCATGGCTTCCCCACTACCAACTGTCAACTCCCTGTCTCTCAGTCCAAGGAGACACTTACTTGTCATAAAAAACTGTTATGAAATAAAAATAAGTTTAATACCCAGTTTGTAAAATATAGATGTAAGGGTAAGTTGAAAGTGTGAAGTTTGGAGGAAGATATATGACTAAGACAAAACAAACCAACCAGCCAAACAAACAAACAAACAAACAAAACAATCCCCAAAGAGAAAAGCAAGCAGAGGAAAGATTACCATGTTAATACCAGAAGACTAGAATGTGTGTACTAATGCGTTTTGCTGATTATTTTTGAAGGTGACTCCTCTAAATGGATTTTTATCTTAGGGCTGAAACTCTGCCAGCAGATGTTTATTACATTTTCTGGTGTCTGATGGTAAATCACTAATCTGGAAATAGAATCACTGCAGTGACACTGTCTCCCTGTTTATACAGTCAGGTGTCACCATGGGGGCCCAATGAGGCCTGATGATTCCTGATGTGCTTACAGACTTTTAAGGGTACATCATAGAACCATTTAAATTGATGTTTTCATGGAAACTTTGTATTTTGCTTCAGTGATGATTGCTGCTACCAATAATTAATTTGTTTATAATTTAATATAGCTTGGCTAATGAAACATTTATGAAGCTGTTGCAATTTTTAGGAGCTATCTGTGTTAGGAGATAGAGGGTGAATAACGGATAGCAATTATGGTACTTCTCTCAGTTCTTTTGAAGCCATACAGAGAAACCCTGCTTCCTAGGTGACACAGAGCTGATGCGAGGCCAAGGTCTATTCACATTAAGGGGGTTCATCAAATTTGAACTCAGGCAATTCCATGGATGAGTTGAGCATTCCTAATGAACAATTTGAAGTGCTCCAAAATGTGAAACTTTTTGTATGTCTATATGATACCAGAAAGGGAACATACTTAGGATTGTATGGAATCATCTTAAGACTGTGTGTAAAGTGTGTATAAAACATGAATTCTCTATTTAGATGGCTTTCATCCACACATATTTATATATCTATCTGTCTATGTATCTATAGCTATAGAATAACCTCTCTTGGAATGTGTAATCCAGAACACTTGGGTTTTCATAGACCAGATTAGGAATAGTCAATCGTCTTGCACTCTTTCTATTAAAAAGGCATTTTCTCTGTAATCAAAAAATGTTAAGTTCATAAATGCACTCAGACACAAAGATTATTTTACTGTTTTACTATTTTTTATATAATTAAATATATAACATAAATGATTTATGAGAATATATAAAATATAAACATATAATATACAAATGTATATAAACATAATATATGGTAATATATTATTATTTATCTTTAAAATGAAACATTTCTCATTCAGAGTAGCCTGTGAATAATTCCTCTAATGTATCTTCATTGGCTCTTGTTACCATAATTATTTTAGCAGTTTTTTTTTAAACTAGGCCATGTTAACTGCATAAAATAATGGGTTTTACTGTGGTGTTTTCATGCGTGGATGTCATATACTTTGACTACACTCATCTCCTTTGTCTTCTCTTGACCTTCCTTGTCTTTCCCCACTGATTTTCATTTTTCTAAATAAACCTACTTACTTTTACTTTGATGTCTTAGTATTATTGTTTTAATATAGATTTGGCATGTGAAAGAACACATGTGATCCTAATCTTTCGGGGCTTGGCTTGTTTCATGTAGCACTGTGGTCTCCAAATTCCACTGATTTGCCTGCAGATTATATAATTTCAATGTGCATGGCTAAATGAAAAACTCCATTGTATGTGTGTATGTGTATAACTAACTAATTAGTTAATTAATTAATGTCACACTTTCATCATTTGTGTCTCTGTTTATTGGCCAGGCTGATGTCATAACCTGGCTAGTATGAACAACCCTTTTACGATGGCTGAATACATTCCATAGTGAAGTTGTGCCATAATATTTGTTTATGTCATATTGGACACAGTCATTTCAACACTATACACTATCCTAGACACTTTACCAGAACAGTGAAGAAACTAAATGTTCTTGCTCTTGGGTAGCTTCATTATCCAGTAGGCAAATCTTACTGTGTACTAGAACATGATAAAACAGTGGAAGGAGGGCTGGGTCTGCTTGGCTGCGACATAAATGAGGAATGTTATAAATTAGGTATCCTAGCTAATTTTCATTGAAGTGAGATTTGAACAATGGTTTGAAGGACTGTAGGGAAACAACCAAATACATTTCTAGGGGAAGAACATTCTGCGTAGGGAACAAGTTACTCTGAATTTCTGAGACAGGTAAACTTACTTTGCCTATTGGTTTCCAAGGGGACTAGTATGACATTCCAGAAGTGAACCAGGGAAGATCCTACAGTACTTTAAGGATGTACGACCTAACAAAGGGAGGGTACTTGAAGGACAGCCACGTTTCCTAGAGCATGTTCATGCAGCTGAAGACTGGCGTTAATTTGAATGTATTGGAGACCTGCCTGTAGAGGAGGGCTGTATGTTTATCAAGAATTACTCTGGCTGCAGCTTTGAGCATACTCTGTCATGGAAAAAACTATAAACAGAGATTATATAGTTTTTTTTAAACTAGAATTTTACTGGGATTTACTAGGATTTTCTTGGCTGTAATCTATGGGGGGCAATGAGATTCAGCATGAGTGACAGCTCTTACAGTGTATATTGAAGGCAGTGGGGACAGAATATGGAAGGATGAAAAAGAACAGGAAGGATCAGGGCAGTTTTCAATGGCTTAGCCTGAGATCCTGGAAGGATTGAACTGTTAGTCAATAACAGATGAGGAGTTTGTGAGGAACAAGTTTGAAGAGATGGATGGTGTAGAGTAGTGTGAGTTCCATTTCAGGCTTGTTTTTTGAGATACCTGTTAGATAACTGTGACATGTCAGAGGCATCTTGATGAGAATATACTCGCCCTACCTCCCGGGTGTATTCATTATTGTCATACATTTTATTCTGTGTGTAAACTTTTCATTTAGATCATTAGTTGCTGTTTAGAAGAATAAAAAACAAAAAAGAGTCTTTGTTATTTACTGTATTAGTTATTTTTTTTTGTGATAAAACATGCATGGACATGACTTGTGGAAGGAGTTTATTTTGGCTTACAGTTCCAAAGATAGAGTTTATAATGGTGGCAGGCAGCCAGAGCGGGACACTCAGAGCCACACACAGAAGGCAGAAAAAGTAAACTGTAAGTGGAGCAGACTATATATTCTCAAAGCTCCCCCCGACCCCCAGTGAAGGATTTCTCATAGCAAGACTATACCTCCTGAGGGTTCCACAGCCTCCTCAAACAGTGCCTCTAGCTGGGTCCCGTGTGTTCAAATACATGACCCTATGGGTGATATTTTTCCTTCAAACTATCACATTCTACTTCTTGGCTCCCATGGGTTCATGGCCATCTCGTGATGCAAAATGGATTTAATTGATTTCCCATAGTCTCTAATAGTCTCAACACGTTCAACAAGTTCAAAGCCCAAAGCATCTCCTGTTAATAAAAAGATGAGTTATTTATCTCCAACGTATACTGACAGAAAGAATAATGAAAGTATAGTGAGGAAATTCTGGAATAGAGTAAGACCAAAATTGAAGAGAGCAGATATCAAATCCTGTAGCTCTAATTCCACTGTCTAAGACTTTAGTTTCAAAGGCTCTACCCCTTCCAGCTTTGCTTCCTGCATCATCCATCTTTTCTTGGGCTGGTTCCACTGAAACTCAGGCCCATGCCTTTATGCAGTGGCATCTTACAGCTTCCTGGGTTCTGAGAGCCTTCTTGAAAGGACTCTGGCCTTGTCATTACATCACCTAGTCTCAGAAGCTCTTTTAAACCATAGAGGTCAAATCTCCAATCCCTCACTCTTGTATTTTCATGTCTACAAAGCCATTTCTTCGTAAATAATAAGCTATTTTCCCCTAGATGACAAGCTTGGTTACCTACTTGGGATGGACATTGGCTCCCTTAAATTTTATATTAGCGGTAGGTTTTATATGTTAAAGCAGTTCCTGGGAACATAAACCTCTCAGACTTTCTCTTTTCATAGATTAGAGACTCAACTGGATGGGGTCTTGCCCAGTGGGCCCTCTTCCTTTAATTCTAGTGCAGAGCAGGCCTCTCCTTAATGGTACTAATCTCTTTTAACAATCATACTGTCTTCTTCAGCACATGTTTAGAGTACAGCATTAATCTTCCTAGTGCTAATTTTTTTCTCTTCAAACTGTATTTGATATTCCTTTTGCCCACTTGTTCATTTTCACTGTAAATGTGAATCAGAGTGACTGCTAATAACCATGACACAGACTAATCGTCATACTGTCTTGAAATGGCTTCCACCAAAGAAATAATTTTTTCAAATTTAGCCTTGGGCAACTTCTTAGGCCATGAGCAAAAGGCAGTCATATTATTTACTAAAACATTAGGACTGTCTTTCAGTCAGTCTGCTAATATCAGTTGATTCTGAAATTTTATGAGCCAGACCACTGCTGTATGCGTTACTCTCTTACTACTGTCCTCTCCTGTTACTGAATAAAGAATACAACTACTATTCCATTTCTCAGTTCCAGAGTTTTTATCCTAGTTCAGTTTACTTCATGGATTTTTATAGTTTTTCTTATTAAACCATGTGTGCAATTTTCTCTTTAAATCTGTATATGGAAGTTGCTGTTCTTTTACGTTGGATGGTTTAAATGACTTTCAATGTTTTTTTCTATTTAGTGGATATTTTCTCAAGGTCTCCTTTGATTGTTTATATGGGTTGATGCTTTTTTATAGAAAACATTTTAATTTAACTAGAAATCTTGTTAAGTCTCTTGGTTTGTCTCTAAAGCTTAGAGAGTTTATTAGAGTATATCTAGGCTCTAATACTACCTTGCTGAATTACTCTTAAGTCATCTAACACAATAGTGAGTGATTGTGATGTCACCTAGCATGGGAGTGACTTTAACGTTACTTAACATGGGCATGAGTGACTCCAAGGTCACCTGATACAAATAGAGTGCCTCTGAGATTACCTAGCATTTCAATCCTTCTGCTATTTGACATGAATGAGACCATTTGATCTACAGAGGCAGATTTATCTTCATCTTTAGAAAACCATCTTCCAAATTTTTGTCTTTCAACCTACTTTTTAATATCCTCTGAACTATCTAGGTTGGAGCTGGCCTTGATCTATTCTCCATAAATCTCATTCTTGCCTCTCTTTGTTTTCCTTTGAGATATGACTTTAATTTGATTCTTGTTTCTTCCTATGTTTCAATAAATTTTCTAAAAATAGACATTTGTGAAGTCATCTTTTTTAATTATTAAAAGTTTCATTAATGGCGATGGGGAGATGGCTGAGTGGATAAAATGCTAGAGAAATAGATTGTAGATTTCCAGGGGCAACCTAAAAAAGCTGGAGGGCTTTGCAACTCACCTCTAATCCAGAGTTCAGGAGATGGGGGGGGGTAGCGGATCGATAGAGCAAGCAGGTCGCTAGACTAGACAAATTGGTGAGCTCTGAGTTTGCTGAGGGATACCAAGTTAAAAAAAAAAAACTATCTGTATCTCCAGCCCTTGGTATTCTTACAATCAAGAATTTCATCTGCCACAGTAGTTTGTGTGTCTTTCTTTTATTAACCCTGCGGAGTTGGGGTTCATTTTTCACTTTGATCTCACTCTCTCTGGTGGGTATGGGAGTGTTCATTTAGGCCGTTTTTGTGGCTAAGTCGGTCCTGCAGATGAGAGTAGGCTGTTAAGTCGATTAATCAACTCTCTCATCTCCATGCACTTTCCTGTCTTGTTTTCAGTGACTGGCTCAGACCTTCCTACTATCTCTCTTCCTGTTCTTTAGCCTCATGCTGGTTTCTCCACCTCTAGGCCTCACTGTTATGCAATTTCTCACAGATGCTAGTAGTAGTTGTTTGCTGAGAAAATCAGGTATCTAAAAAGTAGGTTGGAGAGGAAATATGTTGCTTTCAGATATATCTCTCTATGTATTTATGCCCATGTCTATCTATGTCTGTCTGCCTGTATATTTGTATATGCTTGTATCAACTCTCTCTCTCTCTCCTTCTGTATTTCTAGCATCCCTTCTTCCTAACTTCTACTGATTCTTTTCCATGTATTTTATGTCATACATTTATATCGAGGAGTGAAGAGTTATGGGCACCTTTGCATTTTTTCTCACTGCCATAGCAACCGTGGTTAGGAGACATGCATGCCTTCCAGGTGGGGAGAAATAGAAGTCAGCAAATTCACTGGATATATTTCATAGTTGGCCTCATTTAAGGATTTCTGAGGTAGTCCCACATGATGTTTTCATTCAGGTCATTAGTTCTCTCATTATGGTAGATACATGTTTTTATCTGGTTACATTAATATTCATAACAAGGCCAAAGTTATAATAGTAAGGTGAATTGATGTAGGCAGGTAGTTAGACTCTGCCTTAACATTCACAGCAAGGAGAAAAGATTGGGTGAGCTTCACATTAAACTCTTTGGAAATACGTTTAATATATTGGAGGAAACCTAATTATATTACAAGAGCGTATTTATGTACAGTACCTTAACAGTGAGACACAGTCATGTTCTAAAGGAGACTTCTCTAACACTGGGAAAAACAAGGGGAAGAAAATGAAAGAGCAACACTGTTTTTGCTCTAAATGAGATCTGTAGGCCTCTTATTTTGAAAACTAAAGCCAGTGTTGTTTGTGAGAAGTTTTGAAGGCTTTAAGACCGTTGCTTGAAGTATTAGAAACCCCCTTCATATTAATTACAAACTGTAGATGTTTAGCATACTAACATACATTTGCATAACTCATTTGTAATGAGTTGTGTGAAAAATGATTATTTTGTAGGTTGAAAATTGTCAAATGTTGACAATTTCATGGGATCTAACCCAAAAGTAAAACAATTATATTAGTGTTGGTTTTGTGCCCCTAATTTTCCTTTTCTAAGTAAAATTCCAACTAGATTTAAAACCATGAATGATGTAAAGACTTCTATTTAAGTTAGGTTGCACAGAAAGTTGTTAGTGAGTAAAAAAAAAAAATCACTTTTAAGAAAATGCTGTTTGTATAGTGGAGACAGCAGTGAACAAAGTTTGGAAAACAGTGGGGAGTCCATAGAGCCCTGCCTGAGGAGACTGTTCCCAGTGAAAGCAGGACAGGGGAGTGCAGAGTCTCCAGCTAAAACCAAATACATGGGCTGTTGTAAGTATCTGCTGTGTTTCTACTGTACATAAGGTGGACAGTTCAGAGTTGGTGCTCTACAATTTCATAATCTTGCAGCTAACACAACTAGCTTGTCTAATCTGATCATCACGCTGTGCTCACTGGTGTGCTTGTGAAAAGGCTTGTCTGAACGAACAGTTTTAAAGAGACCAGTCACTGTCACGTGGCTTCTTTCTGGGGCCATAACCACAGGACATATTGTAGGCCACATGAGCAGGTTGCTAAAGGGAGGGGATCTACAAGGTTACACCCCAATATTATGCAAAGAGCTTTCACTGGGTACCATCTTTCCTAAAGTTTTCTTTGCTGTCATACTGGGAACTGAGTCTCTTTGTCATGAGAATAATTGGAAGCCACTGGAAATCTAAACAATAGAATTTCAGCAGCCTGTATCCTGAAGTTTCTCTTTCTCTCCCATCATAGTGTATTTATTTGGGTTCTTATCTGAGCTTCAGTCCTTTGCCTATAATTTAATTAACAATTTCTTTTCTCCTGTATGGAGAAGAAGAGGAAATGATTGATGGGTGTGTAGGTCTCACAGTGCTGAGAGAGACTGATTGATTGGTGTGTGTTTATCCGTGGCACTGAGATTCTGATCGCTGTGTGGACCTGTGCCACTGGGAGTTTTTGTTGAGACTGGCATGCTGATTGGCATGTGTGGATTCTGGCCCTGAGAGGATCTGATTGGAGATGAATTAATAGATTGGCATACGTGTTTCGGTGGCACTGAGAGTATATTCTCCTTGGTGTGCATGGGCCTGAGCCACTGAGTGTATGCAGAAAGGAACTGTGTGCTTGGCATGTGTGACACTGAGAATAGGCCAAGAGCTTTCAGGAGCAGATTCAGGTTGTCCCAGATAGCGTGAGCATTCTATTGCTGAAAGAGTTTGATGAAGAGTTTGTGGTTATAGAACAGAATAAAGGCATAAGCCGAGAAGGCTTTCAAATTCATTTGCTGGAACCTTGGGTAGGATAGTTACAGCAAAGTGGAGAACCCTTTATTGCAGACTCAGATGGTATCTAGTGACATTTACGTTCTGGGCTAATGGGAACATGTGGTCTGCAGAGTTAATACATTCCAACAGGTCTCATCTGATAGTCCTGAGGATGCAAAGTCAGCCACTAGAGTGAGTAAGGTGTGCCTTTGGAGGAAGCTGAAGACACTGCAAGATACTTAAGCTCTGGATCCACAACATTCTAGCTCTCTACAATCAGGAAGTTCTCATCAGTCGTTCAGCCTTGTAGAGACATTAATAAAGGTTTGGCTTTTGTTTTCCTGGGGACTTGAGTTCACAATAGCTTTTGCAAAATCTGATAAAGGTTAATATAGACATGATAGAGTGATCTGAAAGTTGGACATATTCACAAATGACAAATCCTAAAATTTGTTACAAAAGTACCTTATTTTTCCATCTGTTTTCAGATTGATCTTCACATGTTTTCTTCAACAGTTCTGAGTATTGAGTATCTGCTTTGAGGACAGTAGGACCTTGCAGACCTGCTAGACTTGGGTCTTCCTGTTTGTCAAGGTTCTTTATGAGACGTGATGAAGTAGCCAGCGATGGGCTGTCTAGGGATGCTTCTGGTCTTTGTTAGCTGACAGAGTATAATTAATTCTCTCAAACTCTGTGACTCAGTTTTCATATTTGCTTCAGAAGGGAGTTTCCACTAAGGACTCTAAAGAGTCCTTGTCATGGTTCTGAAGATATTAATTTCCCATCACTGGTCTCATTTCTTATGTAGCTTTAGTGTGCCTGTTATTAAATACTGATTTTGTCTCTTTTTAAGATATAATCTCACTAGGTAGTCTGGTTGGTTTGTGGTTCACTGTGTATTCCAGGCTGGACTTGAATTAGTGGCATTCCTCCTTGCTCTGCCTCCTGTGAACCATAGCTGAGATGACAGACATGGACCACCATTCTTGGCCAAAGGTTAGTTTTTGAGGGGGAGTGCATCTCTGGAGCTGTGCATCTGTCTGAAGAGTGCGTGAGATGGAGTGCCTCCTCATTTCAGCGTGAAATGGACCAGAAGGAGTGCTCACACTTCCATGTCTCCAAACATGTTTCCTAAGGATCAGATGAGGGCCTTTGCATGGCTACAGTGCAGTCTGAGTCTCTGAAGTCTTGTTTAGGTTATTCAGAATATGCTCCATTTGAAAACTATCCATATATATTTTTATCTTAAGAGCAACATTAGAAAAACAGTCTTGTGCTGATTACATGGCATAGTGTATAAGTTGCCAAATCTGATGACCTGAGTTCAATCCTCAGGACCCACATGGTGGAAAGAAAGTAATCCTTTGACTGTCACTTTCGTCTTGAGGTATGCACATGCTTGTGGAAAGAAAATAAGTAAATCAATGAATGAAACTTAAAGATGGTAAAAGAACAATCTTGGCTCTGCCACTATTTGTTGCTCCGCAGGATGTGTCTTCTTCATGTAGAAGTTGAAGGGCTTAATTTATCATTTGTAGTTCTTTTTAGCTATATTAAGTTTCCCTAAATTATCTAATTTCTTTTGGACATTGAGTAGAGTTATTTTCCCATTAACAAGGTTAGTCAATAATCCCCTCTTAGGTTTTGATCCTTTTACATATCTCTATTCCCACACAAAGGGAAAATTCTCTTGGAAAATATTTACAGGTAGTTTGGAAGGAAGGATCTCATAGCATGAGTGACTGTTGGCTCGCTGCGTATTGATCCATAGAATTTCTGGAAAATGAGACCCACTAGTGATGTCTCCTTAGGCTCTTTTTGAAACAGCACCAGGACTAGGGATATACCATGGATACAAGCCTGGGTTCAGCCCCCTCTACAATCTAAAACTGAATTTGGAGGTCCACATGTGTAACCCCGCCACACGAGTGTAATAGGGTGAGAATCTCAGCAGTTCAGTGCCATCTTCAGCTACATGTGGGGTTGGAGGCCAGCCTGGGGCACACAAGACCACGGACAAGACACAAACAAACAAACATGGACTTGGAGACCTGTCTGAAATAAGACTACGCCTCAACACTCGCCCCTCCCCACTGACAGATACTTTGAGTAGGAGGCTAGTCCTGGGATACATTACTACACCTCGAAGCACATACACACGCATGAACAAGTGAAAATGTCCCTTACTATTAAATAAGGCCTTATAAGTCCCCACACCTTTAGATGCCATCCCTCACAGCTGACACAACAAAGTATCTGGTTCTGTGTTCTGGTGCTTCCTCTCTCAGTGTGTCCAGGCTGCACAATTGGCAGGGAAAGATGAAGCAGAGTACAGAACAGCAGATCAGTCAGCAGGATCTCAGTCTTGTCTGGCTGGGAGTGTGGAAGTGGGAGTCAGGTGTGGGGGCAGGGGAGTAGACTTCATATTGTGGACTTTACTGGGGGTAAACAAGGGCTATATAAACCTTAGAAAGTGAGAAGGAGTTGTTCTTAGCCTGAGGCTTAAGGTACTGGGAATACCTCATTTGCATGGAGAGGTGTTAGGCTGTGGTGTGTGTGTGGGCATGGGTCCTTTTAGACTGAATTGTGGACCTCCCCAAGGGGCTGGGGCCATGGTGGGGATGAGACTCCTGGTCATGGTGACTCACTCAGCTGGGTCATGGCTGGCTTGGCTAGCTCGCTTGAGTTGGTAGTTGAAAACCTTCTCCACAGTTCCCCACAGCGGGGGGCCCTAAAGAAGAGAGGTAGTCCATGGTCTTAAAATATGGTCTTAAGATCTTTATTGTCATGGTGGAAAATGGATGAAGCTATACCCCATATTCTCAGGGTGGTCCTGAGGTTAAATACCTTTTGCGAGGAGGAGGGTCTGGGGAGGAATGCTTAATTGGCTATGCCCTCTAGCCTTTAGGTATCTCATGAATATGGAGATACCTTGAGGCTCTGCAGCCTGTAGTCATGCCCTCTGCCTGTGCTATGAGACCAATGGCCACAAATCTCTCTTTGGGAGGGGCTGTAGAGGGCTGTGGCTATGTGAAAGCAACCAGAGGTCCCAGGAGCAAAACCAAACTCCTACCATCACTGAAGGTCTCCGGGGTTCAAAGCCAGCTCAACTGGGTACCCAGCTGCCTCTCACAGCTCACCGCCCCACAGAGAAGTACACCAGGTGTTTGCCAGACACGAAAGAAGATGAACCTGTAGTTTCACCAAGGATTATCTGACATTCCTCAGGTCAGGCTCTCCAGATAAGGTCAGGCAGAGAGGAGGAAACTGCTGGGAAAGGGCTCCATTTTGTGCTGAACTAGTGGGAGCTGTCCAGACATGGTAGACTATGACTTCAATAGCAGGCTCTTCCAATGGTCTGCACTTCACAGTTGATAGACACAGAGTCTACACCTCAAAGTGGACAGATCAGGAATGTATATCTATCCATTTGATCTTTTCCTCGTGGTTTACAGGGCCTTAGATCTCTGTAGGGTACTTGTCAGAATTCTGTCACCTACACTCCATTTCCAGATACCAATTTTAATGAAGTCTTAGAATCAGTATCTGGAATGACAGCCCCAGTGATTCTCATATAGTGGGCTTCAAAGCACACGTTTTGAGATTCGCCTAGATAAAGAGTGAGCATCAGGCTGCTGGAAAGATTGGTAGGCAATTTTAATTTTTATTTATGAAAGGCCTTCTCTGAGAATGGTAAGCATACTTCTTTCTTGTGCAAAATAGGGATGAATTTATGATTTTTATGGAAACCAGGTGACATTCTGGCTGGTGGGCTTGTCTCTCAAGTCAGGCAAAACTCGTGCTTTTCATTTGAAACCCCCTGCCAGAGGTTGTGAGGAGGGTGGAAACAGAGAGCACAGTCTTCATAGCTTGTGGGAATTGAAAGTAGAGCTTTTAACCCTTTTATGTTGGCTTCTGTGTTGTGGATAGAAGCTTTAGACTAAAACAGATTAAGGTGGACCTTAAAAAAATGTGGAAACATTTTCTGTTTCTATTGTAGCTCGTATTAAATAGTTAATATTTAAAAATGACGATGTGGATGAAAAAGATTCCAAAAGATGAACTGGTTGAATTTCCTAGCTGATTATTACATTGATTCTTTTTCAATGTAATCATTGCTATACAGGGTGAAAAGTTTGGACCCTTCGCTGG
This sequence comes from Grammomys surdaster, assembly GCF_004785775.1. Lineage (NCBI taxonomy): Eukaryota > Metazoa > Chordata > Mammalia > Rodentia > Muridae > Grammomys > Grammomys surdaster. The sequence continues at coordinate 1,567,065 of NW_021605171.1, read as the reverse complement.
GGAGAAGCGAATGCCTGAAGACTTGGATGAAAATATGGACTATCGACTGATGTGGGAGGTAAGGGTGCCCTATTACACATGAGGAGTGTGCTCCTCTTTGTATGAGACTGAGGCTGTAAGGCCATTGAGTGAGTACTGGCCCCAGTTCCAGATTAGGTACTGAAAAATCTTACTGTTTTTAAAAATTAATTTTTTAAAGTTGTGTGTATGTGTAGATGTGACTGAAGGTGGATACTGAGTCTGGAAGAGAGTGTTAAATCCTCCTGCCTGACCTGTGGCAGGGAAGCCTTGGCATTTTGTTGTGGAGCCATCTTTCCCAACCAGGAATGTCTTCATTTTGCAGTTCAGCATTAAAAATATTAGATGGATGAAATAGTCTGCTATACAATTCTTTGAGAACTCTGAAATTTAAATATTGTCATCATAAATGGTATTTTTTGTGTTTAAGGTTTGGATTTCAAAGTAAATATGCAATTGAATTAAATATTGAGTTTTTTTGTAAATGAAATTGTGCTTAACTTTTAGCCTTTATTTCTCTATTGTGGTTCTAATCAGATAAAGGTAATTTTTCATTAGTTGTTTGACCCAAACTTCAAAGTTAAGCTGTACTTATCTTTAGGATGTACATGTTAATAATTAAGATGTGGTAAACTGTCTTACCATATGAAGTTTCTCTTCTGTGGAATTTGCTCATGTGAGTGTATATTATTTATCATACAGATTTCATATTCTAGTTTTAATTACTTTGGTGGCCTCTAGTTGTTCCAAGAGTGGCCTGAGGATCAGGACAAGGGAATCAGAGCTTTGGAGACATTTGAAAGTGGTATTTGAAGACCCTAGCAACAAGAATTCTATTAGTTGGGCAAGAGATGAGGCATGTGTAGATGGTTTGAAAGTCTTAAGATAGAAAATGTGTTTTTGTTTTGTATTGGTTTACTTTTGCGACAGGATCTCATGCATCTAAGGCTGTCTGAGAACATATTAAAAGAGATTTATTTCAAGGTTTACATCATGCAGTCATGGGATCTGAAATGTGTAGACATGGTGGTTTGATGAGAATGTCCCCCATAGGCTCAGATGTTTGACTATTTTGTCCCCAGTTGGTGCCACTGTTTAGGTAGGTTCCTTGCTGGAGAAAATATGTCATTTGGTGTTGGCTTTGAGGTTTTAAAAGCTATATACCATTTCCAATTCACTGTCTTTGCTCCCTGCTTGCTATTCCAGTGTCCATGTCTGCCATTGCTGCCAACATTTCCTGCCATGGTGGATTCTTTTCCCCCTGAAACTTAAAGCCCTGCTAAACACTTTCTTCTGCAAATCTCTTTGATCATGGTGTGATACCACAGCAATAGAAAACTAACTAACACAGAGATGAGGTCCATAGGCTGGAAGCTGAAGTGTAATGCTGTAATCTTTAGGTATATCTGCTTTTGGAAACCTGAGATTTTTTCTCTTAAAACAATGGACCAGTTAAGTAAAAGTTCCACTGCTTAAATAATCTCTTTGACTTAAAGTGAATTTATGGTATAAAATGTCATATTTGTTGTTTGGTTCATTCACTTTCGTATGGCAGCTTAGCTGGCTGACACATAAATTTATCACAGCATGTTGTCTGCAAACAAAAACATACATATATGAGTCCTACTGTTACTGACACTGTTGGTAAGGTGTGCAGTTAAATGAAAAAATGATTCCAAAAGGTTTTTGCAACACAAGGATGGGGAACAAAACCTAGCAACAACCTGCACTGTAATTCAAGTGGAAAATGTTATTGATACTGTCTTATTTTAGCATGCTGTTTTAATTGCTTATTTTTATGAATCTAAAATGTTTTTATGGCTTATAACATGTTTCTGTAGAGTCTTAATTTTCTCAGCAGTTCATTCTTTTGCCATAAGGTTTTCAGAAATTACATGTGACAAATGTACTCCTTCCTCCCCCAGAAAACCTCCATAATGTTTAACAAGTTGCTAATGGCTTTTGATATTTTTTTGTCTGGAAATTTTAGTGATGATACCAATGCGTTTTTAAGCAGATAAGGACTAATTTTACTCAGAAAAGAAATTTTTGAGAAACTAATGTAAGGGTCCATGATTGCGGAAAAATGATACCCTGGACTCAAGTAGTATGTAAATGCAAAGCGTGTTTTATTCTGCAGAAGTCCAGCATGCTGGGGTCTCCCATTACTAAGATAGAGAGACAGCCAAGCGAGGTAGCAGGCCTGATTTAAAGCACATTAGGGGATTTTGGGGTAGGGGACCTTTATCTTACTCCATCTCTAGGGACATTCCATTACTGGGGCATGGAGATTGGAAACTGAGGTCTGGAAACAGTTGCTGAGGAAGTAGGTGAGGCAGTCTGGAAACTGCTGCTGACCCATTGTCCTTGCCTCAGGCCAGGAGGTTGGGCAGCTTCTGAGGCTTGGACTGCTAGCCTGGACTTGCCCAGTCTAGAACTGCCAATCTGAAGCCTGTCATGGAGTCATCCCAGCCTTCTCACTAAGTGTGTGCCATGTTTTTGCATTACATATAGTATTTTGGCAGCTGATGGTTGGCTCCTATGGCCTTTCTCGTCTTTACTATTTTGGTTTTATACAGTAGCATGCCCACTGTTCTTACTCTGCTACTCACACAACTTTATGTATTTTCATGCTTGATGATGTTAGAGTCACATGATGACTGGTGTATCATTTTTATTTTACTTTGTACTTAATATTAATGCTTTGAGTGAGTTACAGTTTGTAAGGTTGAAAGGATAACACTACCTCTTTCAGCTTAGCCTTTCTCCTGGGAGGTTTGCTGTATTTCGTCCTCTCTGTGTCCTTTCTTTCCCTTCTTATCCTCTCTTCTCTCTTTATTATTATTAATTTATTTGTTGACAGTTTTTGTTCCTCAGCTCTCATGTATCCCCTTTCTAAAGGCATTCTCCCTTCTCCCTCCAAGTTCTCCTCTTTGTTAAAGTTCTTTGTTAAAGTTTGGTCTGTTGCTATGTATTTTAATGCTAAATTGTATACTTCAAGGTATCTTTTGTTGTGCAAAATCTGTTCCTTGATTTAAAGCTATTGGTTAAATAACGTTGGCTACAGCCAATTATTGGAGGAATTAGCAGTTGTGAACTTGGAGAGAAAAGGAAGAACAAGAGAGTGAGAAAGCTGCAATCAGCAGAGAGGAAGCATGAGGAAATGGCCTTAAGAAACAGCAAGTATGGGGTACACCACTGGGGAGGTAGCCAGGCCTGCAGTTCAAGGAGTAGATTAGGTGTGACTGCCCAGTAATTGTCAAAGCCAAATAAAATAACCATAGTCTGAGTCTTATTTATTTGTAAGCGAGTCAGGGACAAGCTCGAATTGATTGTAATGCATACCTTTATATCTTTAACTGTGGCTGCCTGTGTGGGAATGGGTCTTGGAACTATGCACTGAAGAAGAAATGGCTAACCAGTGGCCATATCACCCACACAATGACTTCTCTCATCTGAAAGCTCTCACCAGTTCTTAATTCTATAGGCATGAGCCCATGAGCCTTTCCCTATATATCACTGAATTTTGATGGGCTGTCTTGTGCAGACTCTGTGCTCTGCAGCTGCTGTGAATTCATGATTGCCACCGCTTTGACATGTTCCTAAGGCCCATTTCCCATTGGCTACATTCTTTCTGCCCCCTTTTCCCAGTATGCCTTGGGAACTGTCTCACATATCCCATTTAAGGCCAAATATTCTGTTGTCATTTCTTTTTAGCTGTCTCCAACAGCCACAAATCTCTGCTGACTGATTAAAGTTTGATTTAACACTAATGGAAATTTCTTAAACTGCCAGCAAAGAAACTTATGTCACTATAAAGGCTAACAGGTGGAAGGAAGCTACCAGTATAATTCCAGCATTGTTTGCTGGTTCCCCCCCCCCCCCACCCCCCGCAAGATGGATGTGTCTTTATCAGCAGGCTCTTTTAAGGGCTCATGGGACTTTCTGTCTGACAACTCCTGTAGAGGTATCCCACACTTGACACTGGGATTAATAACACATTGCTTCTGAGATTGGCATTATGTACATATGAATGCTACCTCTATTCAAACTCCCCCTTGACCTTTCCCCTTCCCTCTGTCTCCTTCTTCCCTCCCCTCCCTTCCCCTCCCCTCCCCTCTTCTCTCCTCTCCCCTACCTTCCCCTCTCTTCTTCTCTTTTCTTTTCTTCTCTTCTTTTGTCTTTTCTTCCTTTCTCTTCTCATTCTCCCTTTCCCCTCCCATCCCCTTCTCTTCTTTCTCTTGTGTTCCCCCTTCCTGTCTCATCTGGTATTCATTTATTGTCAGCTGGTTTCTGCTTTGTCCAGTTGTGCTGTTGGCAGAGGGAAGAAATTTTGTCAGTAGTTGGTCTTCTGAGGGAATATTAAAAAACAAGCAAACAAACAAAAATACAGAGAACACCTTTTAAACTATAGATTTCCTACTCATCCTGGTCTAATCCTCTCCATTATTATGGTACATAAGCTGCTTCATAGCCTGCAATTATTCTTGGTAGACCCTTTTACTCATTTAATGTTGGTAATACCAGGATTCAGAAAGAGCAGAGAGAAAGGAGAATGACTAGCCTTCCAATTGGGTCTTTCCTGGAACTCTTAATTAAGTATTTTCAAAGGGAGACAAGAAGAATATCTTGTTCTGGGGGTCAAATCAACCAGTTATTGAAAATATGTCTAATATGCCCTAAGTCTCCATTGTTTACAGCCATACTGTTCCTAGATGACTAATCCTACTTATATTGTAGCTATTCCATATGAGCCAGGAACATAGTATCTGGAAATGATGTCCTAACACGACAGGATGAGGCATAGTTCTTTCTCATTTCATATTAGTATTGTGTTTATGGTGACATTGATTTTCATAGACAAGACAGAAGCTTCTGAAGGCCATTTTACATCAAAGCATTGGAGGCATTAGCCATTGTGCCTACTGGTGCATATCAGCTTCTGTCTCTGGACAGTACACAAAGGAATCTTGTGAGCTATTGGGAATGTTGCCATTACTGGGAGCTCTTCCTCCCTCTTACAATACAACTTAGGATTTAAGATGCCCATAGTTTCTGAGCATTTCATAGAATGTCAGCATTTCCTGTATTGGCCACCAGGATTTGAACTTCTGTCTCTCCGTAATGGTTTCTGATGACTTCAGTTTTTTACTCTGATTCTGTTTTCTACTTCTTCCCTGGTGTGTCCAGGCATTGTCATACACCAGGTTGGGAAGAATATATCAACGTCAGGAACTGGTGGTTTAGCAAGGATCCCAAGATTGCAGTGTTACAGCTCTTTCAGAGGACAGTCAGTGAAACAGCTCTCTCAAATAGTATTCAACAAAACAGCTTGTGTTCTTTATTCAGGCTGAAAAAGGACTATATGAACCTTGGAAAGTGGGAAGGGGTTCCTCTTAGGGTGAAATTTCATTGGCTGAAGCTTAAGATACAGAGGATACCTCATTTGCTTGGAGAGGCATTCGAGGACGTTGAACCTGTAATTTCACCAAGGATTTTTGTGCCATTCCTCAAGTAGAGTGTGGGGGTTGAACTCCCCAGATAAGATAAAGAAGAGGAAGCTCTGCTGGGAAAGGGAGTCCTCCATTTTGGTCTAAGCTCAGGGGAGCTGTTGGGACTTGAAAGACTATGACCTCTAAATAGCAGGATCTCCCACATTATTTTAAAGTAAAGTATATCTCCAGGAGAACGTTGCATTGCTTAGGCTTAAGGTCAGCCATGTGACCTGAGCTTGGAGCCAGTGCATGACCACAGATGTTTCCCATGAACAATTTGGTGGTATGTGCCCAATTGTCTGTAGTGTAGTTGTCTCTCCACTTAATTAGGAGTTCCTTTGCCAGGGGGTTTAGAGTTAGAACTACATTTCCTTCCACTTTATTTTCCTAGACTCTTCTTTAAGGCTAAAATACATCCATATGCTATTGCCAAAGCTCTCAATAATGCTTTGTTTTTAAACCTTCATCATTCAATCCTATGATACTTTCTTAGATATTTCACATCGAAGCTCAGCTACCTCTCTGTAGCACGTACCTTGACACAGTTTTGCATTCACTGGCCACTTGGTCTTGACCATTTGTAGATGTTCCGAAGTAGGCACTGTAATATTCCCTGTGTGAGTCTTTTATATAGATCTGCTCTGCTGGCTATGGGTTTCCCCTTCCTTTCCTAAAACTACATCTGGTCCTGCCATAATTATTCTGTTGTGTCAAAAGTGTTCTTAAAACTTGATATTTGGTTCTAACTTTTCCAGGAGCACCATTTTCTCTAAAACTTTGCATCTGTGCTGAGATGACAGACGTCTCAGTGTGTCCCTCTCTTCTCTCTGTCCCATGCTTACTGTGATCATGTTTGCCCTTCATCTTTTGAACAACTCACCATGAAATTGAGCGTCCAATGGTGATCCCATATGCACAAAGCAGATGTCATGTACAGGTCAGTAACTTTGGGTGGTCCCTCTTGGGAAGGAACCCATTGGATAGACAATTAAGAACTCATGTTCAGATTCTCCAAGAATCAAGTAAAAACTGGATTTAAGTGAAATATCCCAAATCTAGTGTTATTAATAGGAAAAATCTCTTTTACTTAAATTCAGATCGATTTTTTTGTTATTTCTTAAGCTCAGTGCCATTGGAATTGCCAGAATCATTAATCATTACCGCCCACTAGGTTCCCACATATGATAAGATACAGCATGTTAAACTGCTGTAATTGTACTCAGTTTAGTCTGTAGAAAAGAGTAAAGATTATTATTACTATTGCATTATACTATTATGTAAACGTTTTCAAAAATATTCCTGTTTAAATATTTGAGGTTTATGGATGTTTTTGTGCAGATTATAGATTTGAGAATAATGGTGCTCACTAGTGATGTGAGCCCCATGCTGTAACTGATGGCTTTTCAAAACGCTGTTGATAGCAGTTCTCGTAAACTGCTTTTGGAACTTCATTCTGATCTTCTAGGCAGCACATGTCCTCACACTGAGGTGGTCTGTACTTGCTAACTTCTCTCTCTCACTGATTCTACTCCATCAAGAACTCAGGAGCCATATGAAGAGGAACATTTCTACATTATTAATGAGTGGGTAATAAATCTTAAGTTTGTGTCTCCAGAAAATTCATACAGAGTATGTGACTGAGACCCCAGACAAGAGTAGGGACACTATAACGTTTCTTACATCCTGATATTAGAACCACTTGTGGCAAGAATTAGGTTGTGTTTCCGACCAATCTCCTTGGACCAGTCCCAGGCTATGACTGGATAGATGGCAGCCAGAGAAGGGAGAGAGGTTTGGTGTTGTGCCCCCCACTCTTCAGGACCTCCTCTAGGTAAAGCCAGATCCTTGGCTATGCCTCAGAAAAGAATTTCAAGACAGAAAGAAGCATCGGAGAGTTTATCAAGATAAGGGAGGGTACATAATGTGGACTAATGCTTGGGCATTCAGAAAGAGGACATTCTTTTGTGCCTCCATAGTGGCTATGTGGATTTTAAAAATATTTTGTTTAAAGGATGAGGTTTGCAACCAGGTTTACAGATTAATTAAGCAAATTTTAAAATTATGTAAAACAAAACTAACCAACCAACCAAACAAATATAAACCAAAAAAATGAGACAAGTGGGTTTACTTGCTTGGAAGAACAATGGAGAACATCATTCTTAACGAGTGTCTTGTTGTGCATGAAATGGCTTGGTGGTTTCATGAGGTACTTTGATTAGCTTTATGCATGAGAGAGGATGCCAATACTGTTAAATGCAAGGCCACAAACATTCTGTCTCTGTGTAAGCTAGCATAGTTGATTTTAATGTCTCTGAGGTGTGTTTTGGAAGATACACTCTCCCCTTTTATCAGCTCTAAGATTTTAGACTTGTAGCCTATCCCACCTCAATTTTCCCTGTATGTTGCAAGGTTTCTTCAGCTGGAGAAAGGAGTCATATGGAGATTAAGCTGTAGAATTGTGCAGTCTGATGCATGCCTCAGGAAGAGACTGCCTCTGAAACACAGGCTGTGGTGAGGTAAGAGCGGCACTCGCCTGAGTGAGGTGAGGGAGCCGTAGCCTGATGCTTGCCATATCTAGTACTGATTGTCTCGTGCTTAGGGTTTGGGTTCTGCTGATAGAGTTGCTGAGATGTGATTGGAAGTAATCAATATCCAGAGGGCTTGATGCTGCTGCTGTGTTGAAAGATAAGAATCAAGAGTGACTTGGCGATGTTCATTCTCAGTGTGTTCTGGGTATAGTGTGGTTGTGATCCTTAGTGATGATTGTTAGCTTGAAAGGACCTGAATAATGCTGACGGCAAGCTTTCAGGGTTGTTTAGATTAGGTTAACCTCTGGACATGACTCTGAAGGATTATGTTGACTGTTAATAAAGGTGGGAAGACTCATTCTCGTAGAAAGTGACATGTAGGCCTGGGCTTCGTTCTGTAGTTCATGGAAAGGACAGTGAACAAAGTCATTTATTTGCTTCCTGACAATAGACACAATGTAACCACTTGTCTCAGGCTCATACTGATGTCACTTTCCTACCATGATGGTCTAGATAGAACCTTGAACTATGAGCCAAACAAAAGCAACAAACAGTTGCTTTTGGCAGAAGATTAGATCATAGTAATAGGACAAATAACCAAAACAGTGATACATTAAATGAAAGGGCACTTGAACAGAGATGGGATGAGGGATGACAACCTGAAGAGACATCTTGTTTTGTTTTCTAGCTATGGTCTTTTCACAATATATACTAAAACATAAATATACTTGAATAAATGTTTATTTCATAGTCAATAGTTAATGGAGACATTGAATAAATATATAATCTGTTGTTTTAATTTAGCATTCTTAGAAAATATGTGATTTGGCAGTTAAAAAAAAAGTATTGATTGCCTATGTTGTAGACATCTTTGTTTCCTTTTCATGAAGAGAAAATTGAACTGAAACTCTGTAAAGATGCTCCCTGGTTGGATATTGAAGTAGACATTTGTATGTTTTTTTTTCTTTCGTGGTTTCTTCTGGTTACAGCTGCTCTGCTGTTGGGAACTTGATTCAGTACCAGTTTTCCAATGTGTTTTAGTTTTTGCAAAAAAAAAAAATGTTTTCAATTGTTTGAAATCTTTTATTTTTTATTGTTTATAGAAATCCTTTTAGGTGTTTGGAGCAAAGAAGGTTCTTTATGAACCTTCTTTTCTTTTCTTTTGCAGATGGAAACATTTTTAGGTTCCAAATGGAACCACTTAGTGGAGACATTAGTGGAAAAATACCACCTATGAAGCCTTGAAATGTTAGAACCAGTGACACAAATGTTGTATAGGGTGTCCCTCTTGACCCTGGTCTTTTAGCTGGAAAGGCAAGCCAGGGAATATTAGTTCTTTTTGGAAAGTTTGTATTAGACTGAGGCTGTCCTTTGTCCACTTTTCCACATTGGTTCCTACCTAAGTATATCAGCCAACTCCTGGCCATTCAGCCAAACGTCACATAGGATTGAAATCAACAAAACAGATTTCTTTATTTGAGGAGTACACCTGTGATCGTTGTGGTCTGATCTTGACTTAAAGCATGACAGGATTTTATCTGATAGATGCATTTGTTCACAATTATAAGCAACTTCAGCTTGTTAAATAATAAAGTCCATGATGTGAAAGAAGACACTCAGTAGTTGATCCTGCTGCAGGGATGTTTGGTAACCAGCTCCAGCTCGGGATGAAGTTCAGTTTTTACCAATCACATTTTTCCTTTGGTAGTGGCTTAGTCTATCTGATGACGGATACCATGGAGGATTTTCTGTGCATGTTCCTATAGGACATGACACACGATTTATCTGAGTAATTTCCTAAGCACATTAAGGCATTATGGTAAAAATTTAGTTAACTCCATAAGAAAAGCTCTTGAAAAAGCACTTCAGATCCTTAAAAAGTCCTCTGACAGATGAATGTATGCATTTATGGAAGTAAGCACTTTAGCAGTATGGTGAAATTGAGAGATTCAGTTTTTGTGTTTATTACAGAAGTAAAACCAAAAGATTTTAGTAAAATTAATGGCTACCAGATTTTCTAAATGTTTTTTTTTTTTTTAGATTTCTAGTTATATACTACAAAAAGAGCATAGACTTTCAGAAAGCATGGTGCTAGGTGGATATAGTCACTAGCTTTGTTCTTGCATTCATTATTTTTCTATTACTTTGATAAAACACCACAGCCAGAGAAGCTTGTAGAAGGAAGATTCTATTTGAGCTTATAGTTACAGCACCACCATGCAACAAAGCTTTTCTATTGCTGTGATAAAATACAACAATAAAATCAAAGGAAGGGTGCATTTGAGTTTATGAAATCAGATGAGATAAGATATGACAAGACAAGATTCCATCCCCATCATCGTAGGGAAGCATGCCAGCACACAGTCATAGTGGCTGGCAGCAATCAGGCACGGTGACTGGAGCAAGAAGCTGAGATCTCTCATATCTTAAGGCTTCTAGCATGAAGGAGAGAGAGAGAGGAGGGGGAGAGAGGGAGGGACAGCGCCAGGGCCGGCACGCCCCCCCCCCCCACCGCGGGGCGGCGCGACGGAGAGAGAGTGACTCTTTAAGCTCTCAGTGCTCACCTTCAGTGACCGACCTCTCCAACAAGGACAAAGAACCCAAGCCTCCCCAAACAGCTTCACATATTCAAGACCAAGTATTCAAATTGCAGAGGCTATGGGAAACGTAATCAATGCTACAGTACTACCCCAGCAAGTACTGAAAACAGCTAACTTCAGAGCAAGAATGGTTTCTTTGGAGGATTTTAAACTCAAGACTATGAATGCTATTGGTTTGGTCTCTGGTGAAGAAATAGCTGGTGTCACATTATCATAGGAACAATTGTATGTGTCAGTGGTCATGCCTTGAGACAGTAGCAGAGTACAGGGAAGGCCAGGAAATCAGGCTTTCTGCTTTTATAACAATTTTCTCGTAGTAACTTTGGATAGCAATACAATTACGAGGAGGTCATATGTAAATTATCTTCTTAGTTTTTTTTTTAAAAACCTACATGTGTGTGTATGTATATATATATGTTTGTATGTGTGTGTGTGTATGTGTGTGTCATTTGCAAATTATCTTAGTTTTTTAAAACCTGCACATGTGTGTATGTATGTATGTTTGTGTGTGTATGTATGTTTGTATATGTATGTTTGTGTGTGTGTATGTATGTATGTGGGTATATATGTGTCTGTGTGTGTGTGAGGGTGGATAGGATATGTATAGTTTAAAGGACAACTTGAAGAAGTAGATTTTCTCCTACCATGAAGATCCCAGGGATGGAACTCAGCTAATTAGACCTGGAGACTGTAATTGTAGCCTTTTCCACCAATGCCCCAATTCTCAAATAATGTCTCGGAGGTATTTATTCATATATTGATGTATGAATAAATGTCTAGGCCATAAGCATGGGTTTGTTCTGCAACTAGCTATACCTGAATCACTTTCTAGCATAACTTGTATTACTAACCTAAAATTATCTTTTTAGATTTTAAAACCTTTTCTTTAATCCTAAACAACTTAACCTTAACTGTGAGATTATAATTATTTAGTCTTCAACGCCATTAGAGAACTGAGAAGGAATAAATATTACCAGAGTATGCAGGAAGTACAGAGCTAGCAGCTTCCAAAACGATACAAATGACAGAGGCTGACGGCTGCCTGGACAGTCACCGAAGGGTGAGTCCTTGGAGCATCATCTTCAGCCTTTTGGCCCAGAATATTTAACACACTTTTCTTTGAAGCAGGAATTATGAAGGAGTTGCCCAACTTGTCCTTGTAAAGCTTGGCCGTCAACTTCCCTGCATCTCATTTGTCCAGTTTGCACAGAATATTGTCAAGAGTGGATGAAAGGGCAGTTCCTTGTCAAGTCACTAGCTTGCCACATGGAAGTGACTCTGTATGAAGGTTCTTCAGTGCTCACCATCTTCTCTTTAGTAGAATGGGTGCCGCCTGGAAAAAGTCTTCTAGTAATAAAATATCTTAAAATGCCATATTCTGTAGATCTCTGAGGTTTTTGAAGGCCATCTTTCTATCTACAGTATATCTGAATTGCTTGTTTCTAACTATCTACTATCTGCTTAACTGGGAATGCATCTACAGGAAGGAAAATGAAGCTTATTTCTGTAATTAACTAACTACAATGTAACACAACCATAAGTTTGATTGAGTTAACTATTAACTTGTATTTCTTATTTATCCTAAATAGTTTGCAGTAGCAGCTTTCAAAAGGACTAGAATTTAACACTGCATTTTTAAGAATTATATAAGCACCGTATCTTAAACAAGAATTGAAACACACACACACACACACACACACACACACACACACACACACAATATTGTAGCAAAATGTAACCTTAAATTTCTATCTATATACAAAGTCCATACAAATGTAAAATATTTGGGTTGTTGATATTCTTTGTTCTAAATGTATATTCAATAATCTACTCTTTTATCTCATATTCCTATATCCCCTGTTTTCTTTTCATCACCTTTAACCCCCCCATTTCTCCTAACATTAGACAAGAAAGAAAGGATAGAAAAAAAGAGAAGAATAAATCCTTGAATCTAACCTCTCTTACTTTGTTTTGTTCTTGACCAAGATCATTAACAACTCACCCACTTGACTCACCAAAAAACACCTACCCCTCTACTTGGGAATGGGGTATTGTTCTCTTAAAATTGTTTTCTGATTGCACATTACTTTCTTTTTAAAAGGAAAGTTGGGATATTGACCAGTCTATAGAAAGCTAGCTATAACACTTCCCCGTCTCTGTTCCATCCTCCGTGCTGTGCTTGCATTTCTTGTAGACAGGATACGTTTCGTGTCCCTATTGCTCCATGGGGGTTCCTGCCTGGCCACAGAAGACAGCTTTCCCAGGTTCCATATTCCCAATGCTGTGAGTCACAGCTAAGTTCATTCCCATTGATTTTGGTCACCTCCCCCATCCCAGGTCTCTGTGTCTTCCTAGAGATGTCCCTTACCTCCCTCTACCCTGGCAGGCAGTTGTGGATTTCCATTCATTCGATGGCCATCTGGCCATCTCCCCTATCTATCCCCACCTACTCCTCTCCTAATCCTCTCTTCCACCCAGTTCCGTCCCTCCATCTGCCTTCCACAACCATTCCATTCCCACTTCTAAGTGAGGCTCAAGCATCCTTGTTTGTGCCCTCCTTCCGGTCCAGCTTTCTTGGTTGGGTCTGTGGAGTGTAGCATGAGTATTCTGTATTTTATGGCTAATATTTACTTATATCTGAATACATACTGTGCATGTCCTTTTGGTACTGAATTACCTCACTCAGGATGATATTCTCAAGATCTGTCCACTTGTCAGCAAAATTCATATTGTCTTTGTTTTTCTATAGCTGTATAGTATTCCATTGTGTAGATGTACCACATTTTCTTTTTTATTCTTCAGTTGAAGGATATCTAAGTTGTTTCTAGTTTTTGGATATTACGAATAAAGCTACCATGAAGATAGATGAGCAAGTATCTTTGTGGCATGGTGAGCATCTGTTGGGTGTATGCCCAGGAGTGACCAAGCTGGTTCTTGAGGTAGAACTATTCCCAGTTTTCTGAGAAACTGTCAAATTGATTTCCAAAATGGTTGTACACGTTTGCATTCCCATCAGCAATGGCAGAGTGTCCCCCTTGCTCTACATTCTTGCCAGCATGTGCTGTCTCTTGAGATTTTGATCTTAGCTGTTCTGATAGGTATAAAATGGAATCCCAGAGTTGTTTTGATTTACATAAAATGCAGTATTTTAAAGAGTATTTTTGATACAGGATCTCTCTAAATAGCCCAAGCTGGCTTTGAGCTCACTGTATAGCCTAGTCTAAACTTGTGATCTTGTCTCAAGATAACAGGCAGGTGCCACTCTGCCCAGACACTGGTTTATACTTTGACAAAGTACATTTTATTTACTTGCTGTGAATTTAATGTCAGGCTGTAAGTAAGGCTGTGTAAAATTTGTGCATATGTGCTTTGGTTTTGGTATTATGTAGAAATCTATCTCTGATTTGTGTTGATGAATAATTCAAAAAATTTTGAATACTCTCAATGTACTGATCTTTGAATTTTTAGTTGAATATTTTATACAGACAGCGTGGACTATAATGTATCTTCATACATTAAAAATTTGAATTTTATGGAAATATATATATGATTTCTATGAAATATTATATACATAAAATGATTGTTTACTTTATTTTATAATCATATTACCTTGCCAAGTATAAAAGTGTGAGTGTGGAGAAATCTACTCAGAAAGTGGAGTATGGATGCAGGGTGAAGAGGAAACTGGGCTAGTGAAGATGGAAAGTCGAGCACGTGATCATAATTGGACACATGTAGGACATACCGGGAGTAGAACTTGTGGACTTCAGTGTATGCACATGCTTACACATACCTGTGTTGTCCCTAGCTTTAGTTACATTTATTGTCACAGACTGTGGTTTTCTGATTTTTCTGTTTTACCATTTATTCTTCACTAAAACTTGGCATGAAAGTGGACAACAACAACTGTGCCTCAGTGTGAATGCTGTTCCTTAAAATGTCTTTTAGCAAGCTAACTAGTCCATTATGTTAAAATTTAGCATCATTCTGACTTTTAATACATGTGTAGAACATAGCTAGGTTCTTTACCTGAATGTAATGTGAATGTCCTGTAGGCCAGTTCTTATGAGTTTGCGTGTTACCCTCAGAGACTTCATTAAGTATAGTCTTTTTTTTTTAGTTTTTTTTTTATTGGATATTTTATTTACATTTCATATGTTGTCCCCTTACCCCATCCCCCACCCACCCGGGAACCCCCTATCCCCTTACCCCTCCTCTTTCTTCTCTGTGGATGTAACCCCTACCTACCCCCCCACTCCCACTTTCCCACCCTCAAAATTCCCACCCCCTGGGGTGTCCAGGCTTCCATTAAGTACAGTCTTAATGATTTGATTCGGGGGTGCCTGGAACTGTGAGCACCTCTTCCCCTGGACTGGAGGACATGAGTGTTATAAGGAAGCAGGCTGAGCAAGCCATGAGAAATAGAATTCTTCCATGGCCTTTGCTTCAGTTCATGCCTTCAGATTCCTGCCTTGCATTTGGGACCTGACTTTATTTCATGACAGACTGTGTATGGGATGTGTAAGTCCACGAATATTTTTCTTCTCCAAGACGCCTTTGGTCATGGTGTTTATCACATAGTGAAACACTAGTTAGAACAATCAATTCACATCATGCTTGACCAGGAACAAGAGACAGAAGGCTGGGCCAGCTCGGCCCTTTAAAGGCCCCCCTTTTGCTCTCTATGAGGTTCCTCTTGGTAATTCTGTAGCCTCTCTGAACAGCTCTGAGAGCCAGGGACAAAAGTGCAAATTATGAGCTTTTGGGGGACATTTTAGATTCAAACCACAAGAAACACATTGTGAAGGCTCTTCATAGGCAACAGACTAAAAACTTTCGTTTCTTTTATGTCTTAAAGAGATACCGACTCAGGAATTAATTGGTAGGGGCTGTCTTGACTCAGGTGATCATCAAGGGCACATAGGTAGGAGTTGTGTGAGGGCTGAAATTGAGTTCCTTAGTCCAGGACTTGCTGGGAAGTGTGAAGTGGACTAGGTACTGAGCAGGGGACAGGGACAGGGAGTGTGTGTAGATAAGGATGGGATGGTGTTGGGATCCTGGAAAGAAGTGTGTATTTACATTTGGTGGATTTTGGAGGTCTTTGTGGCTACAGTTTCTGAACTGAAGAGTATGTTTATGGATTGACTTATTTATGAAGTGTCGGTAATAATAGAGACAGAACTGGATTCTACTCTCTCATATCCTAGTGTGGGCTGATGTATCTTGTCCTTTGCTTACGTCTAAAAAAATAATTCTAGAGAACTGTCTAAAGGCTTTTGTTTATGGTAACTTTTTAAATGAGCTTCATGGCAATCATAACATCATATAAGATGGGGTAAGTCTTTTCTGTGAGAATCTTCATGCATTCATTTGGGTGAGTAAAGGTGCAAATTTTTTTGCTGCCGCTGGACTGTTCAGGGCTTCCTTCATGTTCACTATGGTATCCTTTATCTTAATTTTTGTTTTAAATGTTCACCTGCATTTTCTGCCTCCTTCTCTTCTTCTTCTCTTCTTTCTGACCAGGCAATTGCTCTAGCTGTACTAATATGTGTGGATACATGTACATATATAAAAACAGAATTACACACATGTACACACATGTACATATACATGTGTTTATACATGTATACATGAGTTCATACACATATGTATATCAACACATGCACACACACGTATATACATGCACGCATTTACACATACATGTGTACATGCACACAACACAAGAGCACATACAATGCACATGTATACTTACACACATACACAAATGCAAACACTTATCCATAAGCATGTATTTACACGTGCATATACACACATACAACACACACACTATGCATGTGTACTTGGATACACACACACGTCCAAACGTACAACACACAAACAAACCACATCTAATTGTACACACACATGGATACATAGGTACATAACTATACACTTATATAGGCACACGCATGTACACACATGTAGATATACACATACTGATATACACATTTATATACCTATACAACATTTACAGATACATATGTACACCACACATACCCTGCCTCAGTGTGATTTAAATTTTTTATTAATATTCTATTGCATATAAATGAGCTGAATTTAGAGCTCCAAGGAAAGGAAAAAAACCTCACAGTAAGTATCAATAATACTCCTACACATTTATCAAGATAAGTCATATGCAGGTGATCTTCATGGTATATAACTTGCTATGAAAACTATACCATGACACATGCTTTAGTAGTAAGAAATTTATAATTGATTTTCAGTTTATACATTACTTCTCTGAATTCAGTTTCATTGCTACTTTCTTGACATTAAAGCCTGTAAATATACTTTACTTGCATAGATACAGTTTTGAAATCAAAACACATTCTTTTCAGGGTTAAATTAATTTTTCTATATTGATACGAGTTTGTCTATTGATATAAGTGTATTAAGGGTGAGTCAATTTGTGATAATTGATTTAATTTATTGGAAAAATGATGTTTTCTCATTTATTTATTTATTATTTACTTACTTATTTTTGTCACTGCTGGGTTCAAGCTCAGCATATTGGATGTCTTAGGTAAGCATTCTACACCTATATTATATTCTTAATCTCTCATGAAGTTTTTAATAATGAATTTTGTAAAATTTAAAGTGAGATTCAGCATTTCTTTGAAAAACTAGTGTATTTATTGGGATTATCTGTACATCTGTTATATATGTAGATTTTATAAACTGTGAAGAAGGCACCATCTCAATCAATTTCTAACCAATAATTATATGTTGCGATAATATTGCAAATATTTTGTGCAGTATACATATACTTTGGGTGGTGATTTCTGTTTAACTCTGGTGTGGATATATTGAAGTGGCTCATGTGGCCCACCTCTCATGTCTATTAGACAGCATGAGCAGGATGTAGAGAACAGCTTGAGTTATTTCTTAAGAACTGGCTCATGACAAGTTCATTCATTACAGGGTCCCCTTCAGTTACTGGAGGTTAGGCCTCTATCCCCGCCTTCGCAAGATTAAAATCGCCACAGCTCTTCTATACTTAGAGAAGGGAGGAGATGTCAGGGGCAGCCCTGATTACACAC
Organism: Grammomys surdaster; assembly: GCF_004785775.1. NCBI lineage: Eukaryota > Metazoa > Chordata > Mammalia > Rodentia > Muridae > Grammomys > Grammomys surdaster. The sequence goes on along the minus strand of NW_021605171.1, from coordinate 1,549,345 downwards.
TGAAGGCCTAAAATCAACCATAGGCCTAAAATCAGCAATAGGCCTGTCATAAATGTATACTAACACCAAGTCTTGGGTCTCAGTGGAAATACATTGAAACAGATGTCTATAAGCTAATGTAAACAGGCAGCTTTTGTGGAAATTTACCACCCCGAGTAGTCATAGGCTTTGTAAATAGGTAGCCTTGGCAGACAATACCAACTTAGATAAGGACAAGCGAGTCATAGGCAGAGTCATAGCAACTTGTCCCCTGAACCTTTACCCAGCCGATACCCGGTTCTGAAAGATTTCTTTATTCCCCCTGAACACCCACACTCCAGTGTCATCCCCTTCCCTACATCCTGCCTTTCTGTGTTTATAACCCCAGTGTGAATGAATGAATTACAATTTGAGAAAAAATAAATAAATTATTAAAAAAAAAAAAAGAACTGACTCATGGCAGGAGTGGAGTGAAGGGCAGGCAATTGGCAGAGAAAGTGGGCATTAATAGTTATTTTAAAATATATTTTGACTTTTAAATTGTTATATATTTTAGCACTTAATCTTAGCTTCAGGACTGGGGATGTAGTTCTCTTTGTAGAGTGCTTACTTAGCAGGCACAGAGCCCCTGTACAGCATTAAACAGGCAATAGTGGTGCACAGCTGGAATTTCAATCTCAGCACTTAAGAGGTGGAGACAGAAAGATCAGATTTTTTAAAAAAATTTTTATTGGATATTTTATTTATTTATAATACAGATGTCATCCCCTTCCCCCATTTCCCCTCCCTAGAACCCCCTATCCAATACCCCCTCTTCCTTTATGCTTTTATATCATTTTGATTGTATTAAGGTCAGTTCTAGGTTGAGGGCCTAGCAATACAGTAGATACAAATAGTCAAGGAACAGGCAATGGAGTAAACACAAATAGTCAAAGAAAAAGCAGGCATTAAACCCAATTATGTGAACATTCCTGTGATCACCGTTTCTAAAGGCATATCAGGATGACCAAAGTATCTGAGCCAACTTCCCTATCCTAGCCCAAGGTCATTTTCATGTCTGAAGCCTACTTCCTTATTCTAGCCTAAAATTTAGATTCCTGTCTGAAATCACTTCCTTATTCTAGCCTAATATTTAGGTTCTTTCCTGAGATTACTTCGTTGTTGTAGCTGAAGATTTAGATTCCTACCTGAAATTACTTCTTTGTTCTAGTCTATTGTCAGATTCCTGCCTGAAGCCTACTTCCTTGTCCTTGGCCAATGCCATATTCCTACCAAGCAGCCATTTCCTTGTCCTTGGCCCTTGTCAGCTTCTTGCCAAGCCAAAAGCTTTCCACTCCTCCCCCCTTTTTATTTCATTAACAAGACTGAGCCTGTCTTAGGTTGTTCTTCCTTACCCATCATAGAATATATATTATCAAAAGCAATGCACTTCTGTATTATGTTGGTAAGGCTCTGTGCAGAATCTTACTCGTCCTTTAATTGCCAGCCTTTTAATTTAATAATTCTGTCTGGGTGGGAGTCCATTATCAGTTTCAAGTCATGTACTTTGGCTGCCAGCCTGTTGATGTAGTTAGAGACAAGCTTAACACGATGGGCAGGAATAAAAGTATTCCCAGGACAAGAAGGATCAAGCTATATATGCCATTCGTGAGGTTTGACCAAAATGGAAATATTGACCTCAGGCCACAGATAATTTTATGAGCATTATCTGTAGCATCAAAGCTCAACAGAACAGTATTCTTTAAATTCATAATCTCAGTATGCAAAGTTAACATACCCAGAGAGGTGTTAGGATTATGCCAAGTATCAGGTGCCTTTAAATTTTTTTTCTAATTATAATGACAATCATTGTGGATTTCAAAAGTAACACTACAATGATATTTGTCAAGACACTTGGGATGGCTCCTAACTCTTGAACCCTGAACCACCTTCAGATAATTTGAATAGGTTATAGAGCATCATCTGTTGCTCCTGATACCTATATAAATTCTTCTGTATACTTAATACATTAGTAACATTTTTTTGCTACATGGTTAACAAAAATAGTTGTCTTAACTCCTTGTGTCAATGCTATTGCAGAAACAGTGGTCCTAGCAATAAATGAAATTAAAGCTGTTATACCAGCAATAATCAAGACCACTACCCTCTTGCTTCTGCTTAAAGCCTAACTCACTTCTTCCAGCACTTTCAAGCTGTTTTCAGCGAGTCAAAGTTTTTCTATTACTCAGGGCAGTAAGACAAAAGCTGGTTCATATACCGCCATAACAGACATGCCAGATTTCAACACACTAACACAATTGGAAATTATACAGTCGATGCAACTTACAATAAACAATGTAGAAGAGATAAAACCAATTTTAGCTTGACAATTAAAAGAGCCTTCAAATATGTACTAACCCTTGTTTGAAATCCAGATCCTGTCCCAACTTTATCTCTTGCTAACATATATCTATAGTGAACTACAGATATCATATATCATATCTATAGTGAACTACAGATAACTTCCAAATATGTTTCTGACAATGTCCAGATCTAGTCTTCCAAAAGTAGACTGTTATTTCCAATATTGGATTGATTTGTAGACCAGTACATGGTTGAGTCTTAATAGCTGGTCACATTTAAGAAGAATATAAGAGATATTGTAATTATAATTTCTCTTTTTGATTCTCTATCCCACAAGGTCTAAAAACTTGAGGCAAGGAAGCTTGTCCCATCTGGGATATAGTCAAGCAAAGTTGGGTCAGGAATTTATGTTCAATACAGCTCCCTAGTCACCCTTGCCAGGGCACTCAGCAAGCTCACAGGTTGGCATCATTCTTTGTCTCAGGAACAGTATGTCTCACCTTTTTAGAATTCCATGGGCCTTTCCACAATACCCTATCCTTGAGGATTATACAAAATCCCTATAATGAATTGTTGACAGAAAGTCTCTACTACTCAGCTACAATTGCCAGACCCATTATCTGTTTTTTCTTTATTGAATATTTTATTTATTTACCTTTCAGTGTTATCCCTTCTCCTATTCCTTCCAAAAACCCTTATCCCATCCCCCCTCCTCCTACTTCTATGAGGCTGTGCCCCCACCATCCACCCATTCCCGCCTCCCTGGTTTTGAATTCCCCAACACTAGGGAATCCAAACTTTCAGGGACCAATGCCCTCCTCTTCCACTGATGCCTGACAAGGCCATCCTCAACTACCTATACAGGTGGAGCCATGAGTCCCTCCCTTTGTGTTCCCAGGCTGGAGGTTTAGACCCTGGGAGCTCTGGTTGAGTATTTTGATACTCCTTCTAAGAAGGACCAAACTACCCACACTTTGGTCTTCCTTCTTCTTCTTGAGCTTCATGTGGTCTATATGTTGTATCTTAGGTATTGTGAGCTTTTGGGCTAATACCCACTTATCAGTGAGTGCATACCATGTGTGTTCTTTGTGATTGAGTTACCTTACTCAGGATGATTTTTTCCAGTTCCATCCATTTGCCTAAGAATTTCATGAACTCACTGCTTTTAATAGCTGAGTAGTACTCCATTGTGTAAATGTACCACATTTTCTGTATCCATTCCTCTGTTGAAAGATGTCTGGGTTCTTTCCAGCTTCTGGATATTATAAATAAGGCTGCTATGAACATAGTGGAGCATGTGTCCCTATTGTATGTTGAAAAATCTTTTGGGTATATGCCCAGGAGTGGTAGCTGGGTCCTTAGGTAATACTATGTTCAATTTTCGGAGGAACCGCCAGACTCCTTTCCATAGTGGTTGTACCAGCTTACAATCCCACGAACAATGGAGGAGTGTTCCTCTTTCTCCACATTCTCACCAGCATTTGCTATCACCTGAGTTTTTGATCTTGGCCATTCTGACTGGTGTGATGTGGAATCTCAGAGTTGTTTTGATTTGCATTTCCCTGATGACTAAAGGATGTTGAACACTTCTTTAGGTGTTTCTTGGCCAATCGAGTTTCATCAGTTGAGAATTCTTTATTTACGTCTGTACTCCAATTTTAATAGGGTTATTTGTTTGTCTAGAGTCTAATTTCTTCAATTCTTTGTATACCTTGGATATTAGCCCTCTATCAGATGTGAGACTGGTAAAGATCTTTTCCCAATCTGTTGGTTGCCACTTTGTCCTATTGAAGGTATCCTTTGCTTTACAGAAGCTTTGCAATTTTATGAGGTCCCATTTGTCAATTCTTGATCTTAGAGTATAAGCCATTGGTGTTCTATTCAGGAACTTTTCCCCTGTGCCCATGTGTTCAAGGTTTTTCCCCATTTTCTCTTCTATTAGTTTCAGTGTAGTTGTTTTTATGTGGATGTCCTTGATCCACTAGGACTTGAGCTTTGTACAAGGAGATAGGTATGGATCAATTTGCATTCTTTGACATGCTGACCTCCCGTTGAACCAGCACCATTTGTTGAAAATGCTGTGTTTTTTCCATTGGATAGTTTTAGCTCCTTTGTCAAAGATCAAGTGACCATAGGTATGGGGGTTCATTTCTGGATCTTCTATTCTATTACATTGGTCCTCCTGCCTGTGTCTGTACCAATACTATGAATTTTTTAAAATCATTTTTTTTTTGTAGTACACCTTGAAGTCAGGGATGGTGATTCCCCCAGAAGTTCTTAATTGTTGAGAATAGTTTCCACTATCCTGGGTTTTTTGGTATTCCAAATGAATTTGAGAGTTGTTCTTTCTATCTCTGTGAAGAATCGAGTGGGAATTTTGATGGGGATTTACTTTTTAAAACACATAGAGTGCCATATATTTGAAGTTATATAGCCATTTTAGGCAATAAACTTCATTTAAAATCTTCATTTAAGTCTGTAGATTGCTCTCAGCAAGATAGCCATTTTTACTATATTAATCCTTCCAATCCATGAGCATGGGAGATGAAAGATCAGAATTTTAAGATCATCTTTAGTTACTTGGTTGAGTTTGAGATCAGCCTTGGCTTTTTTGAGAGCCTGTCTTTAAAAAGGAAAGAAAGAAAGAAAAGCTTTAGTTTGTGTATTTTAATTATTACATTATTGTTTAGAGTACTTCAGCTTCCCGATGTCCCCCTTTCTCCTCCCCAGTTCATTAGTGACTAACATCTTCAAGAGTTTTGAACATTTGTCTCAGCTGAAGAGATGGTATGGAATCATTATGCTACAGTCTAGGATTTAGACTTCACTCTGTGTTTTCATTTTTTATGTTGTGATCCTCCCCCTAACAGTCTCTGTCAGCCACCCAACTTTTTAAAACACATAGAATGCCATATATTTGAAGTTATATAGCCATTTTAGGCAATAAATTTCATTTAAAATCTACACATTTAAACTTACTGAATTTTGAAGCTTTTACCCTCGTTTAATTTTGTTACTGAATATTAGCTTATTATATCCCACAGTGTGTGTATTCACATGTTGAATGTCTTTCCTGGCTGTTATGAACAGAATTGCTATCTATTATTAGGAGGATTTTGTGTAGACACACACGTTCAACTCATTTGGATCATTGCCAGGTAGCATGACCAGCTGGTCATGCAGTGAAAGCATATTCAGTTTTGTTTGAAACTACCACAGTATCATGCTGACAGTGTGCCATTCAGTTACCTCCAGCAGTGAGTGAACATCTCTGTCACTCCATTTTCCTCTCAGCATCTGTTGGATGAGGTATGGCATCTCTCGTTTTAATTCCCAGTCTGCTAATGGTACATGGTTCTGTACATTCTTCATAGGCTTGCTTTGTATCTACATATCATTTTGGTTGTTCAGTCTTCTTATCTTTTGCATATTCGAAAAATTGGATTGTAATTTTCTGTAGTTTTTGGATAGCAGCAAATATTTTCTATTAACATGTGGACTGGCTTTTCATTTACTTTGTAGTATTTATCATGGAGTACTTATGAAATCTAAGTTATCAGTTTTTTTTCTTGTGGATTGCTTTGAGTTTGTATTTTAACACTTGTTATCAAACACAAGGGTACTTGTGTTTTTCTCTGTTCTTCTTTAGGAGTTTGTCTTTGGGTCAACATTGTTGTGATTAAACACCATGAACAAAACAGTCTTGGGAAGGAAGGAATTTATCTGGCTTACACTTCCACATCTTTGATCATTACTGAAAGCAGTCGGCAGGAATTCAAACAGGATCCTAGCTAGAGGCAGGAGCTGATGCAGAGGCCATGGAGGGATGCTGCTTACTGGGTTGCTCCTCATGGTTTGCTCAGCTTATTTTCTTATAGAATACAGGACCACCAGTCTAGGAGTGGCACCGCTTACCATGAGCTAGGCCTTTTCACATCAATCACTGATTAAGAAAATGTCCTACAGGTGCAAAAGTATTTTTTATTCTCCTGCCTCAGTCTGCTAACATAGGTTTAGTCCTGGGAGCTTCTAGCCTCTGTACAATCTTATCTAGGCTTAGAATGTTTTCAGCCTCTCAGACTTAACTGCTGAATGAGCTCACCCCTTCCTCGTTCTTTCTAAATTCTGATTAGCTAGTTCAACTCAGCTATTCTGGCTCAAAATTTCTCTCCACTGTAAGTGATTCAATCTGGCTTTTCTCTCAGCCTCTGACTTTTTACTCTGCTTGGTCTTTACTGACTTTGGTTGCTACTTGTAACCTGGTCTTCAACCAATTTTGACAATCCGTTCCAATCTTCTGCTCATTCTCTGGCTTATTCTGTCTTCATCTGTGTCTAGCTTGTTCATTCTCTGCAACCTATCTCTGTATAACTTTCCTGATAAAACTGTCTCCCTCCCTCCTTCCCTCCCTCCCTCACTCCCTCTCTCCCTCCCTCCCTCCCTCCCTTCCTCCCTCATCTCTCTTTTTCTCTCCCTCCTCCTCTGCACTGCTCTCTCAAATAGCTGCCCTTTCTCTTCTCATGAGTTTGGTGCATCCAATTCTGTCAAATCTTTCTCTGATTCCTTACTTTTTCTGCCACTCAGTTACACTTCATTTTCAAACATGGGTACTTCCTTCTACTATCATTATCCTTATTGTTTGGGATTAAAGGTGTGTGCTAAGTGCTGGGATACACTCTAACCATTACTATTTCAGTATTCTTATTTTTAATGGGTCTTTTACATTGTTGATCTCTTCAACAATTTCAATTTCGTTGGCTCAGCTGTGTCTAGAAATTCATCTTTTGTTTTAGTTTTTCTGGCTTAATTGAAGTAGAGTTTTTAAACTATTCCTTTAAAGGTTTCTGAATTTCTTGGTGTCTGTTATAATGATTCCTTATTTTTTCTCTAATTTTATTATTTATGTCTCATTTTTCTTTTGGTTAATTTAGCTAAGTGGCTGGCAATCATTTATTTTTCAAAGAACCAGGTCTTAGACTCATTGATTCTTTATTATATATACATACACACAAATGTATATATATTTGTTTCATTACATCTGCCCTAGTTTTTATTATTTTTCCATCTACTGAATTTGAATTTATTTTGTTCTTATTTTTTCAAACTCTTGAAATACACCATTAAGCTATTTATTTGTGGCTTTTCTAATTTTTAAATGTTGACTCTCAAAGAGATATAAAATTCCTGCTTTTAGTGTGTCCCAGAGGATTTTCTATGTTGAATTTTTATTTTCTTTTATTTCTAGGATTTTAAAAATTTCTTCTTTAACTGATACATCATTCAGTAGTGATCTGTTTAATCTGTGAGTTTGTGTAATTTCTAGAAATTCTTTTGTTCGTGATTTTGAGTTTTATTTCAATTGTGATCAAAGAGAAAACATGGAATTATTTCAGTGTTATATGCATGTATTTTTAGATTTGTACTGTGTCCCTCAAAGTGGCCTGTTTTAGATAAACTTGGGTGGGCTCCAGAGTAGAATGTGTATTCTTTGGAGTTTAGGTACTGTATTATGTAGGTATTTGATAGTCTACATTTATTTTGCCTTAGAAATGAACAAAATAGACTTCCTTTTGGAGTAGTTTGGACTGAGAACAAGCCTACATTTGAATTCTCCACCTCTCCCTGTGTCTTTCATCTGTCTGCAGTTTGTTGTCTGTGGCCTGTCTATTGTATGTTTCTAATCACTGTCTCTCTCTTGCCTGTGCATGTTGTCTGTATCTAACAATAGACTTTGCTCTGTATTTATTGACCAGTGCAGAACACATAGTATGGAAAAGGAATGAGGAATGCTTTTGTTTATTTAATTTTTAAAAGACATTTTTAACAGAATTTTACTAAGAAAGAAGGTGCTTTAGTGACCCCCAACTGCTCCAGAATAGCACTCAAAATTTTGCACAGCTGTTACCAAATTATATCCACATGTTTCTTTGAAATATTTATCAGATATTTATTGTTTAAGGTTAATTTTAAAGTATTCCTTGTAGGCTACTATCATCAAATGATTACCACAACACATATATACATATATTTATTATTCTGGGTCATCCTTATGAAAATACTGCCACTCAATTGGAGCTGGCTTACAAGTTGAAATGAATTCTGTCTCTATGTAAACTGTGCCTACATGGTCTAGGTTTTTGATTCCTAGGGTAGTCTGAGCATCGGACTCTGGGTTAGCTAGTAAGCAAACGGGAAAGATTGGTCACATGCCTTAGGTTATTACTTTAGGCCAGACAGCTTGATTTATTCAGTCCCTCTCAACATTTCCACAGGAAGAAAACAGTGTCTGTCTGTTGTCCAGTGGAGAAAGAAACTTGTTTTGAGCTTGACTGAGTGCTTCCCAAGCCTTACTTTGAGTGGGGGTAGAGTCAGAGCGCCCTCCCAGCTCCGTTCTGTCCAAGCCTGCAAATTGCTTCAGCAGCAGCAGTAGAATAGTTGTGGTCTTAGGCCCAACCTAAAGGCCCAGATGCTTCCAAAACACATAAGCAATAGCTTGCAAGCAGTGACCAGCTGCCTCAGTCTGCCTCCAGTGTCAGTGTTGGCACTGTGAGCCTCTCCTTCCATCTTGCTGACAGTGTTCTCAGGACACATTAATATTTGTGCTACCAATATGCACTTTGCTTTCATCTTGATTCTGATGTCAGTCAGTGTGTGTGGGTGTCACCATTAGGTGCCTAGCCTTTGATTTAATTGACTTGTTTTCATTTAAAATAATCTTCTGCACTTAGTGACTTCAAGTTTTTTTTTGTTTTTTAAACCAGGAATATTGTGGGAAGTAAAATCTAGTCTTCTGTAGGTAAGCCAATGTGTTTTGTTTGCTTCTAAGAATCTTCTCATGCCATTCTAAAGCTAAGATCTCATTTGAAGTTTTACATATTTGCAATAATTAAGTAAAAACAGAAAGAAAACATTTAACTTCCTTTTCTTCCTATGCTGTCTGTGTTCTGTTAACCTACTGTTACAGCCCTTGTTACAGATTTCAAATTATCAATTTTCTGCTTAATAATGGAAAGTTTTTACTCTTGGAATTTTTAGGTGCTGATTTTGATTACTTGAAGAATAGATGTAACAATGAAAATGAATAAACAGTTGAAAAAGTGTGGCCCAACATGCAAGAGAAACTACTAAAAAGCACCTATTAAATATTTTGATACCAAAAAACATTAACCAAGATATCTATCTACTCTAAAAAATTATTCTGTTATTTTCTGAGGAATGATGACTAATTAGGCAAATGAAATACCCAGCTGGAGAAAAGCAGGTTTCCAAAGTAAGTTTCAGCCAGGGTGTTTGGGATGAAGTTGCAGCCTGGTGTCAGAAAATGTCCAGGGCACTGGCAAGCACTAGACATCTGCAGGGTGTACAGAATTTGGGTTATGCCACGCATGATTTTAATGAGCTATAACTCAGGGCACTCCAGTAGACATACAGCTTTTGGGTTGAGTGGAGCATTTAACTGTGGGTGTCCTGATAACTTTTTGTGGGCTGAGTTACAGCAACGTAGGCTGGTAGCAGCTTACTGCTTAAAGACAGCATTTACTGAACTTGAATTTAAAGACAAGCCGGGGGTGATCTTTCAGAGGTTATGAGCACTTGCTCCTCTTACTAAGGAATGGGTTTGATTCCCACTACCCACATGGTGGTTCAGAACTGATGGGGACTCTAGCCAGCTCAAAGATGTGTCTCTAGCATGCTGTTTTTCCTCCTTTTTTCTTTTTTTTTCTCTGCCTTTCTGAGATTACATTCTAAAGGCTAGAATTTGCCTACTTCCTCCTCCTGAGGCTGACTATCATGGTCTAGCTATCTATTAAAGTCCAGCAATCAAAAGGTCAGTTTGGCTACCCTAATTAACATGTCTAATTAAAATTAAATACCTTATCCTAACACAAGCCTTCCCTTTTACCTTTATAAACTGCCATTTGCCTGTGTGCTATGTCTGTCCTCTCTCCAGAGGCAGTCTTTTGTTCCCTCTCTGGTATAAATATCCCTCCCACCCTCTGTTCTGTTCCTCCCCTTTCTCATCTTTAGTCTCCTGTCACTGTCTCTTGTTTCCTGCCCTTTGTCCCTCTGGGGAAAAATCTCCTTTGTGCTGAGAACTTGACCTTGGATATCCTGAGCTGATACAGATCATGTCAATAACCAGCCAGAACTCTAGTTTCAGGGGATCCAAGGCCCTCTTGTGACCTTCTCTGTCCCTGAGTATGCACACAGTGTACAAACATACAAGTAAGCCAAACATTCACAGATAAAATAGAATGGAATAAATGTAATTAAGAAATTAGAAGATACGCTCTGTTTTGCTCCTGCCTGTTCAACATTTCTAGTACTGAACTATAGAAATGATCCCTGAACGTCTAGTCTTCTGTTCAACATTTCTGACAAGGAGCGTACTTGGCTGCATTATCTATGAGACTTTGAGGGTTGGAGATGGAGAGGTTTTCTCCTCTTTTTAAAACTTTAAAATTTGTGAATAATCAATGACATTTTATTTATTTATTTGTTTGTTTGTTTCTTTGTTTATTGATGGATTGTTGAGACAAGGTCTCACTGTATAGTTCTGCATGACTTGGAAATCCCCATGTAGACCAGACCAGACCAGACCAGACCAGATCAGACCAGACCAGACTATCTTCAAACTCACAGAGCTCTGTCTGCCTCTGACACTTGAGTACTGGGATTAAAGTCATACTACACAAAGCCTGTCCTAAACTTACTATAGTAATTGTACAGTTTTAGCTATCTTGTCTTCCTTCCTTCCTTCCTTCCTTCCTTCCTTCCTTCCTTCCTTCCCTACCCCCCCACCCCCCATCCAACCTAGGACTCAATCTCTCAGCCTTATACACTTAACATTCAGTTCAGTAGAGTGATAAAGGTATATTCATTGTTGTGGAATAAATCTCCTTAGCTTTTTATCTTTCAAATCTAGCACTATGTACCATTAAATCTTTTCCATTGGTAACTACTGCTCTACTTTCAATTTGTGTGACTTTGATAGCTCAAATAAATGTACTTGGACAGTATCTCTTCATTGTTGTTGTTTTAATAAGCAGCTTATTTCTCTAGCCATAGTTTCAAGGTTCAGTGCGTTGTAGCAAGTGGTAGGATTTCCTAATGAAGGTTAAGTGATATTTCATTGTTAGTGTGTACCACGTCTTCAGCACCTGGTTATCTGCTGATAGATATTGTGGCTGCGTAGGAATCTGTGCTGGTAAATGACACTCTGAAGAGTTGATTCCACATCTTCTCAAGTTCACACACAGAAAATCGTTCTAGTTTTGATTTCCTAAGGAAAATTTCCTAAGGGACCTCTGTTGTCCTCTACCTATCAACAGTATTTAAAAGTTCTCCTGTCTCCCCTTTCTCGCTGACACTGCTATTTATTGTTTGTTCTTGTTATTAGTTGTAGTGTCTTAATGGATATGAGGGATGAGTAATATGTGTATAATTTTAAATTTTATTACATTTTTTAAATTGTGTATTTGTGTAAGCATACCACATTAAATGAGTGCAGGTCAGAGGACAACTTTTAAGGATAGATTCTTTGCTTCCACCGTATGAATCACAGGAGTAGAATTCAAGTCATCAGGCGTGGCAACAGGCTTGCCTTTATTTGCTGAGTCATCTCACAAGCCTGATAGATTATAAGATATTTACTTACTTTATGAGTTTTTAATAACCAACATAATAGAGCAAATGCAAATGCTGAAATTCAGCATGGGTAGGGTTCTAGTTAGGATGGAGGATATAGACTTGATACTGATTGTATGCAAATGAGTTGAGTGTAAACTTCACCTACATGTATATTATCATTATGGGTGTTATTTGGCAGCCAGAACAAAAACCCAGACTGCAACAAAAGAACAATGTCTGTGCACGGGAATCAGGCTCCAGCACTGTGTGTCTCCTGCTGATAGAAGTGTTATAGACTTAGAAATTGGTAGAGCTGGCTTTACAACCTCATGAGCCACACAAGGAGAGGATCTGAGGCTTTCGACATGTCAGTCATGGAGGACTTGAAGAAGAACAGAAAACAACAATAGTTATAATCATGTGATTCACTGTGATGTCATGTGAGAAATGCTGAAACTTAGCTGCTAGGCAGACCTAAAACCAAACAAAATGCTGTGACTGGAATGGGAGAAGCGTGTTTCTGATCAACATAAGGAAAACGTTTTGTCAATGAGAAGCATCCCCCACGAAACCTGCAGCTTCGAAGTCTGGGATACTGACAGGATCCTACACAGAAAGGATGCTCCTCCAACAGGCAGAATCTGGCCAAAGCAACTCATATACAGACTGTTCCCCCCCACCATCTGTTCATACCAGTTTGAGGAAATAGACAAATGATTTCTATACACAAACACCCTAATGCATTGTTGTAGCTGACTTTGCTTGCAGAGGCACAGCCTATCCAGATGTTAAATGGAATAAATCTCCCCCTTAGGAAGAATCTAGAATCTTTGATTCTCCTGACTAATGAAAAGGTGGGTGGTACTCTTTTTCCATGTTGCACAAGAGCCATGTGGAAGCCCTGTCCCTCTGTTCTCTTTGTTTCTCTACACTTCCTGTCCCTCTGTTCTCTTTGTTCTTCAGCACTTCCTGTCCCTTTGTTCTTCATTCTTGTTCCTCTGTTCTCTATCTTGGTTCCTTGGCATTTCCTGCCCCTGTGTTCTCTGTTCATGTCCCTCTGCACTTCCTACCCATGTGCTGATGCTTCATTTAACCCAGCCCACCTGTGTGTTGTTGGTTTTGTCTTTACTTGGCCTGTGCCTTCTCATTTCCCATTCTTTCTTCGTTGAATGCAACCTTTTCAGCACCCGTGATGTCTGCCCTTGCCTTTTCTCAGGAGCTCTGAGCTCTTTCACAGCAGTAACTACTTATTGTTGATCTTTGATTTTCTTTGTGGCAAACCTCCAATATTTATTGAATGAAAGGAATTTATGTATCTTATTCTTATTATAAGTCTTGTAGCTGTGTAGTGATTTGGGGCTTAGAGACGAGCCCACTGTATGTGTTTCTTTCAATTAGGGCCCTGGTTGTACTTGGAATGTGCATGGGAAATAAAACCAGAGGCAAGCTGCACTGCTCGTCCTCTTGTTCTCCTGCTTTACACTCTTGCTTCTGTTTCCTCTCTCCCAGCTCTTCCCAACCCCCTGTCTGGAAGCCTGACGTCATCCACCTTCCTCTCCTCACCCCTGTTTCTTACATTGTTTGTCTTCCTCCTCTTATTCTTTTAAAACTGTACTTCCTTTTCATTGCTTCCATTCACAGCTTTGGCCGGCTGTTAGTAGTATTTGTCTCTGTGCTTAGATGAGGTCGGAGCATTCCTTATTGGTTTCTGCTAGTTTCCTTGTCTCCGTACGTACTTCTCTTCCTAGTCTTTCTATACTTGGGTAGTCTCTTGGTCTGGGCCATTGTTGGTTGGTTACTCTTTGAGCAGCACAGGTGATGTTTGTGTTCTGGTTACTTTGCGTTTTTGTGTCCATCAAGGCCATTTGCCATTATCCTGGACAATTAAGTATGAGCTGTAGCCAACAACTCTCCCTGAGAGCAGTGCTGATTTTCTTTGTATGAGTTGTTATGAGCTTGCTTACTTTTGGCCTGTGTAGTTGAAAACTGAAGCTCTGATCTATGTGTTACATTAAAAAGTGGGTCTAGGGGCTGGAGAGATGGCTCAGAGGTTGAGAGCACTGGCTGTTCTTCCAGAGAACCCGGGTTCAATTACCAGCATCTATATTGCAGCTCATAACTGCGTGTAACTACAATTCCAGGTTATCTGACCCCCTCCCATAGAGATACATGTAGGCAAAACATCAATGCACATACTTATATACATGTAGGCAAAAACACCAATGTGCATAAAAACATCAAGTTTTTAACAAGTGAGTCTAAAGAATTTTTTCATAAAGTTAGTAATATTAATTTTTGCAACTGAAAACACCAGCATACATATAAACCTTCAACACACAGTCGAAGCTTGCCAGGCAGGGCTCGACATTTGCTTGAAACTACCTGACAATCTTTGTTTGCTTTGCATATAAAGAAGATTAATGTTCATGAACTTGAATAAATTTCATTTAATGACTTGGCCCGTAATTTCTTCAGTGTATGATAAATGACTGTTCTGAATTACTTTTGTTCTCTGCAGAATTTTTAGAGAAGCTTAGATTATTAATATTTTGATGTATGTATTTTCTGTTTTTAAAGTTTTGATTTAATGAGCCACAGTTTTAAAGATATCTTCCCATCTGCTAAACTCTAGAGCTTGATTGAAATCCATGTATGTTCTTTTGTTTGCACTTGGCTCGTCTTGTATTTTCTTACTCTTGGAAGATTCAAAGTTCAGGGGAGGGCTATGTTTATTTGCCTGGGTATCCCAGATTTTCTCTAGTTTGTATGCAAATTTGATTATTGTAGGTGATCTGTAAAGGAATGTATTCCTAAGTGTAGAAGAGACTGAAGACTTCAGTACTTCATGGACTGTTCTTATGTATGAACATCACACTCCGGGCTCAGAGATGTGGGAGTATATAGGTCCTTTGAAGAAAGCCTTGGAAACCGTGGTTCCGAGTACCCCTGTGGTTATTGCATCTGAAGCTTCCTTGTGCGAACTCAGCACACTATGCAACTGTGTTCCCCGGCAAACTGACATGCTTTTCTTTAATTCTAGCATTGTGCTTTCTCTCAGTAGCAGTGCAGAGCACCTGCAGTCACCCTAAGGTGCTTATCTCATCTTGCTGAAGAAAAAGAACTTTACTAGCTTGTCCAGCTACTTGTCTTAGCCCCTAGGTCCATAGACCCTTTTCTGGAATTAATTAAATCCAAATATTTAAGCATATGTACTGTTATCTTTCTAAAGATCACTTTAAAATCCAGCTTTAAAAACACTTTCTTTAAGCAATTGTAGTGTTCTAGAGGAACATCTTCAGTTTATGTAGATGCAAAAGCCCAAGATCTGTAACTATTCTTGCAGAAATATCAAATCATGTGACTGTGTGATCAGACAGCAGATGTTAGAGTCAGGGAGGTCCGTTAATGAAGACAGAGAAGTAACTATTCTCATGAGAATAGGGTGCCTTTAGAAGCTCTTTGTCTTGAAGTATTCTTCCTAACAACCCTGTGATGTTCCCTGACATGCAGTGAGTATGTGTGGAGGGCAAGATAGTGAGAACAGCTTGCTGTGCATTCCAGTTTGATATTAGGCTTTCCATGTGTGTGTGTATAGGCTACCTTTTCTCTGGTCATGTGAGATTGCTCTGGACAAAGAAAGTGTTTTGTCATTTTGCTATTTTAGGTGGCTTGTGTTAAAGAGTAGGTATTTGCAAAATGAAAAACATTCTCTTCTGGAAAGCCTTAGATTAAAAAAGCATACTCTAAAACTTCAAACGAAAGTCACATAGTACTCTTTGAGCACAAAGTTCCCTGATTTCTCTCTCTTGCATTCTCCTTCTATATTTTTAAGTGTTTATTATATGATAAGGTGAAAAAGCTGTAGAAAACATTTGCAGTCAGTAGTTTCTTTACTGTTGAATTATTGAGACTACTAGAGCCATAGTAGTAAGTAGTCCTTAGACATAAATCAAAGTCCTTAGATAGCTTTTCTGTAAGTAGGGAAAATACCAACCACTTAAGCACTTGGTATTTGGAGATAGCTAATGAGATGGGAAGTGTAGATTGTGACTTACTTATTTTCACAATAGGAGGAATTGATTGTATTCTAAGAGTTAACATTAAATGTATAATGAATGCTTAGCAGTTCTCTCTTCTTTCTATCCCTTGTTCTACCTTTCATTTTGTACATTAAACCATTCTTATGTTGTTTTTAAAGGCTTTCACACTCTTGTTATATAAGCAGAAACATTTGGAGATCACAAGCCATCATTGCCATCATTTCATAGCTGGAATAAAATGAAGTAAGATAGAGAAAACCTCAGCCCCATAGCTTCCAGAACTGAAGGTCAGCTAGTAGCTGGCTGAGTGGATGTAGAATGTCTCAGACTCACCCACAGGCTCTAACACAACATCTGGGTAAGCCATTCCAGAATTGTGACATAGTGTCTGTCAGGTAAAAGTATTCCTTTATGCCAATGCTGTCATAATGAGGTTGTTATAACATAGTGCCAGGATAGCAAATGAAAATCCTGGTTCCAGGAATGAGATATTCATTTTCTATTTTGCATAAGAATTACCATGAATTTTCAGAGGCTTGTAAAAAACTACCTTTTTGTTATTTTAGAGTTCTGAAGGAGAAGAGGCCTACATGTAACTCTGCTTACTGCTCTCACCAAGCCAGTCTGGATGTAAGATCTTGCAGGCCTGGGCATTCATTCATTCATTCGTATATTTATGTGTATGTACAAATACTTACATGTAAACGTGTGTACCATGTTAGTACCCAAGGCCTGCATAGAAGATTGAAGAGGCTGTTGGTTCCCATGGAACTGGAGTTATAGACAGTTGTGAGCTGTGATCATGTGGGTGCTGGGAACTGCATCTGTGTCTTCTTCAAGCACAGCAAGTTCTCTGCTGAGCCATCTCTCTAGTTCCAGACCTGAGTTCTTTTTGGAGCTGGTGACCATCTATTTGTGCCCAAGCTTGTTCAGTATGACTGCGTTTGATTCTCCTAGACCAGCAGTTCTGAACCTGGAGGGGGTCATAGCCCTTTTGGGTATTGAACAACCCTTTCATATCTAAGTATCAGAAAACAGAGATATTTAAGCTACAATTCATAACAGTAGCAAAATACAGTTATGAAGTAAAACAATTTTATGGTTGGGGGTCACCACAACATTAGAAACTCTATTAGAGGGTTGCAACATTAGGAAGGTTGAGGACTACTGCCTTAGACTCTAAGGCTGTGGCTCTCATTTCATTGCTGACTGCTGGCTAGAGACATGTTTCAATACTTAGCTCCCTTAGTGACATTTGTCAAGCCACTTTGGGGCCCTCTGTCTCAGCACTGTTTCTACTCTAACTTTGCTCCTTATGAGGAAGCAAGAGTCCTGCAGTTTACAAAAACAAACAAAAAATCCTTAATCTGGATTTTTATTTGTCTATTCACTCCATTTATTTTAATTAATCATTTTATTTATTTACATCTCAAATGTTACTCTGCTTCTTGGTTCTCCCTACCCTTCACCTCTGAGAGGATGTATCAATTTTCTTTTTTATAATGTAACAGGACCTTAGAAGGAATCGCTCTTCTACATAAGTTTTAAAAATTCTTATCTGCTAGGACAGTTTTCCATGGGTCACCATTGTAAAAAGCTAATCTTAGAATTCTGTGCAGTAGTTGGCAACTGATGACAAGGTTGTCCACATACTAATGTAATGTAACAAGGTGACGTCATAATTGGACGGGCATGCTGCAGGTTCTGGTTCCATGAATAACTGTGAAGGCTTTTTTCCCCTATAATCTATTCTTTCAGTTTGTCCCTTAGTTTTCAGAGGACCTGCCTTTATAGAGCAGTTTTGAGAACTGAATAGATTATATTTTTTATATTGTGTTACTATGTGCTTGGCACGTAATAAACACTCCATCACTATTAATCGTTATTACAATTATTTGTTCTTCAAAGTAGAATTCTTTCCTGGCATGTTTCAGTTTTCATGTAATGAACTTGACTATAAAATACAAAGCACATGTTCAGTAAAAATAACAAATGTTAAACAAAAAGGAGTTTTTCGTCACTGTGGAATTTGAGTCTTGGGCATCTGTCTCGTTCGTGCATTCTCTTGCTATAGGTAGAGCATTGTGCTTTTACATGGCTGGGGCCCGGTGTGGGTGGCCGAGTTTATGTTGTAAATGAAGTGGAAGGAAGGTAGAGAGAACTGAGGTGAGAAGGCAAGCCAGCCTGGGAATAGAACAGAAGGTGGTCTTCAAACAGCCATTGGTATGAGGGGATAGACAGTTATACAAATATGTAAAGTACAGATTTGAGGATAGATTTTAAGTGAATATAGGAAAAGTACAGTTATGAAAAGATAATTTCCATTCTGATAATGGGCCATTGTTGGAACATGCCTTCAAACCAAGAATGTTTCTTGTCAAGAAAAGCTGTGGCAGTCCTGATGGAAGTGAGGTGGGTCAGACTGGAGCAGTCTGGCTCTGGAAATCCTTGTGGCTTGTCTTGGTCAAGAAGAGGTGAGAAGAGTTCCTGGGAGGACTCCTGGGACCCAAGCCTCATTGTTCTTTACTTAAGATTTTTTACAGTGATGTCAGAACAAGGTATTGCCAGATCTGAAGAGCAAAGGAGCAGGTGGAGTGAGGAGAGATATGCCACCAGCCTTCATCTGCCCTCCTCCTCAGAGGATTGCTAGGAATAAAGATGTAGCTACACCTGTGCTGTGTCTCTGTGTCCAGAACCCATCAGAGGTTTTACTAGGTGTGTAGACACTTTTAGTGGCTTTTCACAATGCTCTATCTGCTCTGGGGGTTTAAATTTCTCCTCACTACACTTCATGACCTGTGTGCACTTAACAGGTATATGTACTAGATATTTTTCATGAATGCAGTTCATATAATATATCAACTATATAATGCCCAAAACAATATTTTATGACCTTAAATAAAGTTTCATATTTCCTTAATACTATTCTAAATGCTAGTTAAACAGTAAGGCTATGTTCTAAAATTTTTCCAAAATCATAAATTTATCAATGTTAGGTGCAATGAGTGGTCTGTACTAATAAGGGAAACAGCTTTTCTAGTATTTTAGCATAGCATTATGATTACTAAATAATGATATGAATTAGTAATTGGGTAATATTTGATTGGCAGAGATGTGTTTTATTCTCAGATCATAAATTAGTTTCCTGAACTGACACAAAGTAAGAATCTGTGTCCTCTAGCTCTGACTCTCTCCTATTCTGTCACCCAGTCCAAACCTGCACCTTTTCCTGAACTAGTACCACTACTCATGGGGGGCTACCACACCCATCTGAGCCTATTTTTTAAAAGAGACAACAGAATCAAGATCACTTAACAGGGTGCTTAGCTGCAGTGCGACCCCACATCTCTAGTTTCCTAAGCTCCTAACTCCTGCTGGCACTGTTGGTATTTATAAGCATCCCTCCACCCCAGATTGGAATCCTTTAAAAATTGCTAAGGGAAACACGCTTTGCTTGGGAACTATAAATCATCAGTTTGCTAGTGATGACACTTCCTCATTTCTGTTCTCTCTCTCTCTCTCTCTCTCTCTCTCTCTCTCTCTCTCTCTCTCTCTCTCTCTCTCTCTGTGTGTGTGTGTGTGTGTGTGTGATCTTACTCCAGTATCTTTTGCCTTTTAGCACTCATAAAGTATCTTGACATTTGACTAATTAAACTCTGAAGGCAAGGCATATGGCTTCCTTCAGCTAAAAAAAAAATCACAGAAAAGTACTTGAAATTTAAATTAGAAGATGACATTTTATGCATTGAAGACATGCATGCTGTCAGTCTTAGCGATCAACCATTGTTGAGCAAAGCCTCGTGAGAAGACACATGCCTTCTCTGGTAAGTCAGGCTCTGTGACAGCTAGCCTCTCATCAAGGATATCTGGGCTCACTTGTACCATGTTGCTGCTTCTTTTGTGGGTATTTGGCTGATTCGTTTTGTTTTTGGAGTCTTGCTGGCATGTATGTAGGTAGTGAGTTAGAAAAGCTTCAGCATTTGTAATGACTGCAGGACATAATGATGAATGAATGTTTTCAGAGCCTTCTCTTAACAGTGAACATCCAAATAATAAAGAAACCTCCCTGTCTAGAGCTGACATAATTTAACAAGGAAAAATGTGAATTTTAAGGGAAGCTGATTTACCCTAACCATCCGATTCCTACATTTTCTACTCACATGGTAAACTTTTCACTGACTGAACTGAAGTTTTGTCAGCCTCCAAAAGGAGCTGTGTTGGAAGATGAAGTGGCTGTGGTTTTCCTTTGGTTTCATTAGTCTGGAATCTGGAAGAAGATACATACCTGTGGTAGCAAGAATGCACACATTCTTCCCCTTGGGACACTTGCAAAGCAATGTCAGTATTGAGCAGGGCTGGGAACAGGAGCATTCCTGTCTGGGTGCAGTTTTCACCAACTGAAAGCTAAGCACAGAGAGATGTAAAGCAGCCAGATTTTGTCTTGTATTACAGAGCATGCTTTCCCTTTGACTTTGGGCAATTGCTTTGTGTTGCTAGTGTAGGCAAGCTGATAAGTCGATGAACTGCGATGATTTTACTATGCAAACATTGACTTCATTATGGGACCCAGTTTGTAGAAGACTGTCTTAAGTGGGACAGTGGAAAGTTGTTTCACTTCCTTCAAAATTCAAGTAAAAGGAGATGATCTTTGGGAGACTGATTTTGTGCTTTGGCTGCAAAACTCATGAGATGTTAGGATGTGATACTAAGAAGAATTTTCTGTCTTTGTTAGATAGCAAATATGTTGAATGCATTACCTCAGGGTCCACTATCAAATTAGATAGTTAAATGATAGATACTTTAGATACTTTAATGATAAATATCTGTCTGGAGTTGTCTTAATTGGTATGTGCTAAAAAGAGCCCACACCCTTCCCTTCCCTTCCCTTCCCTTCCCTTCCCTTCCCTTCCCTTCCCTTCCCTTCCCTTCCCTTCCCTTCCCTTCTTCTTTCCCTGTTAAAATATTGATTATGTTTGACCAGCAATGACTTACAGCTAGAAGCTAAATAAAATAAAATAATTTAACAATATTATCCCCACAAATTCATGGATAATTTGTTAGAAGACAAAATGGAGTGTATTTCATTTATCCCCTAGAAAGCACATGTTCCATGAGCTGTCAACTCCCTCTAGTTAGATTGGCCAGTTCTTCTTTCTGAAGATAATTCACCAAGCAGATGGAAGAGAATTAGAAGAAACCATCGGGCTCCGCTCCTCTCACTTGGGAGGAAGTGCTGCTTTCTTTGGTAGAGAAATGAGATGGGTTGCATTGTGATTAAATCCCAAACAATTGTGATTGTTACCATGTATTCAAACACACCTGCAAAAAGGACACAGAAAACATGAGGTGTCCCTGTTATTTGAGGACAGTTGTGAGTCATGCAGTTATTTGCAAAATTAAATAGTTGGCTTCTTTAGACATAAGTTTAAGCCATGAGTGCTGTTAATTTAACATTTCTTCAATGCTTATCAATAAAAAGGTGTATTTTTCAGAAAAATATGTAATATTCTACTCTTGGTAAATTTAGTATGAATCCACATTAATGGATTTCTGTGGAAACTGGAGTCTTTTTGTTTTGTTTTAGGTACGTGGGAGCAAGGGAGAAGTTCTGTATATTTTGGATGCTACCAACCCGAGACACTCCAACTGGCTTCGCTTTGTTCACGAGGCACCATCTCAGGAGCGGAAGAATCTGGCTGCCATTCAAGTGAGCCTGTTGGCTTCATTTGTACAATGCACCGTGAGAGTAATGAACTAACTCTACTCCATGTCTTCAATTTATTTCCCTGTGATCAGCTTCACGTAACAGTACCTAACTCTTAAAAGCAAAGAAATCATCTAGTCAGCATATTCAGGAAAAGGCAACTGAACTGTCAGCTAAAACCAGATCTTTAGCTTTATTGAAATTCTTGGGGGAATGAATTACACGGTCTGATACTGTGCTTGGCAGAGCTTGCCTTCAAATACTTTGATTTCCTTCAGTGAATGTGCTTTTGATGGCAGTTTGGTTTGCTAGTTGCTTTGGATCATCTAACTCTGCTATGGGTTATTCTTTGAGAAAGGCCTCATGGAGACAACTTGCTCATGTGTATTACATGTGTGACCTTACAGTCAGACTCAGCCTTGTGGGGATCATGTGCTTTCGAGATTCCTTGAGATAAACAGATCCAGTGGAATATGTTTAAGTGTCTGTCTATGCAGACCTATTATAAACATTTGGCTCATGCAATAGTGGACACAGCAAATTAAAAATCTGCAGAGCTGATGTTTCAATTTGAATTCAAGAACCAAAAGTTCTTGTAGAACCTGGAAGTTTGCTTTGAACAAACTCAAGAGATGATGATTTTCTAATGCAAAACAATTTGGGTTGTAGCTTTCTGTTCTGTTTGACCTTCAACTGACTGAATGAGGTCCACTCCCATTATGGTAGTCAATATTCCTTACTCAAGCCCACTGATTTAAATGTTACTTTCATCCAAGACCATTTTCATAGAAGCACACAACATACAATCTAACAAGCTACTTGCCTGGGTAAGCAACCCTATAAAATTGATTGCCACAAGTAGAAACCATGTCTCAGAGAACTGATTAACTGTACCCTCACCTACAGCCACATATACCATTTGGTTCCTGTACAGGTTATGAGTTGAACTTAGCAATTACTCAATGAGAACAAAGGCAAAAGGAAAAGAGGCAGGTCTAGAGTGGTCCTATACATAAAAGATCAATTAGATGTCACGAGAACAAGGGGACACTATAGGGTGTTTGAAAACTGACTTATTCTGTGTAAAGCTTCCCATCCAGACTTCCCATGCAGAAGAAGTAAAGGAACCATGGCTGATATAAACATGAAAGGAAGGCAAGAACAGGGGCCAACTGCCTATACTATTCTAGATTGCTCACCCAAATGTGACAATTGCTTATAGAAACTTATAATGTAGAAATGTATTGACTAGTATACTGATTGCACTTAATTCTAAATAAACTATAGTGAGGAAAACTATAGTGAGCATTAAGTTTAACCCAACAAAAAATATATAGTTGTTTGCTATTTAATTTTCTATCTTCCACTAAGTAATTTCTCTGTTAATAAAAGTGTTATAAAAGCAGTATATTTCTTTGTGTGGGAACACAGACCTGACTCTTTCAAAACAGCTAAGATAGAATATGGGATCTTTGATAGGAGGGATTGTCAAACCACATTTTGGACTATTCTTTACACAAAAATCTAAACACAATTGCAACTGATTCATCTTTATTCATGTGTAAGCATCGATTTCTTTTCCAAGAATATTTATGTTTTTTCCATGTTCCTGATCAAAGTAGTCTCATGGCATCTGTAGTAATGAATTCAATTGCCATATTCAGTTTCTTCCTTTGTAAATGTTACTGTTGTTGGAATTATTTATGGAATTTATTTTAAGCCACCTATTTCTCCTTCCTGTGCTTTAGACATACATGGTAAAGACATACATATACATCCTCCTTATGTTGGACTATGGGTTTAACATTTTCCAAAAGTTTCTTTACGTGAGAACTTTCTTCTTATTGGTTGATATTTCTGAGAATCAGTCATTTTCCTTACTTGCTTCAACCTTCAGGTTGTTTGTTCAGAGCTCTGCACTGGGCCTTAGAGCTACTCAGTAATTCTTGTTGAAGATGTCCTATTTGTACTTTGTTTTATTCTCCCTTTAGTTAATGAAATTCATTGTGATTGTGTTGATCTTGATCTCTTTCCATCTGTATGCTACTCTACTGTGCCTTGTGTTTTTATCACATTTGGGACATTCCTCGTCTTGTTTTTACTCATCACCCCTCCGAAGGCACAGTTGTCACTCTCACTTGGAACATTCAGTGACCATGTTTCTTCCCCCATGTCAACTGTATTTCTTTCCTTGAGAGAGAATAGGAGGAGTCTCTGGAAGAAAGTGGTGGCAGTTGTGGTCCCTCACAGCATAACTCATGACTTCAGAAAGGAATAAATGTAAGAGCAGGATTAGAAGATGACAAAAGCATCTGTGAAATTTCATTCGATTTAATTAGGATCTGAATCTGTTCAGCAGCCACTGTAGGGTCCTTTCTTCATGGGAATGGATGCACATTACCTTTCTGTTGTCACCCTAAACATAGGAATTCTATTAGCTCCCTTGAGGTAGCATCTTTCTCACTTGAACAGTAGCTGGAGTAACAGATTCCTGAGGCTTCAAAATCACATTGGAGCAAGGGACAAAGCATAATAGTTGGGTCTCCTGACTGAAAACAAAGCCAACCCTTTAATTGGTTAGGATGCTCTCCTGAGAGCTGCATTCCAGAGACACTGAGTGGGAAAAACAAGAGCATAATGTTCCCCCGCATTACATCCCGCATTAGGAATCACTTGCATTCCAAATTGCATCTGAAATTTGGGGTATTCAGGAAATTTTTTATTTGAGCTGTGTGCCCCAGGGGTAGAGTCAATGAGAAACATTTGTGGCTATGTGGCTTGCTTGGTGGAAAACGTCAATACTTGGTCCAATTTTTTTGGAAAAGGGATTAAGAATTTCAGATCTGTTTTGGCAGATGATTGGAACTCCTTCATGGAGACTCAGTTATTTTTGTATTTCTGAGATTTATTTGATACTTGTGAACTTGCTTTGGAAATGATGATTAGGAATATGAATTGCTGAAGAAGGATCTAGCAAGCTAATAGCCCTTCCCACATGTATCCTTTTCAGAAAGTCAGTTAAGTGTGTATTTAGACTTTGCTAGCATTTCGAACTTAGACTAGAAAGTTCTAAATATGAAAGATAGTCTGTTAGTGGTCCAGAAGTGCTCCTAAGCATCTGAATCGTGGTGACAGTCTTAGAGTTATCTGTGTGCCACTAAATGAAAACATGTGTACAGTATTTGAAAAAAAAATGACAAGTCAGTAGTTTCTAGGCTTTGTGTTGTTTCCCTTTTTTAAATAGACAACTATTTAGTTAAAAACTACTCAATTAAAATAACGAGTTATTATCCTGTTTGGAAAAGAAACTGAATTCTTTGGAATGTCCAAGGTAGCATTACATCTCATGTACTTTAGGACCCATTTCTAGACTGTCTTCCCCAGGTTTGTTTGCTGCATGCTATTATCTAAGAGTGCCTTGGTGTTTATGGAGCTTTGGCACATGAAGGAGGCCTTGGGTTCTCATCCATATCATGCAGAAGGCAGAAGGCTGAGCTATGAAGCTGTTCTGAACGATGACATGTTAGACACTAGGCACAAATAGCAGCACAAGTTCACTCTACTTCTGACCTCAGTTCAGAGTCCTGCTCCACTGTAGCAGGGACGCTTAGCTCTCCCTTCTGAGCTGTGTACAGTTGCAGAGTCAGCCTGTTAGGTTGCTTGAGAAGTGTTGGGGGGTGGTGGGACTTAGTATCAGTTTTATTAGTAATTACCGACATGCAAATCAGTTGTCTTAAAAATAGTAGTTAACAAACAGATCTTTCACAAAAAAATCAAGATTCTTCCTGAGAAAGTGTCCATATTAACGTAGACATTTCTGGTATTTGGCATAACCTTAACTCAAAGATTGGGAATGAAAAAATTGTCCTTTATACATCATTTACAGACCTTAAATTTTTCATCCTCACAGAACAAAAGGTATTAATAGAAGTTAGTAATGAAGAAAAGCCTCCCGTAAGACACTCTGAAATAGCTTTCTGTACAAAGAGCATGGCCTGTCACATCACTGATAGCAAATGGAACAAAATTTGGCCTTAGGCAACATGAAGCTCCTTTTACAGGAGCATGTATGGCGAAGACAGATATCTTATGTCAATAAAAAGAATGTTAAGCACAGGGTTTTATAGACTCTGCAAATAGCCATTCAAAGTGATGAATAAAACATTATTGGTGGAGCTTTTTTTTTTTTAGGGGCAAATTTTAATGAGAAGACCTTTTGTGTCTCTGACCCCAGAAACCATTACAATAGTTAACTCTACCTTCACCAAAGGGCAGCTCTACTTTCCAGCAAGTGTGTTGTCTCTCAGAGCAGTAAAAACATGTTACTAATGACATGCCATCAATTCATAGACACTAGGAGTTATTTTTTAAGAGTATGGATTTTAATTGGTTTTGAATGGCTTTGGTGTATGTGCTCATGTGTATTCATCTGTAAATCTGTTGGTTACCTGTTTGTAACAAGCCTGCTCTAAATTTAACAGAATGTTGCAGTAAGCATGTACCTTTTCGCATATTATCCGAAAGTAAAATTCATGAGCAGCTTGGTTGAGGGAGCAGGTTTGGGATCCCTGGACTGTGATGAGTTCGCAGTCAAATAGGCAGCCAGAGGAGTCTTTCTTAATTGAAGTCACTGAAGACATGTGTAGGTCTGGACAGTGCACCTCCAGCTGCACTCACATGGCTGGTGGTAGGATGAACATTTACTTTATGAAAGGACTGGGGTAAGGTTAATGGTAAAAGCAAATGCATGACTGAATAGGAAAGAAATACAGAATGTGGAACCATTTGGATAATGATAAGGAAAATGGTTGAAAGTAATAGAAAACACCAGCTTTCTTATTTGAAGGGGTTGCTCTAGGTTCCTGGATCTGCTTTCTGATGGCTAAGAAGCCTCCTCATTCAAACATCTGGTAGTTACTGAACACATGCCCTGTGCTGGGCTCTGTCCTGAGCACTGGAGGTACTGTGATGATTTAGCTTCTGCATTCTATGCAGAAAAAAAAATCTTTAAAGCTTTGCTCCTTTTCATGTAAGTCAGTTGTCATTCATATCTGTTCGGACTCTTATGCAGATTAAATACATACAGTAGCATCTTGAAGACAGTAGAGGCTTGTTAAGACGGCAGATGCTAGACAGGCATGGTACGCCAAACCCCA
Organism: Grammomys surdaster; assembly: GCF_004785775.1. NCBI lineage: Eukaryota > Metazoa > Chordata > Mammalia > Rodentia > Muridae > Grammomys > Grammomys surdaster. The sequence goes on along the minus strand of NW_021605171.1, from coordinate 1,522,493 downwards.
CCATGGAATGAACCAGCTAAGTTGAATGATAGCTCTCAATAGAGGTAGGAGACAGCTGAGGATCACTAGATGATAGTAGAGTAAACTAGAAACAGACAGGGGAAAAACAACTCAGGGTCCATCCTACAGGGATTAGCACATCTGGGGAGTCCTCTGTTCCAGTGAGATGGAGTGACCAAAACTATGCTTGATATACACAGACTCAGAAATTTGACAGTGAACTTTAAGAAACAGATATTTATAGAAAAGTAGGGAAGAGGGAAGAAGAAAATTTTAGGATAGTGACAGGGAAGAGCAGAAAAATATGTTCTTGGTACTCAACCAGTGCTGAGATACCATTAAAAAGGAGCCTGCTAAGTAGATGACTTGGTGGTGCTAGAATTTCTGTGATTGACACTTTTAGCTGGTGAGAGCAAGTGCCAAAAAACTATAACTATATACTAAAACATGGTCAGCAGAAATCTGAGTACTTCTAGAGTGTGTGGAAGATACTGAATTAGACCTGTGTTAGACCCAGTGAGGTATAAATTGCAGGGAAGCAGATGTGGGTCCGAAACCTCACAGCCAGCTTTGGGAAGGGCTGTCCAGGGCCAAGGCCACCACTTATGACTGACTGAGCTTGTGAAGAACCTCCCAGAGGTTTAACAGACGTCTATGACATAACCTATGAATGACTGCCAGCTCATACAAACAGCATTTGTGGCCCAAATTGCCACAGACCTCCTAGAGTATAGAACAACACTCATTCACATTCAGATAACCGAGACTGAGTACAGAAATGGCAGCATTTACGAACTGATTTGTGAAAAACCATTCACAGACAGAGTCAGGATCTGTGACCCAGCCTCTGTATTTCAAAGGAAACCTTAAGGATCTGACAGCCATGTAGGAGCCTAGGAAAGAATGACAATCTAGTTGAGATTGGGACCAGCAAGAAGGTATTTGTGTCCTATTCTCAGGAGCCTGGTGTATACCTATCATGACTCTATAACAGAAAAAATGACATCACAATCCTAGTGTAACCTGGTCAGTTTTGAATACTGCAGATATATCAACTAAAAGAAAAAGTGTGATTAAAAACATGTAGCAAAGCTGTACTACTCCCAGTGCTAAAACAAAGGAAGCATGAAAAATAAAGGAAACATGATTTTTCTTAAATCACTAATTTCATAGTAATGATGTTCCAAGCAAATGAGTTAGATATATAGTCCTAACAAAAAAGTTCACAGAAACAATTATAAACATATTCAAAGAAATCAAAAGACAAACTTGCAAGGGCTTCTAATGATGTATTTTAATCTCTGAAAGACAACAGTCAATACAGAGTTCTATACCCACAAGACTATCTCATACTTGAAGAAAAATGAAAAACAAGTTAAAGGAATTCAATACATCTCACCCAACTCTCCAGAAAATGCGTGGAGGAGTCCATCTGACTAAAGAGAAACAACCATGTACACAAGAATGCAGGGAAGAATAAATGCTATGAGAACACTTAGTAAACTGGAATAGGAAAGCACTAAACACTGAAGAAAATCAACAAATAACAAGATTTAAAATACACCTTGGGATGACATATGAAATATATATCCAATAAAAATAAAATAAATGAAATATATATCCAATAAAAAATAAAATAAAAAAATACACCTTGCAATTAAAAACTCTGGATTTAAGATCAATAATTCTTCAATAAAATACAGAAACTAAGAGATTGGAATGAAAAACAGGATTCATCTCTTTGTTGCCTTCAAGAAATGCCTCCAATGAAAACACAACTTTAGAGTGAGAGGAGAATAAAAGTTATTGCAAGCACATAGAGAGAAACCAGCAAACACTGATGTTCTACTACCTGACAAAATAGACTTCAAACCAGCTCAGTCAACAGAGAGAAAGAAGGTGGTCACTTCATTTTGAAAATACCATCTCTAAGAGGTAGAACCATTAATTCCAATACTCTACAGATCACCAGCTATCACAATCTGAAATAACTCTGAGATCTGTGATGAAGATAATGAAGTTTAGGTTTGCTGTGAAGGAATATGAGATTGCAAATCATATTTAATAATGTAATAATGAATATTTGTATTTAAGAACCTGTGAACATTTCAGTAGGTATAGAGAAATACTATTTTTTACTACAGTGCAACGTTTAAGAGCTGTAGTAAGAATGAAAGAGGAAGTTTACAAATGCTTGGCTGTTATAAAGTATAATATAAGAGGCATTTATTATAGATGCACTGAAGGTAAATAAGTACATTTACCAGACAGGAAATTAAACTAACAATCCTCTGCGTGTTCATTTAAGTGTGTATGTGTACTGACAGTAGCATCCAGGCTCTACAATTAGCTTGCTTTCTACTTGCTGCTGGGTAACATTGATTTTGAGTGAACATAAAGAAGAAAATGGCTTTGTTGTATTTTTCAAAACTGGAGGGACAGCTATTTTTATTGATTGTAACAAAGATAGTCAGCAGATGTAAATGAAGTAAGTGGAATGAATTTACTAGCTGAATACTAGAATTAGGCGTACTTTCTTTTTTGTTAATGGGTATTGAGTTTTCTAGGGAAGTTTCTATTCAATGAAAACGAAAACTACTACTCTAGTAGTAATTCATCAGTTAATTACAAAATGTTCAAAAGAAGCTTTGTGATTTTTGGTACTCAATGTATGTTCTGGGGATTCTGCATTCTACGGATTCACAAGGCAGAGGGATGAGAGTGATTGGCCTTACAACCCTAATTGGCTCACCTTGATTATCTCTGTCATCCATTGAAATCTGACATGATTTACAAGGACAGCTTGAGATCAGAGATTTGTGTAAAGAAGCTTCTATTTTGTTGTGGGCTTGTATGTAAAGGTTTGTGACATCAGGAAGATTTGGACTGCAGGAAAAGGGCATTGTAAGATTTGAGCATGGATTTTTCTTTCACTGGGAGCTTTGTAGTTGATGTTCACCAATGTCTAGAAAGGGGTTGTGTCTATCATTTGGTTGATTTATGCCACAACCCTATGTGCTGTCTCATGTTTAATTAATTGGGCATTTGTCTGACTGGCATGCCTATAATTTCTTCAACCAGCTTAAGGTGATAACATTATTTAGCATCCTGGCTTGCACAAAGATGATAGCATTGTATTCTGGCTTCTTTCTCTGTGGTTCACTAAGTCCTTGAGATGGGTCTTCATGCATCTCCGTGTTGTATCGTGGTTTCCATTTGAAGGCAAGAGCAGAAAGTGGGGTAGTCCAGTGAGTTATTCCAGTTCTTCCCCAGCTGTGCTTTGAGAGCTTTTCCCAACTCCACTGCATTTTCATTTCTATATTTTGGAATATAATACAAACTTATAGATCTTGCTTTTAAAAGCCAATATAAATAGGTATGTGCTTGATAATAGACATAATATGCATGCAAAGACTAATGCCATACGTATGACACTGACACAGAATCATCCTTTGAAACACTTTGAACCTTGTTAAAGAATAAAATTTGTGCTTTTAAAAATTGATTTAGTTTACTGTCATTAAATGAGTTCCCATGATAATGTTTTATTTCTAGAAAGTCATTTGGTAATCAGACAAGTACAAAAATGTGACTGCCCATAGATTCTAGTACTTCAAGTTATTGTCAAAATGTATCACATTATCAGATTTTGCATCAGGGCATCCAAAGATCTAATACATTTCTCTACTGTTATTGTTTAAAGCAAATGAAAAAAGTCCTGTACTCGATTTGTAAACAAAGCTGAAGCTGCACTAAATGATGTTCACATGCCAGAACAGTTAGAGCACTGTTGCCCCGCTAATCTTCAGATCTTTCTATGTGCACTATTGAAAGGTGTCCATTTTTCCATATGTATGACTTACAGGAAAACCATAGATGAGAGGCTGTTTGAGATTAAAGTTACCTATTTGGGAATTTGCTCATTAACATGACATTGCTATAGAAAAATGTTAAGTTTTCTGTTTTAATATTTGAAAACACACTACAGTTTAAACACAGCTCTAAAATACATATCTCTATTTTGTGAATGTTAAGAAAGTGGGTACAAATAACACTCATATATCTTGACCTCATGATATCCCACAACACGTTACATTGCAAACACTAACTGTTCTCTTTTCCTTTCCCAGCTTAGAGAATGGTACTCTCTGGATTTTGAAAGAGCTCTGCCTCTAGGTCTAAGTGAAGCTTGTTGATGCCCTTGTCTCCTGGTGTGTTTGCCAACCCTTCTTCTGCTATGTCCACATCGTTCTCTGCAGTGTGCGGTTCTCCCCACGCTCCCCTGACATCTCCCTCCATCTGTAGTTGGTGGTATTCCTAGGTCACAGTAGACTGTGTCATAAAGCCAGTGGATACTTTCTACCACCTTTGGCTGGATTTCTCAGCAACTCCCATCGCCATTCCACCTCTGTCTTGAGACACTCTGTTCTTTATAGCATCACAAAAGCTAGACCACAGCCTACTGTCAGCTAGCTATTGCGTATTATTATTTAGAATTTGTTAAAAACAGAAAATTGAGTCACCATCCATTTTTGTATCTCCTATTTTTCTGAATGGCATTACTGATTTTTGTTGTCTTATTAGTTCAAAACAAAGATGGGTATGGTAAGTGGTATGTAAAATATACCCTCAAGCCTAAGTGTTTCAACCCTTCATCTCAGCTGGAGTCAGGTCCTAACTATGGCTTAGGTGAAGGAAGTAGGCAAGTGGAGACCTTCCTTAAAAGCATCTTAGCCCACCCTACTTCATGTGTTCTCTGTCTTTTGATGGCAGAGGTGATATGAATAGCTGCCCCCACTCTTCTGCCACCGTACCTTTCTGCCATGTTTGTCTGTGTTACCTCGAATTAGAAGCCAGAATAAACTCTTCATGAGTTATTCTTATTAGAAATTCGAGATCAGCAGTGAGAAATTAATGCAGGAACTAATTCAGGAACAGTAACTCTAAGGAAAAGTGATTGTTACTTCCTGTTATTTTTGTTATTAGAGGTGGGACTATGTTTGTGTGGTTATCTTCTTTTGGGTTTGTTGGAAGAAGATTACTTTTTTGCTTTTTTTAGGGTGTAGTTTCCCTCCTTGTGTTGGTGTTTTCCATATGTTATCCTTTGTAGGGCTGGATTTGTGGAAAGATACTGTGTAAATTTGGTTTTGTCATGGAATACCCTGGTTTTCTATACCCTGTTTTTTTTTTTATCTATGGTAATTGAAAGTTTTGCTGGGTATAGTAGCCTGGGCTGGCATTTGTGTTCTCTTAGGGTCTGTAAGACATCTGTAGGGATTTTCTGGCTTTTACAGTCTCTGGTGAGAAATCTGGTATAATTCTGATAGGTCAGCCTTTATAAGTTACTTGACATTTTCCTTTACTGCTTTTAATATTCTTCCTTTGTTTTGTGCATTTGGTGTTTTGATGATTATGTGACAGGAGGAATTTCTTTTCTGGTCTAGTCTATTTGGAGTTCTGTAGGCTTCTTGTATGTTCATGGGCATCTCTTTCTTTAGGTTAGGGAAGTTTTCTTCTATAATTTTGTTGAAGATACTCCTTTAAGTTGGGAACCTTCGCTCTCTTCTATACCTATTATCCTTAGGTTTGGTCTTCTCATTGTGTCCTGGATTTTCTGGATGTTTTTTAGGTTAGGAGCTTTTTGCATTTTGTATTTTCTTTAACAGTTGTGTCAATGTTTTCCATGGTATCATCTGGACGTGAGATTCTCTCTTCTATCTTCTATTCTGATGGTGATGCTTTCATCCATGATTCCTGATCTCTTTCCTAGGTTTTCTATCTCCAATGTAGCCTCTCTTTGTGATTTCTTTATTGTTTCTACTTCCGTTTTTAGATCCTGGATGGTTTTCGTCAATTCCTTCACCTGTTGTGGTTGTGGTTTTTTTTTTTTTTTCTTTTGTAATTCTTTAAGGGATTTTTGTGTTTTCCCCTTTAAGGGTTTCTTCCTGTTTACCTGTGTCCTCCTGTATTTCTTTAAGGGAGTTATCTATGTCCTTCTCAAAGTCCTCTATCATCAACATGAAAAGTGATTTTAAATCAAAATCTTGCTTTTCCGGTGTGATGGGGTATCCAGGACTTGCTATGGTAGGAGAACTCTGTTCTGATGATGCCAAGTACCCTTTGTTTCTGTTGCTTATGTTCTTCCTCTTTCCTTTCGACATCTAGTGATCTCTAGTGCTACCTGCACTCACTGTTTCTGATTAGTGCCTGTCTCTCCTCTTATCTTGGTTGTGTCAGAACTCCTCAAGTTCTAGCTGTCTCTCTGATCCTGTGCTCCTGAGATTCTGGGTGGAAGAGGTCCTGGGAGTCAGGCTGCTTCTGGGATCCTGAAATCCTGTTGTGACTCCTTAGATCCTGTGATCCTATGATCCTGGGCGTGTTAGCGCTCCTGGAGTCCAGCCTCCTCTGGGTGTTGTAAGATTGGGTGCAGAGCTGGTTCCCAAAGTCTGCTCAGGGCCCTGACTCAGACCCGAAGGAATCCATGCCACTGGCTGGGAGGGGTTTCCTGTGTCGCTGTGTCCCAGGTGATCCCAGTAACTCCAGGTTTGGGGCGGGTGTTGTGGCCTCCTCACCTATGATCCTGGGCATGTTAGAGCTCCTAGGAGTCCAGCTTCCTCTGGGTGTTGTGGGATTGGATGCCTCTATAACTCTAATACAGAGTTGAATAATCAATGCATTGGAACTGATAATATACATAAATTAAGGTATAATCCCGTTTCTGATGGAGTTTATCACAAAGCAAGGATTCAAGTAAATACATTTAAATGTAGTAAGAGAGAGGTTTGAACAGTCTGGGACTTGATGCCTTGGCCTCTGGCATGATTATGTAGTTGAAATGCTTTTTCCTGATGCGATATTGGCTAATATTTGGTCAGTTATACAAAGCTAGCCCAATTGGGAACCTATGCAATTTACATTTCAGATATTTTAACTTAAAAAATAATTACTCATTTCTTTATCAAAATTTTGACTCATGAACAAAGCTTTTTTTATTCTGAGTGTATTTCCTCACATTAAAATTTACTACTATGTCAGAACATAATGTGATAACCAGGGAACCGCTTCTGCCTGTGATGAACATCCCAGTGTCACTTCGCCAGAGTTCCAGCTACATTCAGGAGCCATCTGTGGGGTAGGCTAAAAGAGTTTCCAATGCTGGGGTTGTGCACAGGGCAAAGCCATCTGCCCTGGCTGGTATACATTTGACATGGCTCCCCGAGCTTCCTATCCCTGGAGCACTATTTTATTCTAAAGCTTCTTAGTGATAGACAGATTATATGCAAACAAGAGGTGGACTATAGTGTTATTTGCGTGTTTTAATTTTACTCTAGGTCTAGCCGTGGTTTGTTTCCTTGCTTTTGTCTCTTGATAATCTCGTCTAGTGTCTCTAAGAGTAGGGGCGCCTGCATTTGCTTAGAGAGCTGCAACTGACGAATCTTTGTTCACCAGCATGATTTTTAAGATTTCATCTGTTCTCCAGGATAAGGTGAACTGTTCCTGCTGTGTGCTTGATCACAGACCATGGTTCTGAAGGAGGCAGGTTTCTGTGCACTTGACCAACATGGAGTTGGTCACTCTGCCTTTTCATCATTCTAAACTCAACTTATCCTTTTCTTGCCTTATATCATTTTTGATATTTTCAGATGTTTCTTTTTGATCTGAAAGTTTTGAAAACTATTTATCTGTCTGTTATTGTCTGCTAATCTGTCTGTTATTGTGTCAGCCACAGCTTCACTGTGAAGACTACTACAACAGACAGCTCAAATTTGTTTGTTTGTTTTTGTAACAAGGTCCCATGTATCTCAGGCTTGCCTCTAATAGACATTGCCCCTTTCCCTTCAGTGTCTCAGATGTAGCCCAGTCTGGCCTCTAACAGGAGGTGCTCTCTCCTCTCTCCTCCTCAGTATCTCAGGAGTTGACCTCTAACAGAAGGTGTTCCCACCCCTTCAGTGTCTCAGGTGTATTTCAGACTTGCCTCTAACAGAAGGTCCTCCTTCAGTGTATCACGCATCCCCTCCACCCCCAACACCCCAAGTGCTGGGACTCAAGGTATGCATCACCAGCCCTGCTTGTTTTGTCTACTTCCCCTACTATTTTTCCTACTATTTTTTCTATTTTTCCTTTTCTATTTTGTCTATTTTTCCTACTTCTCCATGAGGGCTGGGATTACAGTATCACCATCATGTCTGGCAAAAGCTCTAAAAGTTTATAGTAATTAAGTCTTATTCTTGTTTGTATGTGTGGCTGCCAGGTTGGATGTTTCACCGTCATGGTATCCGAAGGAAAGGTTTGCAGCTGTGTGTCTTATTGGCAGGAAGAAGAGTACTGAGGAGTTTCAAAGCTTTTGCTTGGATGGGACTCCTGGTGTTACTATTGGAATCCCATGGTCGGTGCATGCCATCCGCTCAGACATACTTAGTGAGCAGGGACTCCGAGAGAGTTTGGAGCCATGTGTCAGTTTGCTGGAGTGCATGGCTAGAAGCAAGCAGGGTGAAATGCCTCATCCATAAGTGTTATGTCTCATTTTTAGCATATTTTGTTTGTTAGATTAATATTACAGATATGTCATTAATTGTGGAAATGTTTTCCTGATGTTTCTCATCTCGTAGCAATCATGTTTGTATGCTGCTTGAGACTTATTCAGGGGTTAGTAAAGAAGGTTCAAGTGAGATGATAGTGCCTATTAAACATCTTGTTTGATGTTTTTAACTTTCATCTTTTTTATGTAAATAACTATTGAGTTGCATAGCAGTTTAAAAATTTCCCAACTCTAGTGTAAATTACTAATTTGTAACCCTAAGGTTTGCTTTGGAGCTGAGTTTTCTTGCATTTGGATTACCTGCTGGTCATTTCAGCTGGATAATGTGGATTTTCACAGCTTACTGCCTTTTCAATAGAGTCATTGTGCCTTTGCCAAGTGTATAATCGTGTGGTATCCCTTATATAGTCCACATGTGGACAGCAGCCTGCCATCAAATATACAAGAACCTGGTTACGTCACAAACAGATGCTGCTCAAGTACCAAAGCACTGGGTTCTCCTCTGGAGCTATGTTTATTTGCACACAGTGGGATTAATATTAATATGTGTGTGTGTGTGTGTGTTTGTGTGTGTGTGAAAGAAGAGTTACTTTTCCTGTTTTCAAATAGCAGAAGTGAATGTCCTATGCATGAGTTCATGAAATCTATGCCCGTGAGTCCTGGTACTTTAATAGGGATGATGGACAAATTGTCTGGGAAAGTTGAGGTTTGTAAAGTAATGTTGGTTTTGAAAAGAGATAGGGAAATTGAAAGGAAGATTCTTTTTTAAACGATTGTTTATCTGTTTGTCTGTCTGTTTATTTTGGTGTCTGTGTTTGTTCATGCATGTGCACACGCTCTCCTTTTGTATGTTGATGCCTGAGGAGGACAAAAGAGAGAGAGAGAGAGAGAGAGAGAGAGAGAGAGAGAGAGAGAGAGA
>NW_021605171.1:1482258-1513025 GCF_004785775.1 Grammomys surdaster | reverse complement strand
AGAGAGAGAGAGAGAGAGAGAGAGAGAGAGAGAGAGAGAGAGAGAGAGAGCGAGCTGGATTCTGTGGAGCTAGAATTAGAGAAAATTACGAGTTGCCTACTATGGGTGCTGAAACAGAATTTGGGCATTCTGAAAGAGCAGCAGCTGCTTATCCACTGAACCATATTCCCAGCCCTGCTAGTCAGATTTATCTCCCAAACTTCCAGGAAAGAGTCCATTCAATAAGTGATAGAATCAGAAAAAAAATTCAACAGGAAGACATCTTGAGTTAATTTGGTCCTAACCACTGTCATAGTATGGTAGTCACTGTTTAAAAACTTTTAGCAAATGATGGCTTAAATTACTCTGTATGGCTTTTAAAAAGAGGACTTTTAATCTTACAAGGCTGTATTTTCTAGTTTCTTATTGCATCCTGTTTCAATAGTTTTCTTAATTTATATCCACCTTTCTTAAGTGGGACAAGATCTGAGAGACTATGTTGTATGAACACTCTTCCTTTTGTTTTGTTGACGGGACCCTCTGCCAATTGTGACTGACTCTAGCTTAATGAAGGAGGAGATAAGCCCACATCACTGCTCACTGCTTTGTAGCTGAACTAGAGGTCCTGGCTGACAAGAAGCCTTGTCCAATTGACACTGTCCAGGAGTACCCAGACAACGGCAGAATTGCCTTTAGACTCCAAGTAAGCTTCTTTCCATGCAGCAACCTGAGTGCTTACTACAGGGTACCTTGAGGACAGACACACTAGTAACTGGAAGCAACCTTGATTAGTTAAAATACTTTTGAAAATAAAATGAACATCTTAACCACTGGCTTTCAAATGTATGTTAAATAACATTAATATCAGGGAAATGGCTTGGTGGTTTAGAATATATACAGCTCTTGCAGAGGAACAGTGCTTTAATTTGATTTCTTATGATTTATTACAAAAGCAATACATTATTTAATGTTTTGAATATATATATATACACACACACACATATATACATATATACATATATATATGTATATGTGTATATATACCCAACTGAAAGAAATTACAAAATACTTGGATTGTCTCCCATTAGAAATAAGACCTTATTTATATATGACCTGCTGAACATTGTCTTAGTTAAGGGTTAATGTTGTTGTGATAAACACCATGTCAGAAATCAACTTGGGGAAGCAAGTATTTATTTACCTTACACTTTCATATTGCTGTTCATTAAAGAAAGGCAGGACAGAAACTCAAACAAGGCAGGAACCTGGAGGCAGGAGCTGATGCAGGGGCCGTGGAGGAGTGCTGCATACTGGTTTGCTCCCCATGGATTGCTCAGCCTGTGTTCTTAAAGAATCTGAGACCACCTGCCCAGGCATATACCTCCCTCCCCCCACCAGTGGACTGAGCCCTCTCACTTCAACCACTAGCTAAGAAAATGCTCTACTGGTTTGCCTGCAGTCGATCTTACAGAGGCATTTTCTCAATTGAGCTTCCCTTTTCTCAGGTTACTCCAGCTTTTGTCAAATTCGTATAAAACTAGCCAGCACCGACATGTTGGCTTAGATGATTATATCTATATAATATCTATCTTCATTTCTTTTTTTTTCATCTGAAGAAATGGTTTATTAAGAGAATGTTATCATTTTTTTATTTTATTTTTTTTATTGGATGATTTATTTACATTTCCTATGTTGTCCCCTTACCCCATCCCCCACCACCCCCTCGGAACCCCCAATCCCCTCGCCCCTCCTCCTTCTTCTCTGTGGATGTAACCTCTATCTACCCCCTCCCACTCCCACCTCCCCACCCTCAAAATTCCCACCCCCTGGGGCATCCAGCCTTCATGAGGTCAAGGTTCTCTTCTTCCACCTATGCCCAGCAGGGCCCTCCACTTTTACATATTCAGCTGAAGCCCTGGATCCCCCCCCCTAAGTGCTCCCAGGCTGGTGGTTTAGACCCTGGGAGCTGTGGTTGGTTGGTATTGTTGCTCTCCTCATGGTGCCATAAATCCTTTCAGCTCCTTCAGTCTTCACTCTAACTCCTCTATTGAGAACCCCATGATCAGTTCAATGGCTAGTTGTGAGCATCTGCCTCTGAATATGTCTGACTCTTGAAGGCCTCTGAGGAGATATCCATATCAGGCTCTTATCAGCATGCACTTCCTGTCTTCCACATCAGCATCTACCTTTGGTGATTGCACATGGGATAGATACTCAGGTGGAGTGGTCTTGAGACGGCCCCTCCTTCAGTTTCTGTCCCTCACTTTGTCTCCATATTTGCTCCCTTGAGTATTTTGTTGCTCCTTCTAAGAAGGACCGAATCACCCTCTCTTCATTTCTATCTCTCCATAGCAGTAAGGGTTGACAATTCTTTAAAAACTAGTTGTTAAACACCTCTTTACACAGGTTGAGTATTTAGGATGCTGCAACATTTTGATATTACAGATGGCCAAATGCAGAAGCAATCTCCCAATCATCAAATAGGAGTACAATCAAGCCGAATGAGAATAGACACAAGCACAATGAGCAGTATTGTAAGAGATGAGTAACAGTTAAGAGCTCCATGCTACATGGCGTATCTATAAGCTGGTGAAAGCTAATGGTTTGGGAATGCTTGAACAGAATATGGTTTTGTAGAACTAATCTCCAGATAATCACCCAGAGCCTTAGGCCAACCATAAACAGTATCATAGCTCTACGGTTGAGGCCCAGGGAAGTGAATTCCCAACATATAAATAGCTGGGAAGATTTCTGCAAGGAGAGACTCTGCACATGTAACCAACTCATCAACAGAAATAATGAGTGTAATAAAGAAAACCAAATATGAGAGTCAGAATGTCAAAAATGGGCTTACTGATAATAGGATGGTGATGCTGAGTCCCTGTGAGCCATGCTCACTTTTTAAAATCAATTTTTATTATTCTTCATTGTGTGTAAGTATATTTATCTGAGTGTAAGGCTGTGCTTATGTGTGTGCAAGTGCCTGTGGAGGCCAAGGGTATTTTATCATCTAGATGTGGAGATACAGGTGGGTGTGAGCTGCCTACCACTTGTATGAGGAACTCAATTCAGTTCCTCTGGAAGAGCAGTATGTGCCCTTAACTGTTGAATAATCTCTCCCACTCCTCATCTGTACTCTATGTCTTTCCCACTAGAGTGCAAGGGATGATAAAGCAGTTAGTGAATCTATAGTTTAGGAAACAGATCCACAGGCTCTAGAAACTAATAGCATGGAAGGTCCTGACAGAGTTTTAGAAAGGGGAAAATACCATGGAGAAAGTTCTGGGAATGATGATGACACTAAGAATTAGTGCAGTGTAGCTGTTCAGTTTGTTGGGTTTACAAATTCAGCTCCTGATTGGTTGACTTTTGTGTGTGATCTGTGATCAGGTACCACGTGGTAAGGAACTTGTAGGAGGAAAAGAAGGTACTGAAAGGGTCTAGAATCCAGGTGATCTCTTTGAGGACATACACACAATCAATTTTCTACGACTAACCTTCATCTCCCAAGGGATCCACCTTCTCTCAATATCATAACATGTTGGAGACTAAGCCTTCAGCACACGGGACTTGGGAAGATAATCAGTGTCCTCATTGTATCCCTTGGCAAGGAAGAGAGTTAAGAGCATGATCTTCAACTCATGGTCACAAATGCAGAGGATGATACTGTAGGTCTTGGTGATGGTATGAATTATACACAGAAGGATTTCTCCACTTCTTCAACAGATGCATGCTACCCTCGTGACTTTATTTTTCTTTGTATTATAATATGACCAAGCACATCAGATTGTGAAATGCTGTTACTGCTTTTATTAAAAGTCTAGTAAATATTAAACCCTGCTTTCATTACAGACTCGCAATAAACATGCATACCTCAAAGTTATACTTTAATATAATGTTATCATGTTTTAAAATTAAAGATAATCTACTGCTATGCAAACCTTCACAAAATGACTGATGTGTCAGAAAGCAGTTTCAATTAGTTTTCATGGCTGTTGATCAGATAAGCACAGAGATTTATGGTTGTGTCTGAGACTTCCATCAGGGGAGTTTTCAAGTGTTTAGAGAAACTAACCAGGAGAAGGACTGGTTCTGATTTAGTCTCTTCTACTGACTATGTCCTTTTGTTTCTTTATTCTTGTTACATCACGAGTAGTAGTTTTTATAGATTGCTTAAATAACTGTTTCTGGAGAAGTGGATGTTCTGAAACATAGTCTCATCATGTGACTAAACACAGATTGAACCTTTGAATTTTTTCTCTCATTATTGCCGAATAATGATCATCATTCTGATTTTTTTCAGGGAACAGAAAAATATATATTTGTATTTTTAAATTTTGAAATACACTTAAAAAACAAAGACAATTGGACTTAGTGGTACATTCCTATAAGCACTTGGGAACCATGGACAGAACTGTCACGAGTTCCAGCCTATCCTTGAATGTATGACATTTGGTGAGCGAGGACTATGCAGTGAGACATTTCTCAAATGCTGTGCTTATTATTGTTGTTGTCAGCATGACAGAATACTCACCAGCATAGAAAGGCATCTTTGCACATGTCTGTGAGAGTCCTTCCAGAGAGCTTTAACTGAGTCTCATGGGAAAACCACTCTGAATGTGGGCAGGCACCATCTCACAGTCTGGGTCCCCAGACTCACTCTGTCTCTCTCTGTCTCTGTCTGCCCCCCCCCCACCCCGGTCTTCTTGACTGCAGCCGTCTCCTGCTCCCAGAGCAATGACTTCCCAGATCCTGATGGATCAGACTCAAACTGCCAGAATAAGCCTTCCCTCTTTAAGTTGCTTTGTTACATGTTTTGTCTGCTTTGTTACATGTTTTGTCTCAGCAGTGGGGTTACAGAGGTAGTTGGGGAGCTCAAGTGAAGAAATAGAGAGTAGCTCTTTTCTATTCCTGACGATGCTGTGTGCAAACTTTTCCGTAGTTCCTAGGGTTTCTGCTTGTGTATTCTGCACATGTACATTGAAACAGCTGTGTACGCCCTCTCTCCTCCTCTCATCCCCCTCTGCCTCTTTCTTGCTGTGCATTTCAACTTCAGTGTATAATGCATTGTCAGACTAATGAGGGCTTCACTCTGTGCTGTGTGCTTCATTGAATTCTACTCTTCAGTGAAACTTATTTTCCTTGCTCTTTCTTTATTTTCCTTTCTTTTTTGTCCAGGAAGAAGTTTCAATAAATTTATTTTGTGTATTCTTACTTATCTTCAGCAATCAAACTAGGAACTATCTCAGGGAAGTTCCAAAGCTAAGGGAGGAAACCCACTCTGGACAGTTCTCTGCAACAGCCAGACTTGCAGCCCCAGGACTGGCTTTCTTGAAGATTTGACCAAGGCTCAGGGAGGCATTTTGTACCAATGTTATTCCAAGAATGAACATTCTCTGGGAATTTCTTTGGTTCTGCAATATTCCTCCTATGTGTCTGCTACTGGCCGAAGGGCCTCCAGAGTAGCTACCATTTCAGCTCTTACTGATTCCTTCCTGCTAGAATTTCCTTTAAAAAAGTATGCTGCTTGTTGTCTTTATTATTTTCCTTTGTCTTCAGTAATTTTCTTAGGATAAACAAGGCCAAAGAGACGAGGTATACAGGATCACTCAGTCAGTACCTTAAATTTCCTGTGTCTAGTGTCTTTGGTATTTTTGCTTCAGCTCTTTGGAAATTATTTCTGAAACTAATTTGTTTATATACCCTCTAATTTGTGTCAGAATTTGAAATTTTCTCTTTTAATTTTATATGTAATATTAATCAGAACAAAATCATTAAGGCATACTTACATATAATATAAATACAATTCATATGATGTCATTCATCTTTATAATTTGTGTATAGTTGTATTTTATATGCAATACTTTTTATATTTGAATACTTTTCATCATCCAGATCATAGAAATAAAGAAAAATTAATAGTAACTTCATAGGCACAGGGGCCTCAGTTATTTTTAGTATAGTATTTATTTATTTATTTGCTTGTTTGTATTTTGAGACAAGGTCTCTTGTAGCCTAGGCTGGCCTTGAATTTACATTGTATCTGAGCTTAACTTTGAATCCCTAATCATTCATTTCCATTCTCAAGTCCTAACAGATATATTGTCAATAACACATACTAAATTAATACATCTTAAAGTGGTATCAGAAGCTAATCATGCCTTAGAATTTTTTAACTTTATTTCAGGAAGGAGAAAATATTTTCTACTTGGCAGTTGATGATATAGAAACAGATACAGAGCTTTTGATTGGCTACCTGGACAGTGATGTGGAGGCAGAGGAGGAGCAACAAGCTCTGACCATGACCAGAGAAGGCAAAGTTGACCACTCTAAGGGACAGTTGGCAGCTGGAAGTAAAGGTACTGCACCTTCGTTTGGTGATCTGAAGGAAGAGACATTGAAGAGGAAGGTAGCTTGAATTATTTGAATTATACTTGTGTGCTATGATGTGGTATTGTTAAAAGAGTTTTTGTCAAAACTGTTCTTCTCCTCTGAATACCAGGAAAAGATTGTTTGGGGTAAGTAACAGATGTGCTCTATATGATGACCCAGGTCAGGGGGGCAGCTCTGGTTCTTGTTGTCACTGTGGTAACATACAGTAAAGGTCTGTCTCCTCTTGCACTGATTCTGACAGTGACCAGTAAGAAGGTCACTCAGACTCTGAGGATTTCATCCGATATACACTCGAGAAGTCCAGATCTGTAGCATAGCCCTGCTGTGTTCTGGAGATCTGTCTTCTGAGATCTTCTGAGAATCTGGACCTATGGAAATCTATTTCTAGTCTCGTCATAGGAGATGGTATGATTGCTAATTTGTCCTTTTCTGGGGATCAAAGACTTCTGGTGACCATAGGTGAGACCTGCAGTCTAGGAAATAGATGCCAGTTCATTGTCAACTGGTGTGAAATACTCATTTGTTATTTGTCCTGTGTTTGATTCCTACAGAAAGCTTGAGGGAAAGTGCTGTGTTGTAGCACACTATATCTTTCTCCATTTGGCTGAAAGGAATACTTTTAAACAGTCAGAAATTTCTTGTTCACAGTTCTGTCTGCAGTTCACATTCAAGCTGGGGGACCAGCACATTTGGTGTCTGACTTCTTCCTCATTTACAGAAGTTAAACATACAAGACACAAAGGTGACCCCAGGAAAAGAAACAAAGACGTCAGTCACATGGTTGCCAGTGTAGCATTTAATTATATGAATGTGGCACCTTAAATATGTAAATGACTTGGAGTTAGAGTGGGGAAAAGAACCACATGGGAGAATGCACCTAAGGTTTGATGGCAGACATTGCACTTCACAGACTGACCACCTGTGGCTTTGGTATTCACTGACTGCATCTTCAGGGTGGTATTATCAGTTATTTTATTTTTTTCATATTTAATACATCTTAACTCTAAAGATATGTAACTTTAATGGCATTCTGAAGAATGTAGGTGGAGCTCTGCCAGTCATATGGAATAGGAGTGCCTCACCCACGGCACCTGTACAGACAGCACTATTTTCAGTGTTGTGCCTTATTTCAAACCAGCGTGAGATTCCCATTGGCAGTTCCCAGTAGTTTATGTCTGTTGGATTCTTCTTGTAAAGCTCAGAGTAAAGTGACAATGATCCATTTTCCAGGAAAAGATTTGCTTTGCAGTTCAGCATTTATTGTCATTTCTGATCTGAAACATTACCATTAAAAGCGAAATTGCAGATTGAATTTGATTCTGTAATACTTCTGCCAATAAAATGATTTTTAAAATAGTTTTTCTGATAACATTTTTGTTTTCTATTTAATGTGGACAATGCTAAAGTTTGTTGGAGAAAATAAAAAAAAATGCCTGTAGTAGACACAAATAGTTTGATTTTGAAATGGAGGTCAAAGCTGGTTCCTGGCTTGTGAACTCTCTTGTTGTACATTGCACAGGTCATCTTGGCTGTGAAGAGGACTTTGCCTGTCCACAGTGTGACTCAAGCTTTCCCAGTGAGGAAGTCCTTACTGAGCATCTTCAGAGCTTGCACCAGAAGCCTACAGGGGAGAAAGAGTTCAAATGCGAGAACTGCGGGAAGAAATTCCCTGTGAGGCAGGCCTTGCAGAGACAGTGCGTATACTTGGTGGGGTTCAGCTTATGACTGACAGTCAGATTGTTCACTGTGTTTCATATGTGTGTCTGTGTTTGTGAGCTTGCACTAATGCATGTGTGGGAAAGTGGAGGCTAGCCTACTTGGCTATGAGCTCCTCTTTTCTGAGTGTATCGTGCTGAGTTTTGAATGCTCTGACCATTAGGTTTACAGGTGTGCATCATTTCTGCTAAGCCCTTCTAGGTGCCTTTCATACTTGCCATTAAATACCATTCTTAATGGTTTACTAGTCTGAAATTTACATATGCATAATTTAGCCAGTACTTGAGATTATTCACCAAGTTTCACTTATTTGCTCTCCAATTTGTTTTAAAACTGTTTAACTGATGACGAATTCAGTGTAGTAATAATGAGAGGATAGAAATTACCATCTGTTTCACAGCAAGTTGGAAGGACAATTTGAAGAAAATGGGTCAGAGTGAGGCAGTGAGGTGAATTACAGGAAGTTACCCTTTACCTTATCCTAATCGCTTGTGTCTGCAACATAAAATTAGCTTCCATTTTAACATTTTGTATGGTCAGAGTTACCAAAAGTAGGAGAATATACAGAGACTCTAAATGTCCACACTTAGAAGACTGTTACCTTACATTAGTAAAATATCTTGCAGGCTTAATGTCTTAATGTTTCTGTTTTGTTATGTTTAATTCCAAAGTATACCATTTCATTCCTGTCTGTCTGTCTGTCTGTCTGTCTACCTATGTATCACCTATCTATCTATCTATCTATCTATCCTTCCATCATCTATCTATCTATCTATCTATCTATCTTCCAACTTTCCTACCTACCTATCATGTATCTGTCATCTACAGATGTGACGTTTCTATATATTATATGCATCAGTTTTGCTTATGAAATCTGAAAATAATTTTATTTATGAGCAACAAATCTTTGAAAAATTGATACCTTTAAGATGGCTTAAACATTTAGAGATTTCATTAGTTTCTTCAAATAAAGCCAAGCGACAGTTATAATACTTTTTAATATGTTAACTTTAGCTTGTATTTTAGTCAGCTTTTATATGTATTTATTCACTGTCAGATTTGGAGCTATGTTTTGGAGCTAAATAGGGTACTATCAAGAATGTGGAAGACCATGGCAAGGCGGCAGGAGGATGGGAGCATATCCTGGCACTCTGGTTTCTTTCCCTGCCTTTCTCAGTGTTCTTTCCTAGCAGCCAGAAGCAGCCTGGAGGATTCTCCATTGAGTGTTCAGTGTTCTCTTTGCAATTCTCTTTTCAGTTCAGCACTGAGGTTTAGTGTCTGGTTATAAAATGGCTTTCACATTCTGCTGGTCATTTTTGTGTGTTTAATTCATACTTGAAGTAGGTCAGCACTATACTAAGGAAACTGAAGGATTTAGATACATCTTTCTTATTAATTAACATAATGAATGCATGAAATGGCCCCTAGACTCCTGCAGGAAGGATGTCCTAGGAGGCATGGGTTGCAGAAGCCTTCTGTGATGTTTGAGTGTGTAGGCATGTCTTCATCATTTCTTCTGCCCCCTTGCTACTTGTCTTATAGTTTTGAGCAGCACCAGAAGGCTTGCCGAGGGGATGCCAGGTTTGTGTGCAAAGCCGACAGCTGTGGGAAGAGGCTGAAAAGCAAGGATGCCCTGAAAAGGCACCAGGAAAATGTTCACACTGGTGAGGAGGCATTGCACAGTCCTTACTAATTCGACCCCCATCCCCAGGCCATGAGATTTGCTTCTAATTCTCTTTTGCGAGGAGGGGGCAGGCTTCCCTTTGTGCGCCACACAGACGCACATCTGACTTGTTTGCCTGGTTCACCAAACACTAATTTTCCAAGTTGATTTCAGCAGCATTTATCATCTTCCCCGTGTCTCAATTAATCATTACTGTAAACCAGGCTTACACTTAGCTGTTCTTGTCACCAGGGTATACTCTTAAATCACTTCACTGTTTTAGTCCATAAACTTGATTTTTCATACACTGTTGAAATTGATCATTTGTAAGTATACTTTGAAGCTACAAAGTGATGTACTTCTGCCTTAATATTTTTACAAGAACGTTCAGTGCTTTAAGTGCTTGCATTTCTTTTGTACTGGAGAAGATTCTTAACTGTTTTTTTTTTCCATGGAGTTGAAAATATTTGAATTTTGAGCAGATGATTCCCTTAACTCCTTGTAATCCTTAGCTAAACAATAAAACAAATATAACATTGTCTTGTCACCTAGGGTTTTGTTCTTAATACTTTCTTGCCAATTAGTGAATATATTTTGGGTTATGTTACCATTTGCACTGTGGGGTCTTTCTGTTTCTTTGCTGTCTGTTTGGTAAGAGAATTTGAGACCCAAGGAAACTATCATGTCCTTCTGCACATCTCTTTTCGCATGCATTCGCTTTTACCTTTCACTTCTGGGAAGTGAATAGAAATGTACCTTTGTATAGGCACGAAACTCTTTTCTTCCTTCTTGGTTCATTCTCACAATTAAGTGAAAAGAGTGACTGATACCTGGCATCAGGACCTCTGATGTCTGAAAATAACTGACTTCAATAATAAGGTGACAGAGGCTAGCCTGAGTGTGACTGTGAGCCTCAGTCACACTCACTGCCTGAGCTTGCACACTATGAGCCATGAACAACACTGGCGGCAGAAAGTGAAGCTTTGGAGGCTAACCTTCAGGGGGTGCCAATCATCAAGACTTCCCAGCATTGTTCTG
Organism: Grammomys surdaster; assembly: GCF_004785775.1. NCBI lineage: Eukaryota > Metazoa > Chordata > Mammalia > Rodentia > Muridae > Grammomys > Grammomys surdaster. The sequence continues at coordinate 1,502,236 of NW_021605171.1, read as the reverse complement.
TGGCTTTCTTCTTGAAGAACATATGGCTGGTATATGGAAAATGACTTCCCCTGCTGAATTTAAAATATACTGGTGCCTTTCATATGATGGCAGAAGCAGGCATAACTTTTTGATAGATTTGCTTTCGTAGGTTTTAGTTTTTTTAAATGCTGTTTTGGCTAAAATGCTGCTCTTAATTTTCTCCATCTTTGTCTGCAACGTATTTTAACCTAACTTTTATGTCAGTTTTAAAGTCAGCTTTGCTGAACTAAGTAAAAAGCCAGATGGATGCTACAACTCTGGAAACTTTTCCATCCTCATCACTAGGCATATGGTCTTCCTGCTGTGCTTATAGTGTAGTTTTTGAGTCTTCTTGTAATTGTTCGGGTTGCTTACTGTTGCAGCTTTGGGGCATTCGTGGTGATTTTGCAGGAAACAAGTCATACATGAAGAGTTTTTTTATCATCATTATCCCATGTTACAGGTTGTGATAAGATATGAACACTGATGTATGTTAGCGAAAGTCTCGTGCACACCTCTCAGTTGGTCTGGCACGTGGTATCATTTTCTAATCTTTTTTCCACAAAAGTAGGGATGATGGGGACAGTACTTCCTGTTAGAGCCGGGAGAGCAGCACTAAGGTATGGCTGACGACTTTGTATAAAACACAGAGGCGCTGAAGGAACTAGGAAACCAGGTTACATCTGTACTGATCTGTGAGGAAGCATGTCCCGTTAGGTGATGTGACTGGAAGGAGGCAAAGGAAGGGAAGCTGAATATTTAAAAATGGGTCGAACTTTTTTTTTTTTGTAGAAGCAATAGCATACGGTGGATAGGTTTGTAGGAGAGTGAAGTTGTATGGCTTCCTTGACCATTTCTTGCTTCTGTAATTGTTAGTATAATTCTTTTGTGTTGTTTGATTTGCTTTTCTGGTACTGATGATTTAACCTAGGGCCCCACCCTACCACTGAACTTTATCACAGTACCCTCAAGTCTCCTGAAAGTTAAACACCTTACATCCGGAATATAGGAAGCCAAGACTCTATGGATTCTGTGGATGCTAAGAAAAAGGTTGTGTTTGTAAGAATGAACTTTTTCTGTATCCTCACCAGCTCTTTCTACATTGGTCTGTGTGAGGCTAGTTTTCCAGTTGTAAGATGAAAGAGATGTGAGGAAGAGATGGGAGGGATGGGAAGCTGGGACTGAAGCAGAGACAGGAATAAAATGTTGGAGATGTCAACTTCTTTCTCTCTTCTCCCCTCCTTTCACTTTCCTTATGGGAAAACCAGGGCCTGGTCTCACTAAGAGGCGTGGTAGGACATAAAGAACTGTGCCAATCCCAGATAATTGAAGTTGGAAAAGATGACACGTTGCTTTTCTTGGTGGTCTTTCTGCAGTGTATGTACAGACTGATGAACAAGTTCATGCAAGATAAATCTCATTTTGTTGTGTGAATCTCTAGTGTCATCAACGAACATATTTTCTTGACCATGTAGTCTTTAGAGTGCTTTAAACAATTAAGTGTACCAACTGTTACTGTGACTATCTTGCTATCTTGAAAACTAGGATGAAAATTTTTACGTTTCTTCTTGTAAATGTTTGTTTCCTTTTCATAAACATAGTTCTGGAACGTGCTTACACAGTACTGTGGTATTACTTCTGCTGTCAGGGTTGCCTGGTGTTGAGGTTAGAGGGAGGATGCCTGTAGGTTTCACCTCGTTTGGGTGAAGTGATGAGCACAGGGTGCTACATTATATTAAATATTTACTTTGAGAGCTTTTAAATAAACTTTTTAAAAATCATAAAATATCACTTTGAGGATATTTATGTTGGTACAGAAAATAAGGTTATGACATTGCATTTTGAAATTATTTTGAGTCTTTAATTCCTGTGAAGTTTGAAATATGAAATGAGCTTCTATCATCATTGTAAAAGAAGACGAAATTTTGTTCTGCTTTGGTTTTCTAACAGTGTAAATTGCCACTGTAATATATTATTGTGGTTGATTTTACATTGTACTGTTTATTAACACTTATTTAATAAGGTATGGGCTCAAATTCTACAGGAATTTAGTTCTGAAGGAATAGTCTGAATAATTATAACAAGAAGTCGCTTGATGAAAGGTAAAGGAAATGGGAAAATCAATTTATGAGTTAACATGTCAATTTTTTTCCTTTAAAAAATTTGATTTATTTAAACTTTGTTCTAACTTTTTATGGGAGCTTTCTCTCTAAAGACTATTTTAACAGATGAAATTGTGAAGACTTAATATATGTAGAAACTGATGAGCTGGGGACTTTCAAGTTTGAAAGGAAAGACTTGACTATAAACAGCATAGATTTCTCAGTCATGACAATGAAATTGCATAGAAGGGATCCTGGGTCAACCTCAGTTAATCTGTGATGGTCTTTCTTCCCTGTCCTAGGTGATCCTAAGAGAAAGCTCATATGCTCGGTGTGCAATAGAAGGTGCACCTCGGTGTCGAGCCTGCAGGAGCACAGGAAGGTGGGTGAGAGCCTGTGTATTGGCTGCAAGGCCTTCCAGCACGATCTTGCCACAATCATTTGGTGGATGTTATACTAAGATAGAGCTTAGCTAGCTTGGGACGAAGTGTTCCACAGCACAGAAGCAGTGTACAGAGGAGTGAGCTGCAGAGGAGTCTGAGTTGTTTCGTTCATAGTTAGCTAACAGATTCCTCAATGCTGGCTGTCATGTCTAGCTGATTCCCACAGAGCACCCACCACACTTTCAAGATGTTTCAATTTGTGTTTGCTCAGGAAACATAAGTCAGTGATTTGAAAACACTTTTGTGTGAAGAGTTTGCCTTTTTTGTTAAAATGCGTATGTGTTGTAGTTTAGTTTGGTACAGAATGAGAGCTAGATGATTTTTAGAAGACTAAGACTAGTGTGAAAATAATGAGAGCAATTGGCTCTGGATGTCTCCGAGTCTTCTTGGCTTTATTCTGTTTTTGGAGGAAAGTGATAAGGCGTGTATATCGATAGCTTGAGTGTCCCAGTGACATTGGAGAAATGAATTATTATATTAATAGAAAATGTATTTATTGATTTGCAGTAAGTATAAAAATTACTGTTAGCTTTGTATGTAAGTTTAATGTGAAAATTAAGCATCAAGTCTAGTAATTAGTAAATAGTTGATAGTGAATACAGTGAAATCAAAATCAAATTTCGATTTTGTTTATGTTGTAATAGAGTCCAAAATATCTCCCAATTTTACATGTTAGCTATTTAGTATATCTAAGAACATGAAAAAAACTTTCAGTGACTTGGTATCTAGAAGAGTATAATGAGTGTAAAAATTTTATTTTTCTTGTGATTTGTAAAATGCCTTTTATGTATTTGTATGCATATAGATTTATTGCATAGTAACTTGACAGGATTTAAAACTCTTACCACTTTTCATCTATTAGTCACAAGTTTATGCATTTAAATTATGACATATGAAATAGTTACTATCATACTGACCTGTCTGAAGCTGTCTCCTGGATGTAGAGGGATTTTTATCATCTTTCGGAGAAGTAACAGATTACAAATAAAAGGCTGTTTCTTTTTCTTTCAGGAGTTCTCCATGTAACATTGGGCTGGATTTCCTGGTTTTCTCCTCTCTAAACAGGGAAATTAGATTGATTAGGATTCTCTGCTCATTCTCTTAGTTTTTGCAGTTTCCAGCTGGTGACTTCATGGGGCTGTTGAAGATGTACTGTGCTTCTCAGATTTGGGTGTCATTCTTGGACAGGGGCCAGGCTCAGTAGTGCTCAGACTTTAGTATGTGTGCTGAAATTGCAGAACACCAGTCTATACACTTTTCTTCTATCTCCATCCCTTAAACTGTGTATGTACGTGTGTGTGTGTGTGTGTGTGTGTGTGTGTGTGTGTGTGTGTGTGTGTGTGTATTTATGTGAGTGCAGGAACATACCTGCCAAGCACACATGCGGAGACCAGCAGGCAGTCTCCATTGTTGGTCCAAAAGAGACTCTTGTCTCTGCTGCATACACCAGCCTGTCTGGCTCCTGAGTTGCTGAGCCATCTCCTCTCTCTGCTTTCTGTGCTATCATAGGAACTCTGTGGTTGCAGACAAATTTTTATGTGGATTCCGGGAAATTGAACTTAGAACTTCATGCTTGCACAGAACATGCTTTCCCCACTGAGTATCTCAATGTCCTGTTGCTCTCCTTTTTTATCCCTTATAAATGCTAGGACTTAGAGAGTAGAGACTTAGTCTGAGGCAAAAATCTTAAGTCTGTTGATGTTTGTATATCTATACACTCTCATTTGAACACATATGACGGGATTTATTTAATCTTAGATTATGATGTTTAAGATATCTGAACAGGACATTTTAGCAAACTTAGTCATGGAGTCTTTTTCTGAATAATTCCTTATTTTCCATTTCCTGACATAGACACTTCCTTTATAAAAAAATTAATTTGGTAGAAAATAAAAGGTGTAACTGTTGGTGGATTGGAGAAGGTACAGTTGTGCCTTCAAGTTGTGAGCACTTGCAGAATGTTAACAAATTCTTAGCACAAGTAGACTTGCCTCTCTATTCTAGAACAGCCCTTCAAAGCCATTCTCAATACAAAGGAGATTATAGTAACTCCCAAACTGTCAATCATTTTAGTTGGTCAGCTCTAATGTCTAATAGAGTTGCAGTATTTCACCTAAACAGCAGATGGTGCTTTATGACAATTCTAAATTACAGCATAGTATAGTCTTTTATATTACACTATACTACTTTGTGTTGTGATAAAATATATTATGATTTTTATCTAAAGTTGTTTCATTTAGGACTTAAAGTAGTAAATTATCACCTGAAAATGAGCATGGAAAATTGTAAATTTAACAAAACATGTTTTCTTAATATTAGGCATGATTAAATGGTATTGGCTGTCACTTGTCTGTTAAGTTTTGTTAAAAGTTTAAAAAATACCCATGGCCCTATGTTTCCTCTATAAATAAGGATAGTTAATTCCAAAAAGCTTTTATGTGCTGTAAATGCTGTCATTTATCTGTTTCATTAATTCAGCTTTGAAAAATGTCTCATATTTCAAAAATATTGAATAATAGTGCTTTATAATATTTTAACAATTATTTTATCCATAGATTAATTTTTAACATTTTCTATACCAATAAAATTTGGTTATCAAAAATAAAGTCTTTATTTCTATATGACACCAGAGATTTATCATTTATACTACCTTGTCATCATTAAAAAATAAAATATTACATATTTTTGCGAGCAGTGTTTAAGAATATAAATTTGCATTTATTAACTCTAAATAAACATCGCATGTCTTGTCCTTATTGGTTAAACAATTAACTTATTGGTTGTCCTTATTGGTTAAGCTTAGCTGACACTCCCCTAGGTGGGGGGAGGCTGCATGTCCTTCCTACATGCCCTCTGGGACTTGTGTTCCTAGTTCTCCCACCCCTAGCTCTCTAGGCTCCACACCGAGACCCATCCCTGTTAAGAAGTGGGGATTACTCAAATCTATGCATTAATGGCCCCCAGAGGATTCATGTCTGCAAGTGACTGCCTGCTTTATGCCTTTCCAGGTTCTCGTAGTGAGTTTGGCTCACTAAAGAGTAAAACAGTTAGAAGAGGGCTTTCAAGCTTTGATCTGTCACAACATGGCCGCGTAAGGCCGGCTGACAGGCCTTGGATCTTTGGCCTTGCTGCCTCAAGCATTTTTTCTTCATTTCATTGTTCCTGCCATGGCTACTTGGATCTTAAGACAGCATCATCCTCTACTCATGCACTGTATCAGTCATGCTGCTCTTTTCTTCAGTGGTGTCTAGTTATTCTTCAGTAACAGAAAAGGTCTTGGCTCTCTGAAGAAGGATTTGCTTGCCTAAGGTTAATTATTGTTCCTTCAACAGAACCAGTTTTTAATCTTAGTCCAGTAGTTTGATACCCTTGCTCATTTGCCAGCATTTCTCAAGGCAGGCTTTATGCTGACTTCCTCTTAGAGCTGAGTACCTTCCACATGCTGATAAACTGAGATTCTATTTTCCCATGTCAACTATTTTATGGTCTGAGATAGAAAGAACTAATATAGTACCTGATTATAACATTTATGTTAACTTGTGTGTTAAAGCTGTACTCTGAATACGATAATTTCAAAATATATTTTATTCAACTATATTTAAAGTATACAAGATGCCATGAGATACACATGTGTTAGAATAGTTACAATAGTGAACCAATTTCACATTCACATCTCATATATTCACCCAACCCTACCATGTCAGAGATCCTGTGATCTGTTCACTCAACCAAGATTCCTGACCGCATCATTGTTAACGTACCACTATTGGCCACATCGCCTGTGTTTAAGCTTAGATCTTCAGACTCAGTCATCGTATATACAGGCTACTTTATATAGTCTATCATTTTCATTGTGGTCCTCCTGTCCTGTGAAGCTTCATTGTGAACTCACTGTTTTCAGATCAGAGTTATACTGACTGTGCGCTGCAGTTGATAGTTTGCTCTGTACTCTTACATTTGAAGTGTTAATGCCTACTGTAAAGGAAAACTATATCTCAGGTATGATACATCCCATGCTAAATTTTATGTATAAAACAAGTTAATGTGCTGGCTGTGAACTTTTTTTTTTGCAGTTTGTATATTTACTACATACAAATAAGGCAGATACACTGCATGCGTTCTTGTGAGTATTTTGATGGTACATTAGCTAGGTAGTAGTATGTCATGGCATTTTCAGTGGACATGAAGCAGACTTAGGGCAGTGTTAGCCCAACATTAGCAACTCTCCACATGTTTATATTTTTGCATTGGCTGTCTATAGTCCATTAGTTTTTAACACTTGGTTTAACTGTCAGTTTAATTTTTTTTTTTTAGATTCATGAGATATTCGATTGTCAAGAATGTATGAAAAAGTTTATTTCTGCTAATCAGCTGAAACGTCACATGATTACCCATTCAGGTGAATTCCATAATTCTTATATATATTGAAATCATTGCAAAATATTACTTCATCCCAGCACTTGGGAGGCAGAGGCAGGTGGATTTCTGAGTTCGAGGTCAGTCTGGTCTACAGTGTGAGTTCCAGGACAGCCTGGGCTATACAGAGAAACCCTGTTTCGAAAAACAAAACAAACAAACAAAAAAGAATTAGTTCATCTTTCTCAAGAAATTGAGGAGTAATAAGAAGCCCTCATTATAAGCTCTAGCTTAGTCATGTGGTTTCTAATTTCTTAATTTTCTATAACTGAGTTTGTTTATAAAGCAAAGGTTCTTTGGCTGAGGCACAGGAAAGGCCTTCAAAAATCATCATCTAATTTGGGACCTTGGTTTTTTTATTCTTGGCATGATACCCTGGCACCTGATTAATAAGTCATAAGATACTAGCATAATGCCTGGCATTTAGTGGAGATTCAACTATTGTGTTTATTATGTTTCTAGATACTTTTACATTCTATCAATAATACTCATAAAGTAAAGAAATATATTAATATTTTTGGGAAATTTCTTAAGTCATAAGTTCATTTAAACAATTTTGAGTAATAGGCTTTTTTTTCTTATGAAGACACTAAAATGAACTGAAAAGAATTTTTATCTTAGTGCATCTTTTTAAAGAACTTAGGAAGGTTATAGTTTGAGGATATTGAAATAAATGTTTTTGCACATTCATGTGATCTGGAGGAAGATTAAGTGTTAGTGAGTTAATGTCAATGATTGAAAGCTATTGGCTTTCAGGTGGGTTTCGTATAATTTGCACATTTGTTTGCTTGGACGTTAACTTTATATGCCTATTCCATAAATGTTGATGTTATAATCTCTCTAAACACTTGTGTCTGCTGAAGATGGAAAGTTCTGCTACATGGGGCCTACCAGGTGCTCTCTCATCACTTCTATCACTGGCAGATCTCTCAGCATTAAGGACTTGATTGATATACACACACTTTTATTTTTTCATGTAGAAATAGAATTTATGCTTTGAATTTAAACTTTTTTGTCTCAAAGGTTAACTGTCAAAATATATCTATAGAAGAAAAGGCGTTTGCATGTTAACTTGTGGATACGTGACTAACGCAGATGAACTATATGGAAGGCATTTTTGTGCTTGTGTGACGCTGCTTTAATTAGTTTATGCATAAGACGAAGGTACAGGAAAGGATGACCCCCTTGATCCTTGACTTTCATACAGGTATGATATGGTCTCTGCTCATTCTTTCTAGAAAAGCGACCTTATAACTGCGAGATCTGTCACAAGTCATTCAAGAGGCTTGATCAAGTGGGTGCCCACAAAGTAATCCACAGTGAGGACAAACCCTATCAGTGCAAGCTCTGTGGAAAGGGGTTTGCTCACAGAAACGTTTACAAGAACCACAAGAAGGTAAAGACTCTTATTGGCATCTGTTGTTTACTGTTTCTCTGGTAGCGTTTTACTTGGTCTCTTAACCAGATTTAGCACATCTGTGCTTGGCGACACGAGGGGACTGGGATAGTTAGAGATGATCCTGCTTCTACTTTGTTACCACTCACTTAGACCAATGATCTCTGGCTTCTCTTCTTGTCTCCACTCTGAAAACTGCTCTCTCACAGAAAATGTCTTTGTGTGACTAAGTTGATTAAATAATTCTCAGCTTCTAAGCAGCTCCAGGGACCAGAGGTTGTTAACAGTTGCTGTTTGTATTCTCTTCTCTTTTTATGTTTCAATGCTCTGTTCTCATCACCGTTTCTCTGAGTTCTTATACTGCATTTTGCTTGGTCTGTGCTTTCCTCTGAATGTCTCTTAGAGTTATTGTTAGCTTCCTATGGCCTAATACAATTGCTTACGCAGTGGAAAGGTTTATTGGGCTTTGTTCATAGCCTTGAGTGCATGATTGTTTGACCTTTTGTTTTTAATCTAAAGGTAAAGCAATGCAGGTAAAGCAAAGTCACTGCCCTCACTGTGGCCAGGACGCCAAAGGGGATAGGGGCTCCAGTGCCTCCTTCGAGGGCATTCTTTCCAGTGATATGACATCTTTTGTGAACCTTCACTTTCTAAAGGACCCCACTACCTCCAATAAGCACTTTCAGGGTGGTAGCATGCCTTCAACATATGAGTGACAGCTAAGTTCTCCACCATACCCATCACCAGCAGCACTTGAGGAAGTTCTAGCCTTCTCTGTGCTCTTTCTGCCAGATGCCCACGGTATCCATGACTCTGTGCTGTCACTACTAATTTGATAAAATCCAGGAAATTTACTTTCTTGAAACAGTTTTATTGAGTCTCCTTATCGTAACCAAGAATGTCTAAATGTATAGTTATCCACCATTAGTTCTTTTATAAATGTAGAAACCAGATTACAAATGTTATCTCTGTCTGCTGTTTCAATACGTTTGCAACCATCCACCCTTTTGATTTTTGTATAGTGCCAAGGATCAAATTCAGGGCCTTGCCTGTGTTTGACGAAGACTTGTCTACTGATCCACATCCCCTTACCTTCATGCCTTTTTTCTTTTCAATGTCCTTATGACTCTCTTCCCTCTCGATCCCTTTTAAACTCATCTAACTAGGCTGTTGATACTCAGGACTTCTCACTACACGCTGTCCCACCAGGTCAATCCTGTACATGTGTCTCTTATATTATTCTTGTACTCCTCTGTGATGCAGATGTCAAGTGCTGTGCACATTGTTGTGCATATGTCTTCTGCTTTCTGGACCATCACCTCAGTCTACTTCTTAAGCTTATCTTCAGAGTTTGCATTAAGCACACCTAAAACAACTTGATACTTGCTTTCTCCTGTTACTGTTAAACTGCTTTTAGCAGGGCTGGAGTGATGGCTCAGTGGTTAAGAGCACTGGCTGCTCTTCCAAAGGGCTTGAGTTCAGCTCCCAGAACCTATATGGCAGTTCACAACCAGCCATACCTCCAGTTCCAGGGGAGTGGATGCTCTCCTATGGCCTCCTCAGGCACCAGGCACACACTTGTGGTGCATAGACATGTACACAGGCAAGCTACTCATTTAAATAAAGTAGTGATCCAAAATTTAAAAACTACTTTTGAGTGTGTGTGTTTGTGTGTGTGTGTGTGTGTGTGTGTGTGTAGTATATGTACAGCTTAAAGTTTGAAGAAGTAGGTATTCTCCTTCTACAATGTAGGTCCCAGGGATGGAACTCAGATAATTAGACTTGGAGGATATGCTATCATAGTGTATATGTAGACGTCAGAGTTACGTGGTTCTCTCCTCCCACTGTGGGTTCCTGAGTTCCAGTCCAGGCTGTGTAACAAAGGCTTTAACTGCTTAGCTGCTGTGACAGTAGCTACTTGCTTTTCTTTAGATGGTCTTTAGTGCCTTTCTCTTCAGGTTATATGGTCTTAGTTCTTATCTGGATTTTGTTTATGTTTTTCACATTGTACCTTTGTTTACCTTTTTTTTTGAGCATGTTGACTTTATTCTTACTTTGTTTATTTTGTAAATAATTCATGTTCAAATTCAGGAAATTTGTCCTGAACGTTCAACATTATAGAAATTTATGTGAAAACACATATGTTGTCAGAAATGTTTGTTTATTGATTTTAGGGGAAATATTTTACTATTTTGAAAGGGAATTGTTTTCTTAGCCTTATAATATGCAGTAGGTATTGTAGTGACTCCAGTATAAATGGGAACTTTCAAGAAACAGCTGTCTCTTGTGAAAACATTAAACATGATATCAATTTAGTTTCTGTCCAAGAAGAAAAAGAAATCACAAATATCCAAAAACTGAACAGGGCTGCCTGGTAGCGCCTCGTGTCTGATGTCTTCCTCCCTCCCCTCACGTTTCACTGAAGGATTGCATCAGGGCAGGCTGTAGTCATTGTTGTTCTTTTGGAATTACACGACTGTAAAAAGTATCTGGCAAGTTTCCTGTTGAGTCTCTGGAACCCTCTTAATCCCTTCTTTGATGAAACTGATCTCCCCACATTTATGAGTTTTTCACAGTTTGGCTTGTGTTATACGCCATGTGGGAATTTGGCAGAGGATCTTTGCACTATCCCTCGTCCTTTTCAGCCATAAATCATATGAAAGCAATAATGATATCTTAAGGAGGACAGAACGGTGATGGCTGCATTTTGAAAGTGGAAAGCATGCTCAGTCCTTCTGCATTGTGATCCTAGTGTGTGTTAGTGTGGTTCTGTGAAAATGCCTAAAATATTCAAGAATCACATGAAAACCTAAGTCAACCCGTTGGTCCATAATTACTCATTAATGGTCAGTTAGGAAACTACAAAATAATGGTATGCCAGGAAAATCAGAAAATCATTCAGGGTCAGACTGGTCTCCATTGTTCGCAAATCCAAATACTCTGTTAAATAAATAAGGTATTTCTTTGGCTCTTTGAATTTGTTCAATTATCCACTTATCTCATTTCGGATGGACTGTGGTGCCATAGGATGACATTGTGAATGGGTTCATTGTCAGTTCTGTATGTCTGTCACTATGAGGGTTTTCAGTTCCTCCTCTTCGCTGTAATCCTTCTGTCTGATTCAAACTTGTATTATAAGGTCTGGCTAAAATAAGACTCATCTCTCTGGGTCCAGTTAGATTTGGGTTGTTTGAATCATAATTGGCCAGATATACAGGAGACAGGGACTGTGAATTGATCATCTCTCTCTCATTGTTCCCTGTCAAACTTCCTCGAGTGCACAACTTTGGTGAAAGTATATGGTGATCCTCTCCTCTGTGACATGGCTGCCTATCTGCTTGATGATAGAAGTGAGTCCACAGCAGCTGTTAAAGCCCCAAGGACGTCATTGTGAGCTTCTTGATGTCAAATATGTGCCTGCTCATTACAAGTATTTTGTGTAATTTTCCAGGGATGGAACTATAGAATCTAGTGAGAATCTAGTCATAACTTCTGGAAAAATTCTGTTGGACTCTTAGAGTCATGTTTTATTCGTTTGTAGTCAAACTCTGAGCAATGTGCAGTTTCTTAGCTTTTAATCCTGTTTACAGGGACATGACTAGAAGCTTAAGTTTAGGAGATTTTAATGAAATATGGACTTGCGCATGTAATCTGTTCCTTTAGTCCTCTGTTTATTACATTTATTTTATTTAACTATTTGCACTGGAGTGTACATGCCATGGCATGCATATAGAGGACAGAGAACAGCTTTGGTGTGGTTGGTTTTTTTCTTTCTCTCAACTGGGTTCCAGAGATTGATTCTAGGCTGTCAGGCTTGGTAACACTTGCCTTTATCTGCTGAGCCTTCTTGATGATCTCTAATTGGTTTTGATAAAAGGAATATGTCTTTTATCATGGTCCAACCATTTGAAAGACACTGTAGTTCAGACGTTGTTGTGTTAAACTTTTGTTGGATGTCAATGGAAAGTATACCTCTAAAAGATCATGAATTCATTTATAAAACCAGGGCAAAAGGAGTTAATTTAACATGAGGAGAAAAAGTCTTTAAACAGTTGTAGGAATGTGTTAAGTAAGGACTGAAAGACAACCACTCAGTAAATAAACCACAGTTGCCTGTCTTGTCTTTTGAGCCAGGTAGCTTTTCTTCAAGCCTGCCCAGGATAGTCACATTCCTTCATCTGTACAAAAGCATCTCTAGTTCCTAGGATGATGGTGACTGTGAGCAGTTTGGTGCTCACAGTTGAGGGCCAGGTAGAATTTTAAGTAATAGTGTCCAGCAGGCGCTGAGCATCACTGGGGCTGAGCATCACTGGGGCTCACTGTTCTTCAGTGGGTGGAGAAAGAACAATGTGCAAACTTGCTTTTCAATGAACTGTTTTTCATGATGGTGGCACTTTTGCCAAAATTTGTACATGTTAACAATGTACATTGCAATCTTTTAATTCTGCAAACACGGAAACGATTAGCACAGTCAAGCTAATCAAGATGTCTGTCACCTGATGTAACATATCCCTCACCTAACATGGTTTTCTGTTTCTATTTCATGTAGTATGAACATGTAAGAACCATCCTTATGATTTTATGTTTTCTTACTACAAAACAAAAAAAGACAATATATACAAATTGGTAGTTTGTTAATAAACCACCGTTTCCATATGCCAAAATGTCATCATGTTATACACACATAAGTAATTTTTATGACAGAAAATTAAAAGTTAAAAATCTATACTTTTTGCAATTATAAACATATACAGTTCAGTATTACAGGCAGCTAACTGTCTGTTTCCAGGACTTACTCATTGTGATTGGAACTGTGCATCTTTTTATCAGCATCACCCCATTTTCCTTCCTCTATTACATTTTCTTCCAGCCACACAACTGTCAACCACCATGTATGCTCTCTTTTATGAGTCTGACATTTTAATATTCTACATGGCAGTTCTTTTCCACGGCTTATTTAATTTAGCATAATGTCCTAATCTTTCTGAACTTTTCCTTACTCTAACGAATATTTGGGTCACAGCACACTGGGAAGTCAGTGATGTCCTTTTATTCTTGGACCTTAATTGAGAAACTCTTTCTCATCTTTTCTCATTTGTGTGACTAAGTGACCTAACCTTTCCACAACCACAAGAGAGAAACACTGGGAAACAAAAAAAGAAGAAAGTGGTTTCTTTTGTAGTAAAGTTTTAAACTTTTCTAGCCACTTTTTCTGCTTTAGTAGACACCTCATGAGAGTAAATCCTGAAGTCATTCATGAATGTTTGGTGGTCAGTTATACAGCATAGGTTGTATTTACCCTCACCACCCCCCAAAAAACCAAACACACACACACACACACACATACACAGTTTCCAAGTCTTCTGGATTCTTGCCAACTACTTATATATAGTAATTGTTTTCTAAAAAATAGTTGATTACTATAAGTGAAGGCCTATAATCCTAATAACCCAAATAGATTTTGTTGACAGAGTTAAAAATAATCTTATTCTTTATGTAAAATACTTGACATACCCTTGGCCCAAGTTTGTAAAGAGTTTGCATATAGAAAACTAAAGTTGAACAGATAAGTGTATTAATCTGGCTGCTCAATGCTATGACTTTCTGGAAGGATGTCTCCCGTATTGCTCACTCTTTTCTGAGTAGAGTGAGCTGTGAATTTGTAGGCATATCTCTAGTTTCTGTGTATTTCCTAAGGAGGAAGAGGAGGAGAAGGAAGAGGAGGAGGAGGAGGAAGAGGAGGAAGAGGAGGGGGAGGAGGAGGAGGGACAAGAGGAACAGGAGGAGGAAGAGGAAGAAGCCTTTTAAAGAAGCTAGTTGTAGGTCTGGCTGTTGAAATTTAGACAACAGACCTTCTAAACATCTAGGTAAAGCATAGTTACAGTTTCTGGTTTATTATGTAGCTCAGAAGGTTAGCATGCTCTTATGAGAGGCTTGGGTTTGAGTAACAGACACTTTTCCTTTCTTCCCTTTTCTATTTCTCTATATACATTTTATCTTTAATTAGTTTTAATATTTTTCTTACTTTTATTTGTTCTTTGAGAATTTCCTATAATGTAATTTTATCATATTTGTTCCCTTCCCCAGATCCTCCTGAATCCACTCTCACTCTCCCCTACACTCTGCTTTGTGTCCTTCGTTTTCCCTAAACCATGAAGAATGATTACTACTACCCATATGTTCTTGTGTATGTGCAGGTGACTTACCAGGGGTCACACATTCTCCACCTGCTATCAACTGCCAGTAACACCTTAGCTAGGTGGGACTTTATGGTTACCTCCTCTCTCCCTGCTGTGATTTTGTCTGACTTGAACTTATGCAGATCTTGTACAAATTGTTGTAACTGATTTCATATGTGCAGCTGTCCTACTGTGTTTGGAAAACAATTTCCTCCTCATTATCCTTATCTACTGCCTCTGTCTCTTACATTCTTTCCGTTGCTTCTGCAATGGTCCCTGAGCTTTAGAAGGAGAGAACAGATTCAACTAATGTTCTTGTACGGTATATGTCCCAAAGGTAAAATATCATCAGCAGTAAGTACTATTATTAAGAGGCAATACAGACTATTGAAAGTCAAAGTTATAAATTTTAACTATAAATGGCCTTGATGAAAATTTTATTCTGTTACAGTTAAATTAATATTTGATCTATGTGGCTAGAATTATACAAATTTGGTATTTTACTGGATATTGTCCTATCCTCCTGAGGAATTTTTGAGAATTTCAATGGATAGTGTAGATAGTACAGCACATGTCTTATGTGTTTTCTACATCTGTACAAAAATTGGACTTGGTCCATAAAAATATATGTGTCTAAAATGATAATTCATGTTATTTATTCAGGGCAACTTCATCTATTACATTAGCAGATGTCGATGACATCAGTGCCTTGGCAGCTGGAGAAAGAATATTATGGATCTATTATTAAATAAGTGAAAAATTTTAATGATACAATACCTTTTTAGAAGCTTAATTCCATCTGATACTTGCAAAAGATATCATGAACATGAATTCTCTATCTACATGATGTGAACATTGTATACACTCATTTCTTAAATGATTTGGTGTCTTCCTGTCAAGTAAGCACATGGATTCACGGCTGGTATTTATAATTATAACAACACAGATAGTATATTGGGATCTTATTTGGTGAAAGTGTTTACTTCCCTGGTTATGTCCTACTACTACTGGCCAATCTGTGATTAATTTTTGCCCAAGATACTGAAAAAAGTTATTGATAGTTGAATATAGTCTTTTTGGAAAGCTAAAGAAATTATCTGGTAGAATTTGAAAGCTTTTAAACAAAGTAGCTCTTGTAGTATAATAAAATCAATATCAGTTCATTGTATAAAGTTCAAATATCAAAGAAAGAGCCAAGAAAGCAAACACGCTGTCAAATTCTCCCACTTTCCTATGAAAACTCTCCTCAGCAGGTCTTTTTTTAGACCCACTTACCAGACTCCGTTGTTTGTGAGTAAGTGATTATGGCAAAATGGTATTCTTTACATAGTGGGACACTCTGTTAAGTTTTTCCTTCTTAAATAAAGCAAACTAAAGTAAACAAATAAATGTAAATGCAATTATAATCTCTAGTATGTCCACTTCTATTTCTTTTGTTTTCATTTTGTTCTTAAACCTTTCCTTTGTAAAGGAAATCGGTCAGGCCAGGAGTATGCACATTTGCAGTCTCAGGACAGTGTGCCAAAATGCCACCCAGAAAGTTTATGTTCCTGGACACAGTATGTTATCCTAACTTCTTCTTCCTTCTCTGGCAAACACTGAATAATATATAGTTTCTTAATGTGTGACAGTCTCATGGATACGAGATTAAAGACAAATTCTTTGAATTTGTTATTAGATATTAATGCCATATGCAGCACTGATGTCTTGTAATATTCACTCTATATACTGTAATCCAGGTTTGAATTATTTTACTGCCCAGGGATGTCTTTAAAGTGACTTGGACCCCATGTGTTACACCCAAACTTGTTCTCCCTTGACTTGCCATGTTATTGGTCTGTGTGTCATGCTTGCTTCTTTCCCATCTCCTGCTTCATATTCAAGTCGATGCACAAGACCTGGTTTTTTTTTTCATAGAGGCTACCAATTGTCCTAGTACTTCTCTTCTCCAAGGAAGCCTCTGCAGCCTTTAACCTCTTGCCTGGTTTATTTCTACAGCTTCTCAAATCAACAGGGTTTTAGACATGCTACTCACTTGCCAAAAACCATATCTCAGAGTAATTGACAATGCTTTAGGCCATCCTAGACCTTGTGATTAGTGTCTTCTCCTTTGCTTCTCCCATGGCTGTATCTTCATCTTCCCACTGCTCTGCTCATCCATATCTTTCCAACCACATGGGCCGAAGCATAACTATTTGACCATGGTTAGGTATGATTGTTGCCAATTTGAGGCAGAGCAGCTGTGACCACCCATACGTGATCCTGATGAGACTTGTCTATCTGTTCACACTCTCTTAGTGGAGGCTTTCAGTGGGTTCTGTGAGCATGCCCTGAAATTCCAGTCACTGCTAAGTAAGAGACAAACAGCTTTCTATAGGACTTATAGTTGCTGTAGCCTCCTCAAGTCTTCTAGAGGACTCTGGGAGGTGTATGCCTGAATTGCCTGTACTTCTGCAAGCAACCACAATAATCTCAGTCACCAAACAGCACTTGGATCAAAACCTTTCTCTATTCTGTTACTACTTTCTCTTTAAGGAGCATAGATATTTCTATATGGCCATAGGAAAAGTAAAACTGTCTGGCCTTTCCTCCTGATCTCTTTTGTCACCCCTGTTTCTGTCCATTGTTCCTTCAGAACAGCAGGCTTCACTCAGCTATCACCTCACCTAGAATTCTTTTGAGCACCTACTGACAATCTGTTCTTTGGAGCAGTCTGCTCTTTTTCATCTTCCTCCACAGCTCGTGTCACTTCCTAATGTAGTATGTGTGTCTATCATACGCACAAGATAAAATTCCTGTGAGGGAGCAACTTTTGTGGCTTTTCTTTCCCCTGAATCCTTCCAATCTGAAATAGAATTGACCCATAAAAGCAAGTGCACACTATAGTGCACCTGACATAAAACACCCTGCAAATGAAGTCGTCAGAGGTGTCTTCTACCAGTTTTCTTTTGTCATTTTCCATTTTAATTAACTTTATATTAGCTATGTTAAACTGTTATTTGATGTCACAAATATTTTCTTTGGTGATTGGAAAATATTTTGTCTTTATAGTTATCTTAGTTAAAGTTTCCATTGCTGTAAAGAGAAACCATGACCAAAGCAACACTTTTATTGGGACACATTTATTGGGGCTAGCTCACAGGTTCAGAGGTTTAGTCCATTATCATCAAAACAGGAATCATGGCAGCTTGCAGGTAGACTTGTTGATGGAGAAGGAGCCAAGAGTTTTACATCTTGATCCAAGGGTAGGCAGAAGGGGACTGTCTTCCATAGGCAGCCAGGAGGAGGCTGTTGTCAGCACTGGGCAGAGCTGGAGCATCAGGAGACCTCAAAGCCCATCTACACAGTGACATACTTCTTTCAACAAGGACACACCTATTCCAACAAGGCCTCACCTAATAGTACAACTCCCCATAAGCAAAGCATATTCAAACTACCACAGCAATTTAAATTTTTAAAATATCTGAATATCTAGTCATTCATCATACTTAGACAACCTTTCCACTTAAAAATTATGTTAAGATTACTCACATTTTTCTTCTATGGCATTTAGTGTTTTATTCTTCACTTTAAAAAAATAGCTGAAGCCAGATGTGATGGTGTGTATCTGTAGACTCAGCATTTGTGAAGCTTGTACATAACGGCTTGATCCAAGCTCAAGGCCAACCTGAGCTGCATAGCAAGACAGTCTCAGAAAAGCAAGATATGGATAAATAAATACTAAATCCATACCGCTTCTCTCCTACTTTAGGAAGTGATGGTCCCAACTTTCGTTGCATCAGAAACTTAAGTAAACACTGCATGCTTCTGACAGCCAGTTGAGAATGCCATATTCATATTGTTATTTGATGTAATATAGTGGAAGAAATGTTTTCTTACTCTGCTTTTATTCATCTAGAATGCCTGTGGCCAGATAACATATTTAAGTATGTTAAATTCATCCTGACTTTTAATATTTGTGTCCCCCACCCTTTATATTTTACCAATGGAACAGACATAATATTCATGACATAGCATAATCCTCTGTGAAGTTCCTTACTCTTGAATATTGAAGTGCTCATCAAATTTTGAAATCTTGTTCAATATGTGGATAAGGTGATATCCTTCAGTTGTCCCCACCATAAAACCCATCAGATATATAGCTTATGTTCTTGTAATAAAAGAACACTGTTCGAGTTCTGAGGGTTTTAAAAATGTATTTGTGACCCTTATTAAATTTTGCTATCTGGGGTTGGAGAGATGCCTCAACAGTTAAAAGAACTTTCTGTTCCTGCAGAAAAATCCTGGGTTCATTTTGCAGAACCCACATGGTAGTTCATAACCATATACAGTCCCAGTTGCCGGAGATCTGATACTTTATTCTGGTCTCTGCAGGCTTCAGGGAGCACAGGCAGTACACATATAGGAAGAATACAGATATACATAAAATCTAAAAATCTAAAACAAAATGACGAAATCTTGTCATCCACAGTACAGGATACGAGTTTATTCACAGTATTTTTCCAGAACGGCTGCTACTTTTGTGTTACCATTTCAGTGCATACCATAGACCTTAACAACACCCACATCTTGGGCAAGTCTTCATTTTTTTCATCTTAAAATGGTGACAGTAATAGCATTTTAATCAGGAGCTTGGCTCTTGGAATTCATCAATCACTGTATGGAGCATGACACTTGATATAAATCAAGTGCTACCTCAGGTTAACCATATGAATTCATACTCTGTTGTAACTTAAATTCAAAGCAGCTCTGAAGATTCAGATCACTTTCAGTGCCTCAGTGAAGCTATAGCGAAAAGGTAGAAAGCATGCCTCTTTTAACTATTTCCCTTGACTGAACAGAAGATGATGAAGCCTGGCAAGGGCTATGTAGGGTTAAGTCTTTTAGCCAAACTATATGTAATGTTGGTGTACGAAGTAGGTCTAGAATAGTCTCCATGGTGTTTAGATTAGCAATTCGAGATAGTAATAACAATTTCCCTTGCTGTTTATCAAATTTCTAATGAATTCAAAGGTTTGACAGAACAAGTATTTTCCCTGTGAATGATTGTGGTTATGCTCCTCCCCCTCAGGAGCAGGGAGCTATGAGACGAATCAATATGCCATATGCTTTCTGCAATGATGAGCTCATTCTCCTTTTCTCACTCAGTGTCTTCCTTCTGCAGACTCACTCCGAAGAGAGACCTTTCCAGTGTGATGAATGTAAAGCCTTGTTCCGCACCCCCTTCTCTCTGCAAAGACACCTGTTAATCCACAACAGTAAGTCACCGTCCAGGCAACGGAAGACAGAGAGAGTTATTTCCTATGTGTTCTTAGATGTTTAAGAATAGACATCTCGCCCTTCTGCCCCTGCCTGGTCCGCTGGGCTGGAGCAGACACAGAGTCGGTCTGCTCCCGTCCTGTTGAGAAACTGAATCCTGAGTCATCCAGGAGCCACTGCACT
>NW_021605171.1:1481561-1482248 GCF_004785775.1 Grammomys surdaster | reverse complement strand
AACTGAATCCTGAGTCATCCAGGAGCCACTGCACTCAGAGCAGCTGGAGCCACTGCACTCAGAGCAGCTGAAACTGAATCCTGAGTCATCGAGGACCCACTGCACTCAGAGCAGAAGGATTTCCAGATCCAAGAGGTGGCCTGAGTCCCAGGAGTTATTCCACCCAGGAGATTAGGAGCATAAGACCACAGAGACCTCTGGACTCTGAGGAGCTCTGCAATAAGCAAGATAACTGGAAATACAGACTCCAGTTTTACACAGTGAGGGCAGGTACCACTAGAGTTAACCAGATGGTGAAAGGCAAGCGCAAGAACATAAGCAACGGAAACCAAAGTTTCTTGGCATCATCAGTGCCCAATTCTCCCAATATAGCAAGCCCTGAACACCCCATCACACCTGAAAAGCAGGATTCAGAATTAAAATCACTTCTCATGATGATGATAGAGGATTATAAGAAGGAATTAAGTAACTCCCTTAAAGAAATACAGGAAAGTACAAGTAAACAGATAGAAGCCCTTAAAGAGGAATCACAGAAATCCCTTAAAGAAATGGAAGAAAACACAAAGAAGGAATTAAACAAAAACATTCAGGATCTGAAACTAGAAATAGAAACAATAAAGAAAGTTCAAAGGGAGACAACCATGGAGATAGAAAACCTAAGAAAGAGATCAGGAGTCACAGACGCAA
>NW_021605171.1:1473872-1476561 GCF_004785775.1 Grammomys surdaster | reverse complement strand
TCCATCAATGTAATCCACTATATAAACAAACTTAAAGAAAAAAACCACATGATCATCTCACTAGATGCTGAGAAAGCATTTGACAAAATTCAACATCCCTTCATGATAAAAGTCTTGGAAAGATCAGGAATTCAAGGCCCCTACCTAAACATAGTAAAAGCAATTTACAGCAAACCAGTAGCCAACATCAAGCTAAATGGAGAGAAACTTGAAGCAATCCCACTAAGATCAGGGACTAGACAAGGTTGCCCACTCTCCCCCTACCTATTCAATATAGTACTGGAAGTCTTAACCAGAGCAATTAGACAGCAAAAAGAAGTCAAAGGGATACAAATAGGAAAGGAAGAAGTCAAAATATCGCTATTTGCAGATGATATGATAGTATACTTAAGTGACCCCCAAACTTCAACCAGAGAACTCCTAAACCTGATAAACAACTTCAGCAAAGTGGCTGGTTATAAAATCAACTCAAACAAATCAGTAGCCTTCCTCTACATGAAAGATAAACAGACTGAAAAAGAAATTAGGGAAATGACACCCTTCACAATAGTTGCAAATAATATAAAATACCTTGGTGTGAATCTAACCAAGCAAGTGAAAGACCTGTATGACAAGAACTTCAAGTCTCTGAAGAAAGAAATTGAAGAAGATCTCAGAAGATGGAAAGATCTCCCATGCTCATGGATTGGCAGGATTAATATAATAAAAATGGCCATCTTGCCAAAAGCAATCTACAGATTCAATGCAATCCCCATTAAAATCCCAACTCAATTCTTCACAGAGTTAGAAAAGGAAATTCTCAAATTCATATGGAATAACAAAAAACCCAGGATAGCGAAAACTATTCTCAACAATAAAAGAACTTCTGGAGGAATTACCATCCCTGACCTCAAGCTGTACTACAGAGCAATAGTGATAAAAACTACCTGGTATTGGTACAGAGACAGGCAGGAAGATCAATGGAATAGAATTGAAGACCCAGAAATGAACCCACACTCCTATGGTCACTTGATCTTTGACAAAGGAGCTAAAACTGTCCAGTGGAAAAAGGACAGCATTTTCAACAAATGGTGCTGGTTCAACTGGAAGACAACATGTAGAAGAATGAAAATTGATCCATTCTTATCCCCTTGTACAAAGCTCAAGTCTATGTGGATAAAGGACCTCCACATAAAACCAGATACACTGAAACTAATAGAAGAGAAGGTGGGGAAAAGCCTCGAATACTTGGGCACAGGGGAAAAGTTCCTGAACAGAACTCCAATGGCATATGCTCTAAGATCGAGAATTGACAAATGGGACTTCATAAAATTGCAAAGTTTCTGTAAGGCAAAGGACACTGTCAATAGGACAAAACGACAACCAACAAATTGGGAAAAGATCTTTACCAATCCTTCATCTGATAGAGGGCTAATATCCAATATATACAAAGAACTCAAGAAATTAGACTCCAGACAACCAAATTACCCTATTAAAAAATGGGGTATAGAGCTTAACAAAGAATTTTCAACGGAAGAAACTCGAATGGCCGAGAAGCATCTAAAGAAATGTTCAGCATCCTTAGTCATCAGGGAAATGCAAATCAAAACAACCCTGAGATTCCACCTCACACCAGTCAGAATGGCTAAGATTAAAAACTCAGGTGATAGTAGATGCTGGCGAGGGTGTGGAGAAAGAGGAACACTCCTCCATTGTTGGTGGGACTGCAAGATGGTGCAACCACTTTGGAAATCAGTCTGGTGGTTCCTCAGAAAATTGGACATAGCATTACCCGAGGATCCAGCTATACCACTCCTAGGCATATACCCAGAAGATGCTCGAACATATAACAAGGACATATGCTCAACTATGCTCATAGCAGCCTTATTTATAATAGCCAGTAGCTGGAAAGAACCCAGATGTCCTTCAACTGAGGAATGGATTCAAAAAATGTGGTATATTTACACAATGGAGTATTACTCAGCTATTAAAAACAATGAATTCGAGAGGTTCCTAGGTAAATGGATGGAACTAGAAATTATCATCCTGAGTGAGGTAAGCCAATCACAAAAGAAGACACATGGTATTCACTCACTGATTATTGGATATTAGCCTAGAACCTTGAAATGCCCAAGATGCAACTCACAGGCCACATGAAGCCCATAAAGAAGGAAGACCAAGTGAGGGTGATTCGGTCCTTCTTAGAAGGAGCAACAAAATACTCAAGGGAGCAAATATGGAGACAAAGTGAGGGACAGAAACTGAAGGAGGGGCCGTCTCAAGACCACCCCACCTGAGTATCTATCCCATGTGCAATCACCAAAGGTAGATGCTGATGTGGAAGACAGGAAGTGCATGCTGATAAGAGCCTGACATGGATATCTCCTCAGAGGCCTTCAAGAGTCAGACATATTCAGAGGCAGATGCTCACAACTAGCCATTGAACTGATCATGAGGTTCTCAATAGAGGAGTTAGAGTGAAGACCATTGGAGCTGAAAGGATTTACGGCACCATGAGGAGAGCAACAATACCAACCAACCACAGCTCCCAGGGTCTAAACCACCAGCCTGGGAGCACTTAGGGGGGGGATCCAGGGCTTCAGCTGAATATGTAAAAGTGGAGGGCCCTGCTGGGCATAGGTGGAAGAAGAGAACCTTGACCTCATGAAGGCTGGATGCCCCAGGGGGTGGGAATTTTGAGGGTGGGGAG
>NW_021605171.1:1419631-1473772 GCF_004785775.1 Grammomys surdaster | reverse complement strand
ATAAAAGTAAAAAAAAAAAAAAAAAAAGAATAGACATCTCAGCAGAAGTGCATGGTGAATTGTTAGATAATCTCTTTAAAACATAGAGAAGATAGATTGCCTTGTTTTCCTGCAGTACCATTAATCATTTTATGAGATACATTTTACATCTTCTCTTCCTAGGATTTATAGTTAGTATATAAAAAGATACCTTATATTCAGTATACTTTGAACATTGCTTTGAAACCTCACCTTCCATTCACTTTTAACTATGATGATTGAGGGAATATGTCTACCTCCAAACCATGGAGCTGTCTCACTGTCAGGGCTTTACTAGCTCAAAGGCTTCACAGATGCCGTGAGTCAGAATGTACATGTAATTCAACATCTTTTTAAAGAGAAATTGAAAAGACTGAGTCTGACAGGAGATCAGCTATTCAAATAGTGGATCCCATATTGCCTCCGGGTGTCTGATAGGCAGGTGCCTTTCCTATTTCATGTAAAATTTCTGATTCTATGCTTATTTGCAGTGGTAATTTTTTTATTATGTTACAAACAGACATCTATCTTTTAAGAAAAATTGTACATGCAAAGCTCCTACTGCTGTTTGAATATTACATTCCAAATACAAGGCACTGTGACAACTGGTTGTACAGCATGGTGACTTAGAAGGAGGTTTCTCTGCTCTAGCCAAGTTTCTAATATGAAAAATAATAAGGTCTTAATGTTTATACATGTTGGTGGTGATCATGAGAAAGGAAGCTGCTTCCTGTATGAAAAGATGGGGCTGTATTCCCAGTGCAGGTTGGTCACTACAGCTCTAACTTTCCACTTCCTCATAAAGAACAACTTTGTAATTAAAGAGTGAAATGTGTTGCACCACAAGGGGACTTACTATATTAGATAGCTTAAGACATGGATGAATTTTAGAATAGGCATTTATACAAGTGCTCTTCATCCTTTTAAGATGTATGTGGCATACTTTGGCAAGCTCAGAAAATTTTTCTTGGGAAAAATAAAATTTTATTTCATGTAACAGCAAGGAATCTGATACTTTCAGTGTCACCTTCTTGGTTCTCAGTAGCTGAAGAGAAAGGACAGAAGTGGCTTCTATGCTATGCTGTATGCTCTGCAGCTAAAGTGATGATGAGCAACACCAGAGGAATTTTCTGAAGCTACAGTGTGGTATCTGGCCAAAAACGTCACCCTCAAAAATTTAAATGCTAAGTACGCAATGTAAGGTGCAGACAGGCCTGAGTGAAGAAGACCTGTGGGTGGAGACAGCAGGAAAACCAGATTGGCTAAAGCACCGAGAGCAAAGTACTAGGTCTTGTTTCACAGTGTTAACATTACAGCTAGTTTAACTTCAAGACATGAAGGCTATTTTTACAAACACATAACTTATCCATGGACTGAAATGTCAGCAGTTGTCCACTTCTTTCCTTGTACACTTGAAAAACCAAGGCAAGTCTTTGGCTAGCTTCTATGTGTTAAGATTGAAAGAGTTCTGATAAAATTAAGACAGAAAATGTGATAGAAGCAACATCAGAATTAGGTAATTCTGATATTTTGGGACAGCAAATGTGAAAACCAGTGGTGTAACTCGACTGTTGACTTGTATTCTAAGGTGAGAGGACTTTCAAGTGTCATCACTGCGACGCCACGTTTAAAAGGAAGGACACGTTAAATGTTCATGTCCAGGTGGTCCATGAAAGACACAAGAAGTACCGATGTGAGCTGTGCAATAAGGCCTTTGTTACACCTTCAGTGCTTCGAAGTCACAAGAAGGTAAACGGGGGTTTCAGCAAGGCAGACTGCATTGTGGGCATATATACTGACTATCATGTAACAATTTATATGTATTTATAACATGCTTACTGACGATGACAAATATATGATTATACTGACTATCCAAGAAATGCCTGTTTTCTCTGTGAATAAATTTGCAGCATTACAATAAATGCATTTTAAATCTCTTTAAAATGGCAAAGCTAAAGATTCCAAAGTGGTGAAAGCAAGTGGAGCCTAAAACCTCTTCACCTCACTGTGGCCAGGAGAAAGAATGGAAAATACAGGAGGAGCCTGGGCAAAACATATTCCTAAGGACAAGCCCCTAGTGACACACTTGAGTAAGGCCCCACCTCCTGCCTTTCCCCACTAATAAGGCCATCAGATTTGAGTTCATCACTGGATTGTGTCAAAGGATTCATGATCTATCTGGAAATGCCATTGCACACATCCATTGAGGTCTGTATCACTCATTCCCTAGGCAACTCCCCATCTTTGTTTCCCCTCCTTCCTCTCCTCAAAGTCCCTCCCAGCCACCTCTCCCCTCCCCACCCACTCCTCTGTTTCCCTTCAGAAAAGGGAAGGCCTCTCAGGAACTTCAACCAATGATGGCTTATCAAGTTACAGTAAGACTAGTCACCTCCCCTCATATTAAAGCCAGATGAGGCAGCCCAGCAAGGGTTCCCAAGACAGGCAAAATTGTCAGAAACAGCATCCCCTGCCCCCACCCCTGTCACTTCCTATGTTAGGAGTCCCTCAAGACACCAAGCTATTCAACTATAACGCAGAAGACCTAGATCAGAGCTAGCCAGGCTCCCCTATTTTGGGATCAGTATCTGTGAGCCCCTGTGAGCCGAAGTCTGATGATTCTGTGGGTTTTCTTGTGGTTTTCTTGACTTTTCTCCCTCCTTCAGTCCTTCCTCTGCTTCTCCCACAGGAGTCACTGAGCCCCTAAGAAACTCTTAAAACAACTAAGTGATGGTCATAACCAGCTAGCATCAGATACCACCTGCTCTTACTAATCTGGGAGCTACTATTGGAAAATATTCTCAAAGCAACCTTACAAAGAACATGTAGAGAACTGAAGAACTACTGCTTCCTGCTTATCTCTGCAGCAGTGCTCAGTTCCCAACTTTTCTCTTTGTTCCAAGTTTCAAAATCCCTGATACTTCACAGATTACTCTGACTGCTCATTCACTGGAATGATGGGTTTTGTTTTTGTTTTGTTTATGTTGGTGGAAAAATTAGTCTCCTGTTGAGTCTCTGAGGCCTTAACATATTCTATCTACTCCACCTTCTAGAGCTGTCAGCAGTTTTGCAACTTGGTTAGTTAATTGTTTATTTGGAGGCGATAGAACCCAGAGCCTCCTGCGTAGTAAGCGAGCATCCTAGCACTGGTTGCATTACCATCCTAGCACTGGGTTTTATTCCTATCCTAGCACTGGGTTGTATTCCCAGTCCTAGTATGATTTCATTAAAGCGTGTTTTTCTGGTGTTCTTTCTCTTTTTCTGATGTGATTATTTTATGCCTGCAAAATAAATATGTGGAGGGAAGAAATTCTCTGTTCAATTGAATGCTCAAGTAACACCTACTGGATTTCAAAATCAAACTAAATGTATATGCTTTCTGTTTTGTAGTAAAATCTATCCTGATATACATACCATAGGTAACAGATGACTTTCTTGAGATTAATTCTGCCCTTTAGAGTGAAATATGCACAAAGAACTTGGAAACGGATTCAAAGGAAATGTCTCTTGGCAACACTCAAGGGCAGCTCTGGCCCCATTTTGATTATGTGGTTTTGCTCCATGCATTGGTTTTATATAACTTAATCATGTTTAGTTAGACAAGGACTACATAAAGGCTTAAGCAGTAAACTGCAGAATTATTTTCAAATTAACACTAATGCATGCTTCTAAGCGGTCTTTGAACCCATGGGATTATCCATGATAAATTGTTTAAAGTCGCATTGTGACATTAAATCATTTTAATGAAACATAATCCTGGAAAATACAGATTTACTATTGTCAGAGGTAGTTAATCATCTTTACCAAAGCCTTTGTATTTATCATGAACCATTTTTATTCCTGTTTAGACACACACAGGAGAAAAAGAGAAAGTCTGCCCATATTGTGGCCAGAAATTTGCGAGCAGTGGGACCCTGAGAGTTCATATTCGGAGCCACACAGGTATGAAGAGTGACCTTGGATGAAAGACTGGAAGTCATTTTTAGGACAGAGTGCACTACTGTCCAGAGTTTCTAAACCAGTGAGCCTTCTTGGGAGGGTTGTCAAAGCCAGTTCTTTACTTGAGAATAATTTCAGTTGCACAATTTTCTCCAAAATTGAATAAAATACTAAGGTGTTAAGACCTTAATTTTCAATTGAAATGTAAGAGTGATGTACAGAATTTTGTTGGACAGAGCAAGTAGTAACAGCTTCACCTTTTATGGAGACAGAAAGCCTTCTCTTCATCCACTTGTAACTTACACCAAAGTTGCATTCTTAATTTCAAAAATGCCTGTCTTTCTGATCAAATTTTGTCAAATTTTATTTCACCTGCTATGAGGAGACTGTGATATGTCTTGATTCGTAAAGGTCCCAGACATTTTCCTTACTTTTCTTCTGCAATTTCTCTAGTGAAAGAGAATATGACCACTGGATCATGGTGAATACCTAAATATTCTTGAAAGAAACTTGACTGTAGTTTCTCTGTTGGGTATAAAAAAATTTTTATACTCGTTCTGCTTTCTAAATAATCATACACTTGTATGAATTATCTTCCTATTAAGCAAAATGCATTTAATTGAATTGTGTAGCTGATGCCTTCTGCACAGTCAAAGGCCATCATATGTGACTTAAAAAATTGTATTTCCTGCACCTGGCACAGTGACTAGAGTAATAGCTGTTTTGTGGATGAAGAAATATTAGTTTAAGTAGATCACAAATTGATGCTGTGACTTTAGGGATACATGAAGGAAAAGCACATTAGAGCATAATTTAAAAATTTTGTGGACAAAGACAAAAGACTTGCATCTAATTTAGAACCTTAGAATAGTCACTGACAACTTGTAAATGACACACATAACCAGTACCAAACCAAGCACTGTGTGTAAACATTGTGGATGCCTGAGAAGTTATGTAGAGAAAGCAAGCCTCTTAGGACAAAATTCAAGGTGGGTCAAACAATTAGAATATGGCGAAAGCTGAGGGAAGCCAAAGGAAAAGAGCAGAAGAGCCATTGGGGAACAGGTGTCATAGTCACATGCTTACAGCTCATTTGCCTCTGCACTGTACTGACTGGCCTCTGACAGCAAGGAGCATGGGTGTTCTTGGCCCTCTCTCCCTATTGTGTCACTGGGGCCATGTGGAGCTGGGCCTGGTAATGGTGAAAGCAGCTGTCTTCTCTGTGCCAGTCATTCTTAGTAGACATTGCTGTGCCACTCTGAGAAAATGTTCTAGCTTGTGTATCTGCATATATGTATCCCTGTGTTATTTGTAGATAGGAGAGCATTGAGTTTATAGGGAAAGTGAGTTATGTCTGCATATTGGAGTAATATACCTACAGTAAATAATCTCAAAGATATGCTTGTGTGACTGAATCAAGCTTGGTGTCAGGTGTTTAAAAGTAGAGACTTAGACAGTTCAGAATACATTAAGGCAGAGGTTCCAGCAAAGAAAAGATAGACCCAATCAAAGAGAACTTGAATATTCTTAATGACTCCATACTTGTGAACTTCACACAATTTCATCTGACTTTGCTTGGAGGAGGAATGAACAGCAGAGAAGCATGGATTACTAATGTTACACATTCCTTTGAATGTTTTAAGTGTTGTTTTGAATTTCATTTTTATGTAATAAGGTATCAAATATGTCATGCTCGTCCTATTGTCTAATGACATTTTATATCTATATTAATTCCCATATCAATATAATTTAATATATAATATACATATGTAAATATATAAAAATATATATAAATATAAATTTATATGTATATAATATATTACATATAAATATATAAGCAAATATATATTTATATAAGTATACATATAGATAAATATATAACATATGCATATAAATAAATATGTATAGTACATATTACATAAATAAATATATAAAGTAAATATATATAAATTAGTAAACATATAAATAAATAATATATTTCTTATTTATAAATATATTTATATAAAAAGATATATTTAAATATATAGTCAAAGAATATTCTAAAAATACTAATCATTTCACATTGGATGTAGTTTATTATATATCTGACTCTGGGCCAAATGGAGGCATAGTGCACTAATACATATATTTGTGTAGATAGATTTTTTTTTTTTAGACATATAGCGGACAAGGAAAAGTTATAGAATAAGTGTGTATTTGTACAAATAATTATGTAACTCCTTATTTGTGTGGTTATTTTCTTATCATATTTTCTGTTTAAACTCAGACCACTTTCAGAGTCCCATTTTTCAACCCTGCTTTGTCTTCTTTGAATAACAAGTTTTTTCAGAGATAACCTCCTGCAGTGGCTAGTGCAGTGTGACAGAGCTGAGGACGTCTGGCTGGTGGCTGGTGGCTGTAGCAATCTTGAGATGGGTTTCTCTTCCATATGTGAATAAACAGGATTTTTGTCCCATCATCAAAAACTAGGTATCCACTTATGCCCAAGAGCTGACACCAGGCTCACTGACTTCTGGGGCTACGTTGTGCTCAGTCAGAAGAGCAGCTGAGCTCTTACTGTTTGTGGGTTTGCTTAATTATGTTTTTCTCTGCCTTCGTTTTTATTTTCCTCTGTGAAATAATATGATTTCACTCATCTCTTTTTTATGCTGTTTTGCAATTTCTGGTTGCCTCTGAGCTTGCCAGCGGTAAAGAATCCCATGATGTTTATGGGCTGTTCAGTGAAACAGCAGCACCCCAAGTGAGATGGAGCCTGATCACAGTGGGCACCCACACAGTTCTGTGAGTGTGCTGCTTGGTTCCTGGGCACACACTGGGCATACAATGAGCACACACTGCTGTCTCAATACCTTTTGCTTGACAGTTCTGGAGGGCCCTAGGGAGTGCTTGATTCTCTCTACAGCTGTTGACTTCATTAGCAATTTAAGCAATGTGCCTTATTAGAAAATGTAAAAATATTTATTTTGCTGAAAACGCCATAGGAAGTTCATTCCAGGTTGAGATGCTTTTATAGAAAATAACTATGTTTTCCAACCATAAGCCATTGGTGAGAATGAAGACATTGTCTGACTTGACTGTCTGGTTTCTGAGGAGACAGCTACATTTTCATATCTGTTTCTTCATTCATCCTATGATGTGTAGTTGGGGGTTGCAGAATATGCAGCAATCCTACAGATTTAATAGTCTTGATAAAATAATTTGGGATTTTATTGGATACTGGACTGAAAACCAAGAAGCAGACTTTGAGAAAAGGATTGCTGTCGTGTGCAATCTGAAATTATATCAGTGACCCTTTTCTGTCTGTCACTTTAAAATCCATCAGTCTGTGTTGTGTTTGGCATGAACCTTTCACCCATGAAGGATTCTGTAACAGGATGCACAGGTCATTTGGGAACCGTTTTTTGAGTCCTGCAGATCTCCACATTTGTTAATGCCATCCAGAGCTCATTAGCCTACCCATCCAGAAGTCCCTTTTGCTTGCTGTTTCCCTTCTGAAATTTTGTAAGAAATATTGCTTGCTACACTGTTATTTCTGACTCCTTTCCTTCCTTGTATATTAAAAAATATTCTCCAGATAGCCATTTTCAATGTCCACTCTTTGTGGTCAGTCGTTTTGCTTCATATAAGCAGAATGTTCCATGAAAAAACCCTGGAAGCTTAGGTCTAGGAAGCAGGGGCTTCTGAGACCACTACCACACGCCTTGCTAGAGCTCCCCATCCAGCTCCCGTATGAAACAGATGATCCTCAACAGTTAGGTTTAGGTTTAATACGATCAATCATTTTGTATTTCACGAAATATATTCCCAAGTGGAAACAGCATTTATTTTTAGTGTGTCTAGCTGTGGTGAGTGTAGTGGCTGGTGTAGAGTTTGCGACCACTGCTCAGATCTATGTCACTAAATCTGGAGTTTTCCCATGGCAACTTTCCACCATTCATTAAATGTCAACATGGTCAAAAGGAAGATCATGAAATAGCTTCATAAGGACAGTGTTCCTGACCTATGAAATGGTCTGAGAGATCCCTGGGAACATACAGGTCCCCAGTTTGGCATTTTGAGAACAGAAACTTTAGACAGCTATTCTAGCTCATGTAATATTGTAAGGGAGAGAGAGAGAGAGAGAGAGAGAGAGAGATAGAGAGAGAGAGAGAGAGAGAGAGAGAGAGAGAGAGGGAGGGGGATGGGGAGGGAGGGAGGGAGGAAGAGAGAGAGGTGGGGGCAGAATTGAAGAGGTCTGCAAATGAGGACCCAGCCAACAAGGGCCATTCTATATAATAGACCATTTCACAAGCCAGGTTAATATTGCTTCCACCAACTGCTCTTTCTTGGCAATAAATTTTTTACCCTTTACTGTTCCTGAAACATGCTAATGTTAATAGGGAACCAGATGCCCATTTCCGGATGTAGTCAACTATAGGGGCAGAAACAGGAAGTAGTGGCTCTTCCTGACATGGAAATCTGTGTCACACGTTTCTCAGGGATGCTGATTTTAGACTTTTTATTTATCCCACTAACCATCCTTCTGTTTACCCAGGAGTCCAGCCTGAGCTGAGCCCAGACTGTCATTTAAGACATTGTGGACTGCCATTTGGGGAGCCCACTTTGGCCTAACAGTTATCATAAGCATTGTCTTGAAAATTCTCTTGTCATACTGGCACCAAAATTAAGATGCCTTTTCCAAAGTCTAATGAGTTTTATTCATTAAATATTAGGTAACAAATCTTATTGAATGATATCTTATGTCTTATATTATCACTTTATTTGGTTTCTGTTTCTTTATAGCAGTTTACAAGAATTTGCAAGAAAGAAAGAAAGAAAGAAAGAAAGAAAGAAAGAAAGAAAGAAAGGAAGAAAGAAAAGCTAAAGAAAGAATTTTCAAGCTTGTATCATTTCTTCCAATTTTATCAAAATCTGAAATTTGGTATATGTTAGGATTCTCCATAAGCATCTTTGTTGAGTGCTCATAAAGAATCAGTTTGATATCATACTGAGCATAATTAAAATTTCTCTGTGTTAACTTTAACAAAATGCATTTTAAATGGCTATATTCGTGATTAAGATTTTTAAATAAATGTTTAGATAATTCAGTTAAAAAAACGTGGTTTGAATACTGATTCTTCCTTGATATTAAATCATGGAAACCTCCAAAATACTTTCAAAACGTAGTTTGTTTAGGAGTCTGTAAGTTCTTGCCACCTTAAAATCATGTCTAACTGATATCTTATTTATGCTTGAGAACACTCCTTGACAATGTGAAAGAAAACAAAAACAAACAAAACCTCAGGAATATTTATTGAGTAAACATAGGAACCGTCTTTGTTCAGAGATATGCCAAGAGTTAGGGAGAAGCACTGAGCTCTCTGTTCTCATCAAGCCCGTCTCCTGTATCCACACCCTTTGCTCTCCCCATCAGTATCCTTCCATTACTTCATCCTGTAGTTGGTGGGAAACTGACTCTAGAACAATGACAGAGCACATGGTTTAAGATCCAGCTCACCACTCACCGGTGTCCACTGGATACAGGTTAAGGACAGGAGGAGAAAATATTTGGCCAACCATTCCCAAACTTACTGTGACTGATTCTGGCTAGGACTGCTTAGTTTAGAGGGTTTTTTCTTTTATGTTTGTTGTTTTTCTTATTACAAGAATGGTAGAGAATATTGATACTCACATGTGTTCCATCTACGTTACTGCTATTCTTGAACTTAGTATACATTTAATTTGGTGGTGTTTTCTTCTTAGTATATCAGTCGTTTGAAAATAGTGATCTTATCTGGAAATGTGTAGGTCTGCAGTCTGTCACCTGTGGCCAAACAACTCCATGTGTGAAAAGCCTTTCCCATTTTGAAATTAGTTATAATGTCTTATTTAATATCTGGTTCATATCCAGAGTGTGGGTCATCAAGGTAGGAGACCTCAAATTCAATTTAATTGCTTGTCTGTGGCCCTTTAACAAGCTGTCATCCCTTTAAATCTTTATCTCCACTGAAAAACTGGGCAATAAGGCCTCAGTAGTGTGGTGTTGTTTTAAGAACAGCTGCAGATGCATGTGAAGCTTGTCGTGTAGTACAGCATGATCAGGCAGTGTCATGGTGATGTGTTTTGTTTAATATTTCTGCAGGCATTTACTCACAGGAGCTCCAACTCAATGGTACTCTGTTGGGCCCTCCATTCCCACATCATCTTCCTTATTTAGCCATACACAGTCACTGAAGACACAGAGAATGGATAGGCTACAGACTCGGTTTGCTATCAAATGGGTGTTGGCCTGGGGTGGTTGAAGGGGCCTACTCACTGTAAGAGAAGTCAAGCAGTTAACTCTGTGTTTGGTGATCATGCGGTTTCCTATGAGGGGACCATAGAGATGATACTCTGCAGGTCAGCAGGAATGCTGGAGCTCTTTCTCCACTGAGTTTCTCAGGGTCCATGAGAGCTGACGCTCATTCAGCAAGGGAACCCACACACTGTGACATAAATTCCATTAGCTCATAAATTAGAAAAGTGATTGTAGGAGTTTCTTTTGTTTTTTTAAAGCTTTAGGTCAGGAGGTTAATTAGGTGCCTAGAGTGAACTTTCTGTGTTAACAGATCTGCTCCTTGATTGTGTGCACACTGTTACTTGAAGGTGGTAATAAATCACTGTCTTCAGAAGTACTTTTTTTTTGTAAATACCTGTAATCAGTTTAGAATTAAAGGATTGTTGTTGTCTTGTAGTTGGATTATACCTGGTATTTGGCCACTGTTTTTCTTTCTTCCTTAATACTTTTCTAAAGAAATTAATTCATTGTGTTTAAAATGTTTGCTCAAATATTATAAAACTAGTAGCTATATGTAATTATAGATGATATAAGGCAATAATGAACAAATTACAAACACATGAAACTTAAATTGTCTTTCATGTCTTTGTAGGTAGTAAATGATTTTATCTGCTGAGAAGGATTTTATTCAGCTTTCGTTTTCTAAGTGATTCTTTATTGACTTGGGCCCAGTCAGAGATTGACTACATTTTTATTTCATCAATAATGTCTTTATCTATATCTTCACAGGAAATCTTTTAAAGACACTAAGTTTAAAAAATTACTTATATGTGTGTGTGTGTGTGTGTGCATGTGGGTGTGGGTGTGTATCTATGTCTGTCTGTAACTGAGTGTATGCCTATATGTGGTCAAGTATACATGTCTGTGCTTTCACAGAAGTCAGAAGAGAGTTCCAGGATTCTCAGAGCTGGAGTTAGAGAATGTATAAGCTGTCAGCTTATTATTTAGTCATTGAGAAGCGAACTACAGTTCTCATGCTTATGTAATAAGTGCTCTTAGGCACTGAGATGTCTCTCTAACTCCAAGACCCTAATTTTTAAGGTCTACGTAATAATACTTATTAAGTCAAGATTTACCACAGGTTAGAAAAAGAGACACAAAGAGAATAATGGAGTGACCTTTGTCTGGATATAGTCTCATGAATTATGACCAAGTAAGTTAGTAATAGTTACAGAGACTCAGGTGGGTCATCTACAGTAGTCTACCAATCATGTAAGTTGTATTTCTATCATCTTTCCTTCCTCTTCCCTCCCTTTCTTCATGCTGGGATCCTGAAAACTAGCACTATCTTAGGTCACAATGTTTGATCAGCCCTGTTACAGAGCTTCATGTATTTTGCATCATTTGATAATATCAGTACCATGCCAGTATTTCATCTACTTTGCTAACATCACTTTTTGTTTGAGTGACAATGGTTGTCCTAGCGTTTCATGTGTGTCGTATACATTCCACTGAACTACACACCCCAGTGCTCTCTTTTCATGGCAGTAGAGAAGCCAATTCCTTTGATGCTTTCTCTGCTGTTCTTCCAATCATCCCTCAAGAACACTTCCGCATATCGTTTTCTGCAGTTCCTGTACTCTGCTTCAGGGTTTGGGAAGGTGTTAGAGCTTATCCAGACTCATAGGAGAAGTGAATTCTGGGGTTTTACTCTTCCAAAGTTATATTCCTTGCTGGTACTATTTGTAAAAGTTCCTCTGTGTGTAGGCACCTAAGATATAACTACTTATTTGCTCTATAACTGCTGTGGTGCTCATCAAAACCATTTTAAAGAAAACTTGTTGAAATTTTTCAAAATGGAAAGCTACTAGGTCAAAAGATTAATGATTTTCATGCCAAAAGCTGATTTCTAGAAATAAAACCAAATCAGTAACCAGTGACACTACTCTACATTCATTGCCCCTCACTGTAACCATGTGGAACTTTGACAACTCAGAACATTTCAGACTTTGGCACTTGCTGTGCAGATCTCTGCTGTTGTGAAGCAGTCCCTGAGCTTCTTGCCAGGACTGTGTAAGACATCTTGCCCCCTCCAATCCAGTCACAATGAAGGGACCGTTTATATAGAAGCTTGGAGAGATACAGAGCACGCTGTATGTAAAGTCATGTCTCCTCCATACCTAATTATAGTTAACCTCATTCATTAGCTCCTTTCCTTCTCCTCTCCCTCCTCCTCCTCCTCCTCCTCTCCCTCCTCCTCCTCCCCCTACCCCTCCTCCTCCTCCACCTTTTCCTCTTCCTTTTTTGTCTTCCATTCCCTACCTGCTTTTAATGCTGTTGTTGGTTTTGTAAGTCAGTCACTTTGAAGTTTTGTTCCATCTCTTTACTATTAATACTTCGGAGTGGAAAGTTAGTGAGTACACACATCTTTCTTCTCCCTATTTTCCAGTGAATCCCACTTGCTTCATTAACAAGAAGGATTCAGCTTCTATGAGATTCTGTAGTTTAAAACACATCTTCTAAGGAAGAAAGTGCAGGAATTTTGATTTGTTTTGTTTATGACAAAGATCTGTTTGTCTTCATTCATGTAGCACACGTCTTTTCTTTGCTGAAGGTCATATTTGGCTTTAACATTTTATTGCTTACTTTAGTAATAGTATCTTTGTGACCATCCAAGGAGAAAATGTCACAGGACCTTGCTGTCTTTCCTTCAGATGTGTCCATTGACTTGTTAGATTCAGCATCTTAGCAGATTTGATTAGTGGGGGCATTCTAAGATTAACAAGGCGGGGCTCAGCAAAGTCAGTAGGCTTTCATGACTCTTGGGCTGCAGAATGAAAAAGATTCAGTTCACAGGAAGGTGCCAAGAATGAACTCCAGCAGCTCCAACTTGTCAGGGTAGCATTTCATCTCCTAGCTCTGCTCTTCTAATTTATTAGATATTCCATAAATTTAACAGATTAAATGCTAGAGTTGAAAAAAATGATTGGGTAGTGCTTTCAAAATGTGTGTGTGTGTGTGTGTGTGTGTGTAGGCTTTGACACTCAGTAAGAATGATTCACTGTGTATTTTATAACCATTTTCTTTGTCTTCAAAAGTAAACTGATCCTATGTGTTGATCCTTGTGAAAGGAAGATGAAGTAAAGTTCTATTGAGCTGTGATGTAGCACTCAGATTCCAAACTCACCCATGTGGAACCATCTCTGGGTGTTTTTGTTTTTTTTCTCTAGAACTTTTCATAACCTTGAAAGGTTCATTTTTCACATAGAAAGTATTTCTATCTCCAAAAACTTTAAAAGAAAATCCAAACAAAAGGTAAAACTGTGTGGCCCAAGAATATTTCTGTCTTTCTTCACTTAATATTTCAACTCTACTTCAGTTTTTTTTCATTATTTTAGGTTGGATTTTCTTTGTGTGTTCACTTATCATCTTCTTAAATGTTTATGAGTTATGAAATTTGGCACAGATTTTTCCTTTTAGCTATACTAAGTGACCAACTACAGAATTTGAAATCATTAAAATGAACTTCTGGAAATGATTTAATCTTGCCTTATTAAAAAATCTCTTCAAATCTGTATGTCTACACTATATATTAAGCTTTTCGCTGTTTATTAAAACCTAGGAATGCTGAACTGACACAGATATTACCATGTCAGTCTTCAAGTGCTCATCTCTCCTGTCTTGATTACATCAGCACTTTACATGCATGCTAGTTTAGTCATGTAGCTCTGCCAGAGCCTCTCCTGCATCATAAAACCGTGTCTCATCGTGGCTCTCAGCATAGCCACTAAAGCCTTGTACCTGTCCCGAGGTCCCTGCTGACTCAGTCTCTTACAAACAATTAGTTTTGTTTAGGTATATGAGCATTCTGCCTAAATAAATGTCTACGCACTGTGTATGTTCCTGATGCTCATGGAGGTTAGAAAACATTGTACATAATAATACTTCATTGTGTAAATGTACCATATATTCTTTATTTTTTTCTTTAATTGAGGGACATCTAGGTTGTTTCCAGTTTCTGGCTATTATGAATAAATATGCTATGAACATAGTGAGTAAGTATCCTTATGGAAGAATGACATGTCCTTTAGATATATGCTCAGGAGTGGTAAATGGATTCCCAATTTCTTACTGATTTTCAAAGTAGTTCGACAAATTTTCATTCCCAGCATTAATGGAGGAGTGTTCCCCTTGCCCTCTACATCTTTGTCAGCTTGAGTTGTCACTAGGGTTTGATCTTAGCCATTCTGACAGGTGTAAGATGGAATCTCATAGTCATTTTGATTTTTGTTTTCTGATAGGTAAGGAGGTTGAAATGTTTTTTAAGTACTCCTTGGCCGTTTGAGATTTCTCTGTTGAGAATTCACTGTTTAGATCTGTACCCCATTTTTAGATTGAATTATTTGATTTGTTAATGTCCAGTTTCTAGTCTTCTTTATGTATTTTATGTATTTCTGAAATTAGCCCTTTTTCAGATGTGAAGTTAGTGACAGTCTTTCCTATTTTGCAGGCTGCCATTTTTGTCCTATTGACAGTCCTTTGCCTTACAAAAACTTTTCATTTACATGAAGTCCAATTTATTAATTGTCGATCTTAATGTGTTATTGATGTTCTGTTCAGGAAGTTGTCTCCTGTCCCAATGTGTTCAAGGCTATTGACAACTTACTTTTCTATCTGGTTCACTGTATTTGGTTTTATGGTGAAGAATGCAAATAGATCCATATCTATTACCCGGCACAAAACTCAAGTCCAAGTTACTCAAAGACCTGATTGAGTCAACATGATTATCATCTAATGTGAAATTAGAAGTTATAAATCTTTATTCTGCCGTGAAAACCAAAATGTTCTACAGTCATAATTATTACTTCAAGTATTCATGGTGTACTGGGTAGTATAAAAAGTCTATTTCTCTTACAATAGCTGGTAAACTTAGAAAGTTCTTTAAAGATACCTGTTCCTGCTTTGGCTGATAATGCTGTTTATATTTACTTTTCCTTATAGATGGTTATAACAACTTTATGGTGCCAGTCAAACCATACTTTGTTCCTTACTTTGATCCTGTCATTCTGAGTTTGTACATTAAATAGTGCCTAAAGTGATCCCCTTAAAATGGAAGCTGCCACTCTGCTGGAGCTTCCAGCACATGGTCATTCCTAGAGTAAGTTAGGTGAGTCTTGAGTCTCACCTCAGGAAGCAGTGAGGCGATGGGGGAGGTGAAGTAAAGCCTCTCCTGGGAATCAGGTGAGGTTGAACAACAGAGCTTCTTGCTGCCCTAGTGGGGCCATTGGAATAAGTCAAGCTCAAGTTGAATCAAAAACAGAGGCGGACTCTTATACACAGCCGTGGTCCCATGGCAAGGAAAGACAGAATTGTATAGTTGCTGAGGACATTTATTTTAACTTCATTTTACTGATATTGGACTGTAGCAAGTGTCTAGCATCTTGTAATGTTTGTCATGTTTGTCTATTGTTCAAGGAAGAATAAAGAAAGCTGGTGATTTGGACCTATGTTATTATTGCAAATAATGATGCTTTGATGAATACAGCCTTGAATTCTTTTTACATATTAGGCTTTGTCACATTTTATCATTTTCAAATAGCAGTTTTGTTTTTTTGTGGAGAGGGGTATATGCATGCACAGTCTTCCTTGTCTTGAAAAATATTCTTTCAATTTTCTAAATTACAGCCTTAATTTAGAGCTATTTGGTTATATATAAAAATTGTGGATCAGTCGTGTAGCTTAAATAACAAGGATTCTGCTTAACATGCTTTATAAGCTCTTTCTGAATTTCAGAGATGTGATTCAACTTTATTTATATGAAACTTTTATAAGTTATTAAAAAACAAGTTAGACCTTCGTAATGAGGATACAAAATAGTTTTACAAGGTGTTATGATTGATGCCTATAATTGGATTCATGGGTTCAAAGGACATGTGGCAAACCCCTGGGCTACTTGATGGTTTCTGGGTGTTGGCCAGGTTGGGCTAGAGGGAACACTCTAGTGTGTGCTTCTTGTACTGTGGTGCTTATCCTGTCCAACTGTGCATGTGCCACCTTTGTAGCAATGAGCCCCTGTGAGGAGCAGTGGCATGGAAGATGTCCTGCTGCCTCACATTTCTCTGATATGATCACTTTCATCATTTGTAGGTGAGCGTCCCTATCAATGTCCATACTGTGAAAAAGGATTCAGTAAAAATGATGGACTGAAGATGCACATTCGTACTCACACCAGGGTAAGACCATATTTTGTCTCATTTCTAGTGATCAGAAGAAAGCCATACCTGTTCTAAAGGAAACATATTTACTATCAGATGAGAAAAGTGCTATGACTGAAGTTATGTCAATGACTAGGGTAGAATTTGAAGGTAAACTTTTAGAAGAAAAGTCAATGGAAAACAACTCAAACCCCAAAGTGTCAAGAATTTTCGACTTTGAGTCAATATGCAAGGTGCCAAACCGCCAATATTTTAGCCCTAGAAAATGTCTCTTGTAGAGAACATGCTTGATATGCTGAGCGTAGCTGAACAAGCTCCTGGGTGTACCACATGCAATGTGTCATTTCTGGCTGAGCTGTTATTGAACTTCACTGTATTGCACATGTAGGCTTCCACATGCAGGCTTCGGGCTCATGTGTTTTAAAAGTGCTGTGTGCCAGCTGTCCTGTGTTCACATGTGTTCCTCTGCTCACTGTCCCACACGAGTGCCTACAACCCTAGAACTCTAGATGCAGTGGCAGGAGAAGAAGGATTTCAAGTCTCTTGTTAGCTACATAGGGACATGGAGGCCAGCTTGCACTGGAGACATGGTCTAGCACAAGGAATGAGGAGGGGGAGAGAAAATGTAAGTATAAAAAACAATGTAAGCTGTAAAAGATTAAACAGGTATTATAATTTATTATAATATAATTTAAATACATGCTATTCAAGATATTTTATTTCACAATGAGCATTAATAAAGAGGCTTATGTCAATTCTAAACCAGTTGAAGAATTATTCTAGGATTTGTGAAATGGCTCAGCAGGTATGGGCACATGCTGAGGAGATGGATGACTTGAGGTGGATTCCAAAGACCCACATGTTGAAAACTGATCATTTGTAAAAGCAAAAATTTAACAACAGTTTTTTGATATAGTTTACAAAGGAAGTTGCATTCAGAGATGTGCTGGTTTGTTTTTGTCAACTTGACACAAACCTAGACATATTTCAGAAAAGGGAATTTCAATTGAGAAATCGCCTCCATCAGATTGGCTTGTCGCCATGGAGTGTTTTCTCAGTTGTTAACTAATGCAGGAGGACGGATCCCACTGTGGACACTGTGATCCCAAGGCAGATGGGCGTGCGCTGTTTGAGACAGGTACTCGAGCAAGCCAGGTGGAGCCAGTTCTAGATCCTGGATTTAGTTCCTGCTTCCAGGTTCCTGCCTTGAGCTCTTTCATTGGTTCCCCTGATGGACTGTAATGAACTAAAGCCTCCCTTCTCCCAAGAAAGAAAGTTTAAATTGACTCCATCAAGCTGTTCTCTGACTTGTACATGTGTGCTACAGGACTCCTGTGATCACACACACACACACACACACACACACACATGCACACACTAATATTAGTAGTAGTAACAACAAAAACAACAACAACAATAATAATAAAGTTATATTTTATATTAAAGATGCCAGAATCTGGACAAAAAGCATTCTGGGTGTCTACATTAGAAACAAGTGCTATTGACCACAGTGCACACTGCATTGTTTCACTGATTATTGGAGGCAGAATGGCCACACCATCGAAGAGGCTCTGTAAATTGCTACAGGGGAAAAAGCATACTGTTTTGGATGCTCTCAAGAAAATAATAATGTCGAGTTCAGTGACCTTGTTTCTTTAATATAAGTTATTACTGAAAATACTAGTTGTACAAGTACAAGTAAATACAGATTGGACCAACCATTCCAAGTCACCGTCTCAGTGATTTCATGCCTTCAGATTTATTAACTTGTAACTCACTTAAGCCTCCTAGAAGCTGAGAGCCATGATCCTTTGTGAAGAAGTGAGAAACCAAGACACAGACATTCATCAATGTAAGGCTGTCTATAGAAGCTTCTTCCTTACCTACTGTGCTCCTTCCCGTCTGTGCCTCACTGTGTGCAGTACTTGAGATACATAATTTAAGAGAGGGAAGACGCAGTGACACTTCTGATCTCATAAGTTTCCGTCAAGGCTAGTTGAGTCTGCTGCTTCAAGCTTGAGGCAATGTAACATCACCATGGTGGAAGGAGACAGGAAAAAAAAGAGGCTTTTCATGTCATGACCGCCAAAGAGAGGAGGCAGGCAGAGGAGGAGCTGGGGACCCATCCCACAGGTATGCCTTAAGTCACCTACCATAGCTTGTTGAACTTTGAATTGTCCCAAGGGGTTCCCCTCTTGTGAAGCTAATATCCATGTAATCTAGTCCCTTACCATCACTGCCAGCTAGGACCCTGCCTTCAATACATGAGGCTTTGGAGCTCCTAGCCAAACTAATAACTACTACATTTTTTTCTTGGATTTATTAAATTAAAGGTTTTTTCTAAATATTTGGATTTTAATAAGCTTTCCTAAATATTACCAAATTAAACCAATAATAAAGACACTAACTGTGTCTCACTTGTTTTAGAGTTTAAAACAGGCATTCTGACTGATGTCAGGGGCAGAAGTGTGCATGCCAGAGTGTTCCTCTCAAGCACTGACAGCAAAAAGAAAGTAAATCCCAACCACTGACCAAAAAGACTCACCCAGTTTAGAGAGAGTCTCATATTGACTCTTCACTTTGAGTCCTTTGTTTTCTCATTCTATGCACGTGGTGTCTCAGGCATCCTTGCTTTAAAATCCTGAAGCATTGAATAACTATAAATACTCTTTGCACACAAATCCAGGTTTTACATAGCATACTAAGATTATCACCCAGAACAATCAAACTATTCTCAGGAACCAAATGACATTTTACAGAAGCTGTAGAGGACTGGTCTCTACAAGCAGATTTTTCTGAGATTTACTTGCACTGTGTAGGCTCAACTCAGAGAAGATGCTGCTACACTGGTGCCATAGCACATTTTAGTTTCAATTCTATATTTATGTTTATCTTTCAGATCTCCAGACTCACCGTCACCACCACCACCATTTCAGTACCTTTTTACTCCATTATAATAGAAACATACACTGAGTATATAATCCAACTTTTTCATTAAATTCTTTGATGTATTATATGTAGATATTTTAACTTCATCATAAGGGC
Source organism: Grammomys surdaster (assembly GCF_004785775.1). NCBI lineage: Eukaryota > Metazoa > Chordata > Mammalia > Rodentia > Muridae > Grammomys > Grammomys surdaster. The sequence goes on along the minus strand of NW_021605171.1, from coordinate 1,454,302 downwards.
ACACTTTGTTCTCCATGTACTGACTGCTCTATCAACAATGGATAAGGAAATTTAGAGAGTTTATTGTGACACGCAGTGGCTGTTGCTGTGTGTAAAATAGTGGAGAATATTATTTATGCCTGGAAATAGTTTTGTGAGCCAATCAGGAATAGGTGGCTTAGAATTTCTAAGAGGCACACATTTCTGACTTATCTGGAGCTTTAAATTACATATATATATATATATATGTGTGTGTGTGTGTGTGTGTGTGTGTGTGTGTGTGTGTGTTTGTGTGTGTGGTGTGTGTGTGTATAATTTAAATATATAATTTAATTTATATATATTCACATTCTATATGAATATACATTATATATGTATATATAATTTAAATAATAAATATGATAAAATAATTCTTATAGTATGTACATATATATCATGTGTTATACATTATATAATATATGATACATGGTATATATCATATACCATGTATATATATCATATACCATGTATCGTATATTATAATATGTATAACACATGATATATATGTACAGATCATATGAATTATTTATTATACTTATTATATAAAAACATATTTGTGTTATGTATATAAATTGTATATGTTATATATATATATATATCTCACCCCAATATTTACTAAGGCATCAAGATAATGAGTCATGTAGGTATTGAAGGAAAGAGCCGAGTTTCTTCCAAATGAACAAAAATGTTAGGGCAGCATGAGTGAAGAGAGAATGGTAAGGTTAGAAAAACAAGAGAATCCATGTCCCTGCAGGATCACGAGTTGCTTTGAGAACAGAAAAGCATCTTTTTAAGGAAAGAATCTTCTTCAAATCTTTATGAACATATGAAGTAGTAACCACCAGAAGCTTAAAATGCCAACAAATCCAAGTCTCCTGAGTCAAAGGGGAAGACTGACTTGATTGTAAGGAAACTCCAGTGGAGGGAATGGTTGACAAACATGGACAGTGGGCTAGGCAGACATGTCTAGGTGAGCAAAGTGAGAGTTCTCTACAAAAGGCTGAGGAGGAGTGCTGAAGTATGACTTGAATTGATACGAGCTGGGCTGAAGGCGGTGATCATGCTTATAGTTTCATTCTGAGTGGAAGAGTAACATAGATTTACCTCTCGGGAAGTTCCGCAAGTCATGCTTTGATTGGGACTGAAGTAGCAGTCTGAAGGTCGTGAACTGAGATAGTTGTACAATTAATTATTTTTAATATAAATGTAAACAGTGAATTAATCTGGCAGCTGTGTTTCTTAACCACTTAATTCCCCTTGTCATGAGCCAAATACTGAGCAATTACTTCTCCATCCTAAACCTCTAAGCTAGTCAGGCTTCCTCCCAGACAATATTCTCATCCTGCTTGAATCTTTTCATCCTTTCTTGATCCAGTTCTCTTCTTCTGATGTTTTCTGTCCTCTCCTCCAGTATCCCTCCTTCATTTCCTCTTTCTTCATCCGGGAATCAGAAGTCCCACCTCCTCTCTCTAAAGCTCTGTATTGGCTCATTGGCTTTTATTGACAGGGTAGCGAATTGAATGGGGAGCAATGTTTATACAACCTTGAGACAGGGGCATCTAGGAATAAACATAACAAAGCCAAGTCAGTATTGTAGTAAGATATAAGGGCACAGAAGTTAGCACTTGAATAACACAAGGGTAAACTTTACACAATGTACTAAAACATTATGCCTACAGACAGTGCCCTCCACCCGGATGGGATGTGAAAGGTGAGAAGAGACGTGGAGCATGTGAGATGAGTGTCAGCAAGGTTGTTTACACATCATATGCACGTGATGGTGGAGAGGGAAGAGTCACAATGAACCTGGGAAGCCAAAAGAGATGTTTTGAGAGGTTGTGATGCTTTGCACAGACACAAGTTGGTTTAGCTAGTAGACTTGAAGGAAAAGAAAAAGAGAGATTAGAAAGGATGTGATCTAGGTTCATTATTGTATGTATTAAGAAACTAAGAATGTCACTATTCTTATATGTAGAAAGGATAAAATGTGCAAATTTAATAAATTATACCTCCACCATGATTTTTTTGTCTTTTGAATACATTTGGTTTATTCACAAAAACTTTATTCATAATATCATGTTAATAAAACTGTTAAACTGACATCTCCCCAAGCATGGACAAGCACTTATGTGGAAACGCTGCTGATGGGTTCCACTGGAAGGTCTTTTCTGGGGATGATGCTTTCAAAGCTTGCAGACTTGAGTCATGGCTGCTTTGAAGTCATTCATCTGTGGCAGGATCAGTGGTGTCACTACTGAGATCTAGGAGGTCCTTGTGAGATTAGGCCAATGACTATGACCAACAGAAAGGCTGATATGCAATTAGTAACAGTGCTGAAATCTCAGTAGTCACTGAAACCAAGGCAGTGTAAAGTCTCATGTTCTCTTGCATACATGTATAAATACAGAACAGAGAAGTATTTTTATCCAGAGAACAGCAGAGTGATCCAACAGACAATTCCTAAAGTTTCAATAATTTTAACACTTAATTATATGGAAATTTTGTACTATAAGATGTCATAGCTTTGGGATAGTTTACTAGCTTATCAATACCATATGAAGCTTACCTCATTAGCAGAGTATAGATATGTCCTGGGCTAGGTTCTTTTTTTTTCAAATGGTAATTTTTACTTATTCACACAGGCGTTATAAACACAAAAAGGCAGGACGCTCCACCATGATTTTAGAGAAATTATTGTTTTTAAATTTCTCAGCTTTGTTATCTCCTATGCTATAGATGTGTTGGGGTTTTTGTTGTTGTTGTTGTTTTGGTTTTGTTTGTTTGATACTATTTGAAAACACAACTAATTTGAATTAGTACAGTTCTTAAGTTTCTAGAATCCTCATCTATCAGGGATAATTTTTTATTCCTTGCTATTATCTTGAAAACAACTGAGTTTACAATGCTGTTGTGCTTTCTCTGGCGCAGAATCTATGTGTGCATGGAACTGGGCATTTTTATCCCATCAACTAAGCTGCTTTTTCCTTATAAACCTGAGACTGACAGCTCCATCCGCCTCTTAGCTTTTTCTCCTTTGCAAAAAAAAAAAAAAAAAGGTTTTGATGGTCATCAGCTCACTTGGCAGATTGTCCCTCACCATTTCTGTGTAACCTCTGTTTGCAAGCTAGTTGGCTCTTTTTAAAATCACAGAAAAGCCAATTTTAAAATTTTTAGTTTAGAGTAGTTTTTCCATGCCACACGATGTTCCTAAAGTAAAGGCTCTGATCCAGGCGATCTAGAAGTCCATAGGCCTTGAATATAGCAGGTGAACATTTAACAGAAAGGGGGAAACTTTTGGCAAATTTACTGGGTAGATTTACCATTCCATGGGCAAAGAAACTTTAGTTTTTGTCTGGTTCTCACGGAGTCTGCTACCACACTATTGTCAGACCATGGGGAGTGCATGTCATAGCCATCACCCGTCCGACATCTGAGGAGAATATGATCTGTGTTTTGCCTAGTTACAGCTTCATAGGATTTCAGCTGCAGCCAGGAGACAGCAATATCAAACAATGAAACTCTAGAAAGAACCACGTCAGAGCCACATCAGCTGACTCACCATGAGAAATAGCAGTACACTATCATAGGTCACTAAATAGGTACACCAAATAACAAACATTAGAAGTAATGAACCAAAGAAACTTTAGACAGTAAAAAGGTGTTATTAACTTGGATGTTGTGTTATGCTAGCTAGGGCAAGTAGCAAATAGTGTACAAAGCTGAATATGCCCAGTAGTGAAAATGTGTACCTTAGTTCTGCTGATTGTTTCTCTGCCTTTAAAGTGATTTACTTGTTTGTTGATGTATTTATTTGTTTATTTTGTTCTTTTAAGGCAGGTCTTTCTTTCTAGTCCTGGCAATCCTGTAACTTGCTGTGTAGACCATGCTAGCCTCAAACTCAAAAAGATCTGTCTCTTGCCTCCCAACCAATGAGACTAAACACATGCACTATGCCTGGCAATGTTCCTTTTAAAGATTGTTTTAAGAATTACATACATGAGTCACTACTGTATTTACATATTTCTTCTGATTTCTTTCCCTGCTTAGATCCTCTCCTATGTTCCCCATACAGTACACGCAGTTACATACTTCTTACATACTTACATAGTTATATTGTTAGTGTGTGTGTGTGTCTAAAACTTACAGAGTCTATTTGGTGGAGTTCCTATGTCCATGTGTTTAAGGCTGAGCACTAGGGATTGAATAGTCTCTCAGTGAGCTCTCCTCCTTCTGAGAGCTCTCCCTCTCTCCACAAGGATTAATTGCTTGCCATCTGAAGGTGATGCTCAAGTCAATGCCAGCTGGTACTGCCATTATGCATGCACATTGGGGAGAGTTCATGGGTGTAGTTCTGCCATGTCTAGAAGATAATCGCTCATAGCAACTGTTCTGGTCCTCTGGCTCTTACAGACTTTCTGTCCATCTTCCACTATTTTTCCTAAGTCTTGGGTGTAGGGAATGTCTTCTAGAAGAATCAGATGGGACTGAACACCCCAAAATCACTCAGTCTAAGAATTTTTAACAGATGTAAATCACTATAACAAAAGAAGCTTTTATGATGAGGTGTGAAAGCTATACTTACCTGTGGGTCTATGGATATGTTATTCAGAATAGGTAATTAGAAACTGTATTGGTAAAGTTCTTTGTTAAAAACTTTGTAGGAATGTAAAGCTAAAGATTTTCCTCATAGGACTGCTTTTAATCTTTTAATCTGCTAGAGTCCAGTGACTCCATCTGCGCCTGGGCATTTTTTTTTTTTTGGTTTGGGTTTTTTTGTTTTGTTTTGTTTTGTTTTATCAGAAGGCTTTTCACTGTTTTGGTCTCTTTATTTGTCATGGGTCTATTTAAATTGATGTTTTCTTCATGCTTTAACTTTGGTGTTTCCCCTGGTCTAGTGTTGGATTCGGGCTGAAAGCTGAGAAAGATGCTACACAAACTGTTGACAGAGAAAGGCAATCAACAGTCCTAATCCGTTGTAAAGCCCAGGCACTACAGCAAGATGCATATAGTCAGTTAGGTCATGACAAGCAACACATTTATGACTTGTGTGCCTTAGCTTAGATAATGAGATAACAGCATCTTTTCCTTTAGAGAAAAGCTTTTCCTAGACTCTATATGGCCTTTCCTCCTTCTCCCAGTGCTTCAAAACCGGTGGTGAATACTAATGCCTACAACCTAAAGACTCTGCTCACATCTACAGTAACAGAAAGGCAAGAGTCAGTGTTACTGCACCCCACCCCACATCTGTCAAATGGCTCCTGGGGACTGTTGCGACAGCTGAAATATGCCCAATGTTTTAACTGAAGGATTGGTGGGACTTTGTCACAATTTGAACGTATAAATAATGAATAGTTTACAGAATTTCAAGCATTTATAGAGTATTTAGTGAAATTTGAATAGCAATATGATAGGAATAAAATTCATCTGTTATAATTTGGAAATACTTATGGTGGCTCCTATTTGCTGGTTAGTTAGTTTATTAGTTAGTTAGTTAGTTAGTTAGTTAGTTAGTTAGTTAGTTAGTTTTGATTATCTCACAGTTTCTTAAAAACTCAAAGCAAAATTTTTCAACTTGGACATCTGACAGTTTCTATTTAACTTTGTTTAACATTTGACATTGACTTCAAACAATTAGTTGTTGCCATCAAGGAACTCATAAAGACACTTCTTTGACAAATGTGTTTCCAATTGAATCTTTTTAAGATTTGAAAGAATATAATGTCCATGTCACATGTTGTATATAGAAGGAAAAGTTAGGGAGAGGGATAGTGAAGGTGGTATGGGAAATGCTAAGAAAAATCTTGTCAACAACATAAGGAGAAGGTGCTATCAAGGAAAGGTCAGAAAGAGAAAAAGTTTGGTAGAGATAGCTGCATGAGATGACAAGAAAAGAACAGAACAGTTTAGCTTTTCTGGGTTGGAACTCAAAAGAGAGCAAGGGACCAGTAGACATGATGTAGTGCCACAGCAAATGGACAGAGGGCCAGCTGTCAACATCTCTAGGGAAACTCTCATCCCATGCTTTGTCTTACTCCTGGAGTTTTAGAATACATGTAACCATATTAAAAGTTCTGAGATGTGCAAGATACATTTTATTGTAGTTTGCCTAACATAGCATTTGCCTGGAATAGCATAAGAGGGAGTACAGCATGAATAATCAAAGAAGAGAGTAAAAGACTAATTCATTTAGAATACTACCATTTCACTGGAGCTAGTAATGAAGTGCAGTTTGAGAAATTCTCTTCTACCTAACCTAGACATAGCAATACTTGAAAAGATCAACTTGGATCATGAATCTGCTATAAAACAAACAAAGGCAGTCAGTCCTCTTAGCTTCTCACTGCCCATAGTTGACAGTTCAGTGGCTGTCTTTGAGGAAGCTGGACTCCCACCATCTTATCGCTCTGCACACCTTTCCCAAGGCACATGGGTCCAGTAGGCTTCAGCCAGTCATGACTATGTTCCTTTCCCCAAATTGACCATATTTGCTAAGTCTGTAGGACTATGTAAAGATAAAATTAACGTAATGGAAGCTGTCTAATCTTATTTCCTTACCTGCTTTTTCTCAGGCGAATTTACTTTTCCTTAAAGCTCTTAGCAAGCATTACTTTCTTAACAGCTATCTCTCACAGTATCACTGGTGCTTTTGACTACACTCTATTGGCCCCAACTCTCCACCTTTATATCATTCTTTTTCATGTCTTCATTCTTAGTTTGCTTTCTTATTCTTCCATACATACTTGCCAGATGGTTTTATATTTTATTCTTATTGTATTTTTTTTCTGTAAAAAGAATAGAGACTCTCTGAATAGATATTCATCAACATTGAAAGGACCAAATTTTACAGCATAGTCTCAACTGCCAGAAATCCAGATCTAGATATGCCCAGATGCAAGACAAGTACCTGTTTTGGACATTTGGATACTCTACATAGAAAACACAGTGTACTTGATGGGAACTTAAGAGTGTGGAAGACAAATCAGCTAACTTATCCCTATGGAAACCAAGCAGAGTCCAGCCAGGAAGTCTGAATGGACCACAAACCATGATTACGAGCAGTCAAGAAAAAGGCACAGAGGTGGGTAGGCCATGCTTCATAACTGAGTGCTATGTGTGGGGGTGTTAAGTTGTGTAGGCCATGCTACATGAACAGATTGCTGTATGCACTGAAGCTAAGTGTTTTGTTGGATAAAGGAAAGCCCAAAGTAGTAGAGAGCATGGAGTTCTGGGGAGAAGTGCAGCATAGGGTGTGGGGATAGGCAAGTTCTGCGCGGTTGTTGAGGCTTTCTGTACCAAGACAGGAAGACAAGATTGAGTCCACAGTATTATAAGTCCACAGAAGATTTTATTGGTTTCCCAGTGAAGGAATGAAGCAATAAGATAAGCTATAAGCCTTAGGATTCCCTTGCTTATTATAAATAAAAGTCTATAAAATAAAAACAGATGTTCACCCAAACAACTCTCCCTTTCTTGAACTCTTTAAATTTTTTTATATTGCATTTTTTTTATATTACAAAAGTACTCTCACAGGTTGAAACTAATAACATTTTAACTCAGTTTCTAAGGCTGCAGTTATTGATAGTACTACAAGAACAAAATTATAGGATGTGTGCTAGTCAATTTTATTTTTTTATCATTGGGACAAAATCCCTAAGATAAGCAACTGAATAGGAGAAAGAGTGCTCCTGGCTCCTGGTTTGAGAGACTAGAGCCTGAAGTGGTGTGGGCCTGTTGCTGTAGGGCTGTGGGGAGGCCAGATATCACAGTGGGGAGCATGGCCAGTGGGGAGACAGAAAGGAAGTGAGTGCTGGTGTATTGACTAAGGGTACTGCCCAGTGATTTTGTTTCTTTCACTAGGACACCATCTGTCAGTTGCACTAGAAGCCAGAAATCCAGCCTTTCAAACACTACCTTGGAGGACATTTACAATTCAATCTGTGCACAGCATTTCTACAAGTTTTAAAAATAAATTGTGACGTGATCATGAATTAGTTCAAGCCAGAGTCATTGGAAGCATGTAAAGTTACAGCTGATCCTGTCCCTGACTTTAGTCAGAATTTAAAGGAAAATGTGTCAGTGGCATGATGTAACTAATTATATTAAGAAACTTGCTTTCTGTGAGCTTGTCTTTGGCATTATTTTGTTTGAAGTAAATGGAGGCTGAATAAGAGTGTAAGGGCGATCCAATAGAGTATACCATTATCTAGCTGTTTGGTATTTCAAACAGTAATGCCATTTTTAAATGTCCCATTTAGAGTTTACCCCACATATTATTTTACATTTACTTACCTCAGAGATCAGTATTTCTGTTGATAAGGAATAAGGAGTCTGGTTCCATAATATAAGGTATTGGATACATAGGATCTATTGAATAGCTAGGAATTAGTATTTAGTAACACTATGACAACTTGTCCCCCTGATCTTTGAAGATTAAAGACTTCATAACTCTTTATTAATCTAGAAAAGATAAAATTGCAAGAATACATAAATCATAAATCAACTCATTATTTAAACAAGTATATTTTAAAATGAATACACAGATATTAACAATTTAATGTGTCAATAATGCACCCAGAAGTACTTACATGTCCAAGGTCAAATCAGGAAATTACAACAGTCACATAAACTACATATGTAGTATTAAGAACAGAAAAATAAAAAAAAAATAAGTCATGTGACGTTGATTTTTTTAATATTGAACTGCCAGTCGTTCAGGCAACATCCATCTTGTCATCGAGAATAGAGTTTTTAAAATTTAAAATAAAATTACATAAGTTCACATTCTCCACCATGTCTCATGGCTCCAACTTCCCCACTCCAATTCATGGTTTCTTTTTAAAAATTATTATCATTACATGTATATGCAAATAAATACATAAATGTACCCTAAAAGTCTGTTTAGTGTTACTTGTTTGTATGCTTTTAGCCTGACTACTTGGTATTGGATGATCACTTACAGGGATCACTTAAAAGACTGCTTCTCCCTTTGTTGGCAGTCATTAATTGGTCATAGCTCTTCACCTAGGAGTGAGGCCCTATGAGGTTTTCTCCATCTGTGTTGGAATGTCAGCTAGTGCTGTCATTGTTCAAGTCTTAATTTAAGAAGCTAAATTGTTGATAATGTATAGGTATAGATTCCTTGTCATATCTAGAAGACAAAATCTTGTGAAAAACTTCTTGTTCCTCCTAACTCTCACAATTTTCTGGCCCTCTTTTCTGTGATATTCTCTGAGCCTTAGGTATAAAGGTTGTGTTGTATATCCATCCTTTGGAGATGGACACCCCATGGTCAGTTGTTCTCTGCATTTGACTAATCATGGCTTTCTGTCATGATTTTTTACTGCTGCAAAAGAAGCTTTTTAAATAAGGATGAGAGGTATAAATAACACTAAGGTATTTGAAACAGCTATAAGGAATCATATTATTTTGTATTTACCTAAAATTACATGATATATATGTGTGTGTATATGTGTGTGTGTAACTGTAAGTGTATACATTATATATTTTTAATGAAGTTACTCCACTTGAGATGATTATACGTCCCCTAAGAGGAATCTAACAAAAAACCCAGTACCAGGCATGAAAAACATCCATTTGAGTTGTTGGTCATATCTAAAACAATATAGGCTATTACTGTTTCACTTGGTTGTCTTTCAGAAGTTGAAGGTCCACATTGCTGAAGACTCCACACTCCTGGAACACAGGACTAGGAGGATTTGAGTGGGATCTGATCCAAAAGCCACCTCTCTGAGGATGAGCTTTCATCATACCAGAGAGTGCTGTGCAAGCTACCAAGGGAAAAAAAGCAATCAATAGTCCAACCCGGCTGTGACCCCTATGAACCACAACAGTAACCAGAATGGAAAGATAGCCTGGAAGGTGCATAGTGGTACTTATATCTTGGCAGTAACAAACAGCTGTCTAATTGGATTTAAGGTCCTTAAAAGGATGGAAAGAATCCCTGGTACTATAAATCCAGACAAGTTCCAGTGACTAGCTAGGTCACAGATCTTAGAGAAGAACAAATACTGCTACTTTATTAAAACTGTAATTCCTAAGTACAGTCTAAATTCATATCCTTATTTCCACAAGTTCGTGTAGCTCTCCCCTCATCAGAGGTGTTCCTCTTAATCCACTTAAATCCAACCCTCACCAGGAGATGGTCCAAGATCAGTTTGAAGATCTCATCAGAAACATTAAGGTTAGTTGGTTCCTGTCCTCGCTATTGTGACCGTTGCTTCCTGTCATTCTTGGCTTGTCACAATGACAGAAAGTCTAGGTTTCTATTATTAGAGGAAGAGAATAAATATTTACGTTAGCCAAGTTAATAACCTACACCAGCTCTCTAGACATATGCAAGTTTTCTTGCTAACTGAAATGTCCTGTATTTTATTACTAGCATCCCCATATGGAAATAACATTTTAAAAATAAACAAACAAAGCCCTGTGCTTAGTTAAATCCTTATTTACCAATCATTGAGTCCTTGGCCAAGGACTTTGTCTATGAATGGTTACTGTATATTGTACATTTTACTGAACTGACCTCAGTAGGTCACTGTCTCTCTCAAATTACAGAATCCTGGAGCAAAAAGGATCTGCTGTTCAGTTCCAGCAGGCCTAGCTGTCTGCTCAGGCAGTGCACTGCAGGAACTCACCAAGCGTCTACTGAGCTGGCTATAAAGCATGAAAGTCTGTATTTGGGCATCAGGAATACATTACTCCAGATGTTTCTTCAGTTCAGGGACACTCCAGCAGCTTCGGGGTCTGACCCAAATTCATCCTTTTAAAGGCCTGTGTAGCACGATGCCATAGAACAACTTCATGTCCCTCTGGAGTCCCTATGTAGTAATTTATCCAGCTGTTTCAAGGATGCATACTAACTCTCATGAAGCTGGTACATGAACAAAGAACCTTTGCAGAGTAGCTTGATGATTTAGCTAAAATACATTCTATAAATATTTAGCATTTATGCTGATTGCTGCTTTCCTACCACCGTATTATCTTTAGACTTTAATAATGTACTGCAAGATTAAATGGAAAAATGTGGTCCATACTGTCTGAGTTTTCTTTTGTTTTATGAAAGGCAGTATAAAGCTAATTTTAAAAGAAATAGACATTATTCTTAGGAAAATAATATAATTTCCTATACTATTTTCTTTCCAAACAGAATTTTACTAATTTTTCACTCTATTCAGAGAGCTCTAATTACTCAAATATCATAGAATTCTTGAAATAAAGATATCTATTTATATACATCCCCGTTAATAGATTTCAAAAGCAATGATACACTGAATCAAGCTCATACATAATTTTCTCTTTCTTTTATTTTTTTTTTATTTTTTGGTAAAGTTATCTAATTACATTTTCAAAATCCTGTGTATTTTTCAGTTTAGAATTGTGATATTTATTAATATGCATATTTGTGGTTACAAATAGAGAAAAGTTGTTTAATATAAGACATAGATAACCTTCCTAAGGTCTTCTTGTGAGCCATATGTAAAGGTGAGAAGGCACAGGTATACTATCTCGGGTTAAAATCGAAAGCTCTCAGGTTCAGTGAAGTATGTAGTTTATCCAGAGTCACCCAGAAGTGATCAGCATCAAGAAAAGAAATGATATCTTTGTGATGTAAATTATTATTTTATCTGTGCAGTTATCACACTGTTGTACTGCACTCCATTCTGTAGTATATAAACCAGTTTCTTAGAATTAGTGTCAGTTTCTCCTTCAGCTCCATAACCACAGGAGGTCATAGATCAAGTTGATATAAAAGTCAGAAAATGTCCCTGTGACCCAGCCTCTGAAGGGCCTCTTGGAGCCATATGTCATTTTCATGCCAATATTTTAGAGTTTGGAAAGTGTCTGGATTTCACTGTTGATAGTATTCCAGTTGCATGAGGAAAACTGAGACCTTAAGAATTTAAGTTTTCAACCTTCCTGTTGGTTCAACTCCATACTACCTCATGTTGTGGTGACCCCTCCAACCATAAAATGATTTTGTTGCTACTTCATAACTATAATTTTGCTACTCTTATCAATCATAATATAAATACAGGTATGGGGCTGTTTTGACATGCGACACACAGGTTGAGAACCTCTGATTCAGGTCATCTGTTTGGACTTCAGCCCAAAATGTAAATATGGATGTCTTCATTAGCTCTCTAAGAGAAGTAATTAGTCACTCACTCAGCATCTGACTGAGCTGATGCTGAAGTAAGAGCTGCTGGTCCTGATCGATGATGCTGGGACTCTAGCTTTGTATTTCTTTACTTGATGAATAGATCAAATCTGTGTGCTCGCTGCCAGTCATCTTTTATTGCCAAGCAGACTGCTTCCTGTTGTGGGCCTAGATTCAAACATTTCTGTGCAGGCTTGGGTTCCCTTACTTCTGAGGAGGATAGAAATATGATGTACAGAGGAGTAAGTGTCTGTCTATCCAGTTCTCAATTATAGATTGCCTTTTATAATCATACTCATGATAATTCCCAGGCAAATTATATATGTGATATAAGTGTCCTAAATGGCATGTCTCCCTACTAGGAAAGATGAAGTTCAGATGTCATGTATTCATGTGACCTCGGTTCCTCTCTAGAGAATACTCAAATATAGATATTAAAAGTCTCATAGAGCAAAGTTCCAAGAACAAAGCTATTGCAACATTAGGTAAGATATTGTCTGACTGGCAAATGGATGATAATTTACACCGTACACTCACATCTGTAATCTCAGCACCCAGCATGCTAAGGCAGGAGGACTGCTGCTAGTTCAATTCCATGTAGGCCTGAACTCTAGTGTAGGGTACTGTCTCAAAAATACATGCACACATCTGTACACACACACACACACACACACCTCAGAGAGAGAGAGAGAGAGAGAGAGAGAGAGAGAGAGAGAGAGAGAGAAACACTGAGAGATAGAGATAGAGAGACAGAGAGAGAAACAGAGAGGAAAGAATGAGTACAAGGGAAAGCCTTGTTCATATTATGAAGATTTGATAGTGTATGTGGAGTCAATAATGTCTGCATGTGTAACTTAATTTCTTTTATCAGTGCATTTTCAAGGTTGTAAATGGAGATAATAGGAACCAGAATTAAGGACAGATTTCCAAATAGTTTTTCATCACCAAATGTTATTTATTTATATTTATAGGTCATATCAGACAGATACGTTGTTTCCCTAAGGACTTTTTATGGAATTATGATTTACAATGACTATGATGGAACTGTTTGTTTGTATCTTTACTGCTTGATTGTTGTAACAGATGAAAGGATTGCTGGTTTCTGATTTGCTGTTCTGGAAACCAAAAAGTGTGGGGCAGGAGGACTGGGAGCACTCTGGAGATTGGTAATCAGATCTGAAGTCATTTGCCTTGGGCCAGTGGTTGACATAGGGCAAATTGCTAGTGACATCAACCATTCATCCAAGGACAGTTGTCACCAAGTCAGATACTCCTAGGTGATTCTTTTCTGCTTTGCTCAGAAATGCCAGACTTCTAAGAAGCTCCTTAAACATCAGGACTACATTGAGATTTACCAAGTACCTGTTCATATTCACCTATGTAGTCTGTGATCCTAGACATGGCCCCAGTCCCTGACTACCCTGCGTGTCAACACACAACAGGCTGCATGTTGTAGTAGTGAATCCAAAACCACTTTCTGTTGCATTGGATTAGTCTCTTAGATCTAAAACTTTGCTGTTGCTACACTTCATGTATTTATGAGCATAGGCATATGTGCACCCTCACCTTCCTGCAATGCCCAGTGCCTGCTGCTGCCTCCCTTTAGTGAATGAATACACTTGGCTCTCCATGACAATGTGAGTCTAGTTTAACACTTTGATGCATTGTACCTATTGTGCCTATTTGGTCTGTAGAGGCAACAGACTAAAGGGTCTAACCATGTGTCTTTAGACTTGTAAACAGAGATCATGTCAATGCCAAGAAAATGTCTTCCACCAAGAAACAGTCTTTAACATGGAGAGCAATTTATCACCAGTTAATATATGACTCGTGGACAGAATTTTGAACTTTTTAAGTATTTAATTCTATATTTTCCAATTGGCTAGACATGACTGAGCCCTCAATCTCTGTTTTGCTGAGGTTCCTAAATGCTAAATGTTTCTTTTTATGTAATCCTGAACTTCAAGGCTCAGGAGTCTGCTAATTGCCCTCATAGTTCTCACTTGGGACCTGTAAACATGCTATCCTGTTTTGGAGGTTGGCAGTGTATAACATCTTGAGAGATGAGATACATGCTCACTGAATTCTCTCTAAGTTCCTGAGCCTCAACTGTGGCTTCTTTCTCTGTATGAAATCAGAATTATATTAACTGGATCTTCTGCTGAGCGTGTTGTTTACAACAACCTGCCATGAGAATACCTGGGTGCTAGTAAAACAACAATCCGAACTGCAGTTATGAAAAGAGAGGGACTGGGTAGTGGTGATGCATGTCTTTCATCTAGCATCTAGGAGGCAGAGGCCTCTGTGGTCAAGGCCAGTGTGTTCTACAGAGTGAGTTCCAGGACAGCCAGACTAAACAGAGAAACACTGTTTTGAAAATCAAATGAAACAAAACAAAAGAGAGGAGACAGTGACGAGGAGATGGGGAAGGCGAACTGGCAGCTCTTCTTACATGTTAGTGTTCCTTGTGCAACGTCTGTATCTCTAAACCAAGCCACAGACACTGAAAGCTAAAGCAACATATCTGTGTATTAAAGAGTGGTTCGAATTTAAGGTGCCATTCCATGGGATTTTCTATGCCTTTTATCTTACTAAAAATAAACACATTGGCTTAAACCAGTATTCTACCTAACACATTCTGAAAGAGTCAGGCAATTTCTAATAGCCTGAGAGTTCATAAATTGTTCCTCTGTCAAATGTTCTTCCTTAAACAAAAGAAACCAGAAGCACCCACTGCTAAGGAAATACATTTTGTCTGCCCAAGTCCATGATGGGCTCTTCACTTTTCCTGTTTCCAGTGCTGGGATCCAAATCAGTTGGACTGTGAGGCTTCATCTCCATTCTTTGGGGAAAGCGTTAACTAAATACCTCCTGAGTGCTAATCCTAGATAAATAAGTTCCTTCTGTCACTAAGATTACAGACTGCAACTGTATTGAAATGGATGAAGGATTGAAGCTTGGGAAGGGTTATATTTGCAAAATCCTTTCTATTAAGAATGGTGTCCTTCCAGGTGGCACTTGAGGAAAACTTCAGGGACAATGCCTACAGTCCCTAGATTAAGTCCCATCTAAGTGGCATGTGTCTTCAGCCCATCATTTCTGACTTAGGGGAATTCAGAGCGTATCTGGACATTGTCTTGCTATATAATCATGACCCTTCTGTTTTACTAAAAAATATAATTTTCTTGAATATGAGACTGTCAGTGTCAAATCCAGTGTCAAATCCATAGGAGTTGACCACACCTATGGTAGTTCTTGAAATGCATTAATGAGTGCCTTCATAAGGAGACAGAGACAACCTAAAGCAGGTTGGAAGAAAGCTAGTGCTTTGTTTTCCAGAACTGAAATCTAGAAGGTTGAGGAGAAGTGAAATACACACCCGCTTGGTCAGTTTTGTGTAATATCCCTAAATATGATGGAAGGTTTCCACAAATCCCCATTTGTGAAACAACAGTGAGCTCAAATGTACTTATAGTTAACAAAAACAAAGTATTGGGTAAACACAGTAAAAAGTGAACTCATTAATTTTCTGAATTTAAATTGTTGTAAAGTTGCCCTCGGACTTTAAAAATGTTAATTATTTTTAAGTGATATATGAAAACATCTTCATTTATCACAGTAATCTTATTTCTTATTTTTAAGTCTTTTTATGATTTTTTTTCAAATCATTTTTTGACGTTGAGTTAATTCAGCTCTAATAAGATCTTTACCAGGTCAGCTCTGAATCCTCACCTGTGCAAACAGACATGCTAGTTGGGTGTTTTTTTTTTCTCCCCAGAATTTTCTGAGCCTTGAAAGAGATGCTTTTGTGCTACTAGCTCCCTGCCATCTGTGCAGGGTGTTGATCTAGATATAGTTCACATTGACATGACTTCCTCTGACTTTTGCCCACTGCTGATGGCTCCTTTTTACCTACTGACATGAACTTGGCTGCTTGGAAAATCCTGCTGGTCATCCGGGAATTAGCCGCATGTGCAATAGCAACTTTGTGCTATGCTCATATTATTTTCAGAATGAAGTAATCGGAGAAGTATGTTATTTCTTTAGAATTAGGATTTGCATTTACATAATCTCTTACTCCTACAGACCTCTGAATAAACTGTAAGGTTTTATTGAGAAATGGATTACAGTTGCCATCATCACATGTCAGACCCGTGCTTGTTAGTTTTGGATACAGGCAGAATGAATTAATTCATTTCTCTGGACACTAGTTAGATATGACTCTTAAATATGAGAGTTGGTGACTGTGTTGAATTCTATTTTCTGTTATTTCTCCATTTATACAATTCTCAAATGTGTGGGAGTGTTTTTGATTTGTTGGCTACTGTCTCTTCGCACTCAGAACCACGGTCATTTCTCATGATCCCATGTAAAACCTTATCTACAACAGCAGTACCAATGCCATCTTGACCTTGTTCAGCCTTTTCCCAAACATGTCTACTAATTAGATCATCAAGAGTCCTTTAAAAGTGCCAAAGCCAGGCACACAACCCCAGTATGACACCTCCTCTCTTCAGGGGTTGGACTACAGGCATCAACATTTTTGGAGGTCTTCTGTTGATTCCAACTTTTAAGCAGGTATGGGCTCATGCTTAGCCTGAACCAGCTGCCTTAATTGAGCTGGGGATCATTCTCCTCTTTCATAATGGTGAAGTAAATTTTGAAGTGAACATTCAACAGAATCAAGCTCCGCTCACACAGACAGAAGGAAAAGACAGAGCTTTGTAGGCAGTCAGCAGTCGTGGTCATAGAGTGCTCTTGAGTCTTAGACTGTATCTTGTGAATTCTGTTCTCTCTGCTTTACAGTGTGACCTTTGGAATATTTTTAAACCATTTGTTCATCTGTAAACTGAGCATAACATAGAGAATTACCAGCATTGCTTAACAGATTAATGGAAAGGAGATATTTAAGTGATTCTACCCCTTTGGCAGATAGCACATAATAGGCCCCAAAGGGACGGCAGCAGTGCAGTGGGAGAGAAATATCAGGAGAGGAGGAGCAAACAGGCCTGGCCATCACTGATGCTGCTGCAGTTAGCCCTTCAGGATGCCCATCTTAGAGAAACATGGACCAGATTACAGGTTCTCCCCTGTGGCTACACTTGACATCATAGTCAGTGCCTAGCCATGTCCAGTTCAGTGAGTGGGGCTTTTTGGGAGTGGGCTCCAGGCATCTGTAGTTATTAAAAATATTCCCAGGCAACCTGAGTGATCAGGCTGGGTGAAATACTGTGGTCTACAATCAGAACAGAATGAGGGGAGTATTTACTCTGCTCCTGGTCGTCTTGCTGCTCCAGTGGCTGACTGACATCATGCATGTAGCTCTAACAAAGCTCATTTTGAACTAGTTTGGATGGCCCTTGCCTGTCTTATGCCTAATAAGGTCCTGTACACTCTGTGCATGCAATTGGACTTCCTGGCTACCCACTCACTTTACAAATTACTGCATGGTCCTTAAAAAGGAAGGAGTCAGGAAAGGACCAAGTGTCTCTTACAACACTTTTATATAAAAATTTGACTCCATTCACTGTGCTTATTTTTAGTTTCCTATATGTGGATCATGCAGTTCTTTCTCCTGGTTTATAAGAAGTGTGTTTTCCATTAGCTACAATGCAGAAACAATTACAGACATGCTGTGTAGAAACCTGCTTTAAATATTCTCCTAGCTTTCAAAGGGTTCCCTATGAGTTGTAATTTTTAGGTGCTTTGTTTACTAGTCCAAGGGTGTGTTTTGTCATATGTTGAAAGACCACACTGGCTATAAAAAATAAGACGGTGAGTAAAAACCCAGAGAAGCTGTAAACATCTGTGAGAGCTTGCTCGGCAGGGCTGTGTGTTAGGGGGAGGCTCAGAACACATTGATGGTGTACAGCTGGTGATACATGTGCTCTCACAAATGGGACCATTAAGAGGAGCTGTTAGATATATGGCTAGCTGTCCTATGGGCTCTAGATCTGCCCCATTCGCTGTGTGTAATAGAAACTAGAAGGGCCACACTCACAAACTCTCCTCTAAATTGTAGCTCTGATTCTGCACAGACTTGATATTTTACAGAACACAGTAGTAATCTTTTAACCAAACAGTCTCTCTATAGAAACAGGAGTTGGAGTCTGCCATGCTAAGAGCACTGGTCAAGGCTGGCCTGTGGTCAGTGGTCAAGGATACTACAGGTGATAAAAAAAAGCTATGGTTGAGGTGCCATGGGAGACACACATACTGGTCTAGCTCCAGACACTTCAGACACCCTTGCAGAAGAATTGGCAGACATGTCTTGCTGTGGTCCAGGTGGAAAAAGTCAACCTGGTTACCTGTAGCCTACACACTGTAGGATCCGTATTTCACCCTAGAAATGCATGCTCAGGTTTTGGAAATCAGCTGCCTACCAGGCTGATTTCTGTGGCTGACAGCGAGCCATCACTAGAGCATGGAATCATCGCTAACCAGCTAACATGGCTTGATGTTTTACAAAGTCCATCCTCCTACATTCAGAATGGTTTTCCTCAATAAAAAAGGCATGACCTTGGAAGAAGGAGGGTTGTGTTGTTTCAAGTTTTAGAATAACACAAAAGCAGTGTTTTAAGTTTTTTAATTTTTATAAGAAAAATTTTGACATAGAAATAGAGAGGATCAAGTCATGAATCCCCAGTGTGTCCCTGGTCACATCACACAAGTAGTCTTGCCTTACTGAATCTTTTAACAGTATGAAATTGAAGACTTTGGGTATATTCTAGTAGAGGCATCATTTGCTTTAGAATTTGTTTTCTTAGATAATGATAAAATTGAGTCATAGGCATCCTATCAGCAAAGGCATTTTATTCTAAGTCCATGCAATTCAAAGCTATAGTGGCTCCCTACAATAAGTGTAAATGTGCTGACGACTGTTATGTCACATCATTTTGGCATTGTGGTGATGTGACACATACTTTCTCCAGTTATTGAATTTTTATTATATTTTATAAAGAACCACTCTGCAACAGTTTACAGCAGACAACAACTGCCATTGTTTACTATACATAGCATAAAAAGCATTCTATAGAATCTGTGCTTTGCCCTCCTCCTGAGATTTGAGTCCGTGTCTGGAAATTTTCTGAGATGGGTATGCTGCTGACATCTAGTGGATACTGAGTACAGTCTCTTCACCCAAGAGTTACCTGGCCTTAAATTTCAATAGTTCCCAGGTTGAAGAAGCCTGCCCTAAACCAATCTGAGTGATTTAGGTTTGTCTGTGAGCTATCTGCAGAAGGATTGGCAGATGGGTACTGCTGTGGTCCATGTAGAAAGATCAACCTGGTTACATGTGGTCTACACACTGTAACTTCTGTATTTGACCATGAATATCAATATAATGTCTTGCAGATGAAATTAAAAGGTCAAATTTGCTCCAGATCCTTTAAAAGTGTAACACAGCACTTCAGTTTACAAGATCCCACTTTTATGTACACCATGGTTTGTCTACAAGGTTATCAAATGGCCAGTCTTCTGAAAATAACGGAGACAATTTTCAAATTCTATGTGTATATAGATGCTTCATGTTAAAAACATCTGCATCAAGTTCACGGTGGAGGAACTTTCAATTGATATTTGTGTGTATGTGTGCATGCTTGAGCATGTGTGTGTGTGAGCACATGTGAGAATCATTGTGGGAATGTGTTCAGGGTACAAATAGGTTGTCAGCTTAATGGCAAGTCCCTTTGCCCATTGAGCCATCTCAGTAGCAGACATAATTGGCATGGCAATATTTTGTGCCACTTAAAAACTTTTTATTTGATTATTTGTTAATTTAAATTTTTATTTACTTTATCTTCACACAGTCTCAAGCAGTCCAAGCTGACCTTCAGCTTTCCTTACAGCTCAGAATGATCTTGACCCTGTTGTCCTTTTTCTACCTATCATGTGCAGAGCTTTAAAAGTTAGAAATAACAACCGGGGCTGGGAGGTGACTCAATATGTAAAGCATTTGATATGCACATGTATGAATCAAGTTTGAGTCCTCAGCAACCACATAAAAAATCAGGCAGTCCTAGGAGCCAGTTTACAAACCTAGCACTTGGAGGAGAAGACTGGGCAAAAAGATTAGCCTGAATCTGTGAACTCCAGATCAACAGTGGACCCTTCCTGAGTAAATAAAGTGGAGACCAATCAGAGAAGACCTCCACACATGTGTAACTACACACAAGCAACAGTGCATACATGCAGATAATCACAGACTCCCCCAGTAGTAATAAGACATGACCATCCAGGAAAATTCATCATTTTCCTAAACTCTAGACAAGGAAAGCATTAATAAATATAAAATAGTGTAATCTAGAAAAGGAAATTAAATGAAATTAATTTGAAACAAAAGATAACTTTCATGTTCTAACATACAGTTTATGCAGGCACACTTTGTGTGTGTGTGTGTATGTGTGTGTGTATGTGTGTGTGTGTGTGTGTGTGAGAGAGAGAGAGAGAGAGAGAGAGAGAGAGAGAGAACATTCAATAAGCTTCTTTCTTAAAGGAATTTGCAACAAGCTTTATCAATACATAACTGTTTTGTCACAGCCTTCCTAAATATCATTGAGAGTTGTTTCAATTTTTTTACATGGTAAGTTACTGCTCCTTTGTATAGAAGGGCATCAAGGACTTACAACTGGTATTGTGCTGTCTATAAGCAAGGTACTAGGCACAAAGCTCCATAAAGCCACCTTCTGAATGAGCTCTGCCAAATGCTGCTTTGATTAGAATAGAATAATTAGATGGCTAATTAATTCTGCCACTCACAGATTGCAGATTTAATTGATAAATAGATTGCCTCCAGTTAGTATTGATTCCCAAGTCACAAAGGACAACCTATTTCTCAATTAGACTGGGTAATCATTCAGAAACAGCATAAATCAAGAACCTAATCATTTAATGTTAATCAATGTCTAGTTAAATCCAGGTAATGAGCCAGAGTGTGTGATTCATTCTACATATTCCTCCATGAGAACATTAGAATCAACTCGCATAATACTGTGTAGCAGCTGCAGATTGTGTTCTTAGTCAAGATTCTTGCAGTGGACAACAGAAAAAAACCAGTGAGGTTATTATGAGATCGATGCTGTGGATGAGCTCTTACTTAAAAGTGACAATCCATTCACAAGCACAACAGTATTTCCGTTACTGTAACAAATGTCTGAGATGAAAGAGAAGTCAGCTTAAAAGAAGAAACGGTTCATTTGTTACTTGATCCTGCTGCTTCTGATCCTGTCACATGGAGCACATGGTGAAGTGAGTTCACCTCATGGTGGCTAGGGAAGCAGAAAGGAAGACGAAAGCAGAGCCCCACAATTCATTTCAAAGAATAACCCCAGTGACCTTATTTTCTTCTACCTGCTACCGTTGTCCCCAGGTAGTGGCACCAATGAGGGCCCAACCTTTCATACATGGGCCATTATGGAATACTTACTCCAAATCATAGCAAATGATATCTGAATCTGCTTACCTATTTTAGCCACATGAGTCTCTAAATCACTTCACTTGTATCCTTGAGAGGATAAGCAATCACTCAGCCTTAAGTCTATTGACTTGACATAGGTTTACGTATCTTATGACTACCTAAGTTTTCACTATAATAGGGCTCCTTGTTGATAGTCTCTGTGTGACTGCATTAACCAGTCCTCAGTGACCCTAAGGGGAAGTGAATAAGAGAGGAAAATTAAAATTCCCTTGTACCTTTGGTCCTATGCATGGATTCTTGCTACACAAGAAAAAGAAGACTACCTATACGCAGGAATGTTCCAGGGACAATGAAGACTTCACAGTTCTCAAAGAACAGGGTGAAACACACATCTCCTACCATCACCTGTGGTACGATTCAGCATCCAGCCTGGTCACTTGTCTATCCATGCTTGACTAGTGAAAGCTGATGTTTTGCAGTGAGGCTGGTTAGGAGTAATGAGAAGTTAGTAGGATGAGGGGTGCTGGGTCTGGCTCACTAACTACATGCTGGATCAGGAATTCTCCAGTAGTGTTCTCCTGCTGTTCTATAGATTGGAATCCTTTTCAAGGGGAGCATAGGGTGACTAAGAAATCTAGGCACTTTTCTCTCTTTTCAGATACATACTTAAGAGCCTAGAGGAGAAAAAACAAGAAAAGTCTCACTTAGAAATATTCTTTTATATTTAATAAAAAGAACTCTATATGAGGAAGGAAAGGCCATTAGTATTTCTTGTGAGGGTTTGAAACAGCTCATCTCACCATGCACATTTGCTGCTGCAGGCTGCACAGCTGGAGAAGGGCATCTTCCATCTCAGCACTCAACCAATCAGCAGACACCTTTCCTTTGGAGGCTCAGTGCTCAGCCACTAGGCCTCTGACCTTCTTGGTGCTCTCTTCCCCTTGCCTGCAGGAGAAGCCCTACCAGTGCTCAGAGTGCAGCAAGGCCTTCAGCCAGAAGCGGGGCCTCGATGAACACAAGAGGACGCACACAGGAGAAAAGCCTTTTCAGTGTGATGTGAGTTGAGTTCTCCTTTCCTTCCCTGGTATTCTGTGGTAACCTGTAGGGATGTCTTTGCCTGTGTATGCTTTTGATTTCTGTGTCTGTCAGTGCCTTGTGCTGCTCCTAACTCTTTGCATTCATATTCTATTCATCATGGTTTCTAGCAGCAAACATTGTGATTTTCTTCAGGATATCTTCCAGTATCGGATTCCATGGAGTTGTTCTCCCAGGCTATAAATTTGGGAGAGTTTGACCCAAGCCTTTGACAAGTTAGTGACAATTGAACCAGTAGAATGAATATGACCAAAATATAATTTGCATGCACCTGAAGTTCTTTTTAAAATTAGAATATAAAAACTATTTTTTAGCTAATCATAGGTGTTAAGTAAAAACTGAGTTTTCAGAATATGCATATAAATTCCTTTAGGTTAAACGGTGCTACTTTGGACATCTTCTATCTAGGATACTTGAATTGAACCAAAATAAGATAAGTTGACGTTGCTGTTTATACTGTTTTTGAAAGGAAAAAGTACTACTATTTTTGGTAAATTTAATAAGAGCATTGATTGGGGAAAATGATTTCATCACCAGTGGTTATTGGTTATGTTAGTGATCAACCCAAATGTTAGAGAAGGCACCAAGGTGCATGTTCTTCACATACACACACACACACACACACACACACACACACACACACACACATTAAATAAAAAATAAAATATATTTATGTATATGTATAAGAGTATCAGTGGAATTTAGTATAAGAAGAACATTAAAGTTGTGATTTATGAACTAGCTCAGTACAACAAGTTCAGTATAAATGCTGAGTTTATTGAAGAGCATAATCCCATCAGCATGTTCCAGCAGGGAACGTGTGGTACACAGAGTCTCTGTAAGAGAAAATTCACAGATGCAGGATACTTTCCCTGTCCTATGAAGTGTCAAGTAGGCTAAAGCAGCAGTGTATTCTTACACATAAAATACCTTCATCTCTACACACTGTAAGAAATCCCACCTGGAATGAAATAAATGCATGCACATAGAACACGGTCCTGAACTAGAGCTAGCTTAGTGATTTCATTTGGCTTGATTCTTTTATAGGGACAGAAGCAGTTTAAGTGACTTGAATGTACAACTACACAAATAACCGTTTCAGGCCTAAAATAATCTGTCTGTTGAATACGGACACTTTGCTTCCAGCATACACAACCTACCTCTGACATGCCTAGAACAGTTTTATTGAGCGTTGCCCTGGGTGAACTGATCTATGGTGTTACTTTTTAAGCTGTTATTTACTAGTCTGTTTTTTTTTTTCTGTCTACATCTACCTCATTCACCTCTAAGACTTCAAAACTCTTGTTATCATCCACATTTTCTGTGGCTCCTAAATGTCCTTGCTTAATGGAGCAGAGGCTGTCAGTGCTCTACAGTCCTGTTCTCCTGACCTACTACTCACACTTAGCCTCCTCTGTCTCCTCCTCTGTGCCTAGCCACACAACTCCCAGATCCATTGCTTCCTCTAAATTCCCAGTCCTATTAGCTGCTGGAGCCCATTCCCTCTCTCAGACAGTATGATCTTATGAGATGTTTTTGAAAATTATTTTATGCATTTGTATGCATGGGTAGACATGTGTGTCATGGTGTAGGTGTAGAGGTCAGAGGGCAACCTGTGTGAATCCACATTCCAGAATGTGGGTCCTCTGATGACTAATCTTGGTTGACAACTTGATTGTATCTAGAACTAACTATAACCAAAGCAGCTGGGGACACCTGGGAGGGACTTTTCTTCATTAGATCTAATCAAAGTTTCCCCTCTGTCATGTCTCAGGTCCTCACCACCTTACTATCCATCTAATTCCATGCCTTCTTTCTCTCTCTTTAGAAAACAAATAAGCCAATAAAAAACAAAAATATAAACCACACATACACAGACACACACACACACACACACGCAAAACAAAACCCCACAAAATTGAGAAAGCATAATATATAAGCAAAAAACAAGTAACAGAAAAATGTCTGAAAAAATTATTAGGAGACAAAGTCTCCCAAAATATCACTGAATTGCTTTTGTGTTAGCCTTTGACTGCTGACTGGGCATGGGGCCTCCACTGAATATGGTTTGTATATCCAGTTATATTACCATGTTATAGTCCTGCCAGCATTGTATAAGGATTCTGGGTTTTCACCATCCTTGAACATCTTTGTGAGTTTTTAATAAATACCTTTGGTTATGTTGATGAAGTTTTCTGAGTGGGCATTTGTCTTCAAACCAACAAACATTTCTGAATTTTATCAAGTACTTTTTTTAACATCCATATCACCACGTTTGTCTTTTTCTTTGTTCTAGTAATGTGACGTGGCCCTGTTTGTGCCCTGTTTGTTTTCTTATTTGATCCTCCATTGCAATCTTTAAATAAGCCCTACTTGGTCATGGCTTAGAATTCATTCAATATAGTTTCATTAAATGTAACTGTTTAATTTGTGTGTGGCACATGTGTGCACACGTGTGGATGGTTCATAAATGTTCATCTTTATTTTTCTTTGTTTTTAATGTCCTCATCTGGCTTTAGTAACAAGGCTATGCTAACTCCAAGTAATACATTTTAAAAGTGACCTTTTCACTATAGGAAAGAAACATCGCTGGTTGCTGACAGAATGGCATTTCTCTTACTCTGTTAGAATGCTTTTTTTTTTTTTTTGCAACTTCCCACTCATTTTATGATATATTACCACTCTGTTTTAGGATTATCCAGATCCTCAGAGTTCATTTCCAGCTTTCAACTTCTTTTCAAGTCTTTTTTTATAATGACCTCTACACTATACTTACTTCAAGTAAACAGTGTTTGCACATCCTCAGTTCCGCTTTTCTTCTCCTCCTGCAGTCTTGTCCTCTCCTAGGAGATGATTCTTCTCCATCACTGTCACGCGCTTCCTTCCACATCTCTGTCTCGTGACCCCTCTTTTTAATGCTTGCCCCAGTCTCTTACAGCCACTGAGTATGCTCACATCTGTGCCTCTCTTGGTACAGAGTTAATGTCCCTATGAGTATTTATCCTAGACTACTGATGCCAGTAATAGCATATCCTTCGTCATTTTATTACTAAGTCCAATGGTGATTAGATTCATTAAGTAGTTTTAACTGAAGTTTATATAGAATTCCCATTCTCAACTATGAAAGTACTTTCTTTTTAACATCTTGTTTCACTTTATTTTAAAACAAAATCATTCCACCTTTATCTTAGAGTAACTGTGAAAAATAAAGCTTTACCACTTTTGTTATTTGAATTGGTCCTAAGTCAGGACAGGGTTGGGAATCCCTAGTGGAAGACAAGAAGAGGAGGGGTCCCTGCTGTGCAGTTTTAACTCTCCCTTGTTTTCAGTGTGACTCTAAATGGCTAGGCATGGAGCTGATTTATTCTGAGCATCCTCATAGTCCTTTAATGGCTATACTTAAGCTAATGAATGCAAATCTTTTCCCATCTCAGCAGTCCATTTCACAAGTGTCACATCAGGTGCTCTCCAAGGACAACTAATGCTCTGCTCAGTCTCACACTGAACAGTGTTTGCCGAATTGTTCCTGTCTCCTGTGTGGATTCTCTAGACATCGTTAGTTCTCTTACCCATTACCAATAACTGCAGCATCTTGCTCAGCTTCCTTTACGTCCTTTCTGGTTGCCATTACTGTGATTTTCCCAAAGAGACTATGGACATGGACTTGTAGTTAGTATCCCTACCTTCACAACAATATGCCAAAATATCTGGAAACTGTATTTATATCATCAACGTCACTTTCATTCCTTAAAATGGTATGAGCCAGACAAAGAGGAGAAAGAACAGCCGGTTCACATACCTCAATTTAAAGTGAGAACCTCCAGTTGAAAACAGGATTTGCCCTGGGGAAGAGGTACAGGCTGAGTGCAGATAACATGGCTTTTATTCTAGAAATCACTTTCTATTGCTTGGGAATCTGGTTAACCTGCGCATCTCCCTGAAAATGAGGCTATCTACTCAGAGGTACAGGAATGGTAACTGAATCAAGCAATGTGCAGGAATCACTAAGAGGGCATCTGGACAACAATGAAAGCCATGCTTGGCAAAAAAGTAACAAGTGAACAAGGTCACACCTCCTCTGTCATTATAGAGATCATGTAAGGCATACAATGTTAAGTAAATAAACACTGATAAATACCTAATTAACATTTATGATAAAGATTAAAAAGGGAAGGTACAAAAACCAAGCAGCTCTGAAGGAATAATTAGGAAAGAATTATCTGTGTTTATATGTCTCTGTTTATGTATCTACTTAAGCTTAAAAGATGAGGAGTCAGCTAAAGGGATCAGAGCATTTTAGAAGAGCAAACAGCATGGTTGGAGGCGATAGGTGGTAAGGAATCCTGGGAAGAGGGAGGTGGAGGATGGTTAAAGAGAAGGAATGGAGTAAAGGGTGACATTGGCTAGAGAAAGTTTCCACCACTGAAAGGGATTAACTCATTGTGACATCTGTAAGAAGACACTACAAGTGGTGTGAGCTCCTTTCTTCTGCACTGGGTTCAGAGGAGAGAGCAGAGAAAGGGGCCATGTGAATAGGAACACATGTAAATGAGAACACATGTAAAACAGTTTGCTACTTCTTTCACATGAAGGGACATTCCATAAAAACACACTTTAATTTCTTTGATATTACTCATAGCTTTTGAGGTATTTACATTGCTCATAAGAGTCCCCCTTATACATATATATGTATAGATATAGACAGATATATGATAGATATAAATATGTAGATAGCTATGTATATCTTTCATCCCTTCTTCCTTTCTTCTGTCATCTATCATCATTTCATTTTTGTAAATTCATACATCTTTATGGATCAATGACCTGAGCACTTAAGTTTCTTATGATAATACAGAGATATATTCAGAAAAACACACAGATCAGTCATTAAGCTGAGAGTGAACAAGGTGAAGGAAAAGTAAAGGCTGCTTTAAGAACACTGAGCAGAGAATAGCACCTGGCAGGCATGTCTCACCAGCCCTCCAATAGCTGTGCCTCAAGTCCTTCTTTGTGGTGGCTTCCTCCTTAGTCTCTCTGCCTGCTCCCAACCACATTCAGGTCTGATTCCTTTCTGTGTTTCTTGTTGCTGTGACAGCAAATCCTCTGTCCTCCATAATGGATACACAGTGCTCATTTGCTGCAGTCACTTCACAAGCCTCATTCAGAGCGCCAGCTTTCTTTAGTGTTTCCTTGATCAGTATTTATTATGCTTTTTGTCTCTATATTATTCCTACATTATTGAAGTTGATACCATTTTCAAACAGATTTCACATGGCTTCCCTCCTTGACCTAAGTTACTTACATATTGTGCCTTACCTACATATTGCTACTGTATACTCTTCATTACCAGGTTGTTTGATGGAGATGTTAAGCCAGGCTGCCAGGCTGTGACATAAACTGCTTATATGCCTTAGTTAAACAACATTATACACCAAGAGAGAAGGAAATGGAATCCTGGGTAATAACCTTGAGTTGTAACGCTTATGACATTGTTCACCAGTCACACCACAAATGGTTATAATGATTAAAGTATTGTTAACCAATCACACCACAAGTGCTTTAAACTCTTGAAGCCTTGATAGCCAGTCACATCTCAAGTGGGACTAAATTGAAAACATCACAGTAAAATATGTCTTGTGTATTTATACCCTGTGGAGAGATGTCATCTAGGCTGTAAATCACAGCACTTAAGGAGTTGTTATGAACTGTAAATATGCTTTATTATGCTCAGGAAGGTATGTTCCTAGGAAATGGTTTAAGACCAGAGCTGGAGAGAGGAAAGAGTGCGTGAGGGTGGTGCAAGCCATGCAATTAAATGCAAGTGATGCTTGAGAACTACAATTAACTTCTTTGTCTGGGTGTGAAATTCCATTTATTCTGAGAGCAGTGTTTGTCCTTAGGCCCACTAGCACATGCTTGTTAGAAGGAATTTTTATAATGTATATTTTGTATATGACAGAGTGGTTTGTCATCATAAATGTGGAGTTTCTGGTTCTTTTCTAGGTATGTGACTTGGCTTTTAGCCTGAAGAAAATGCTCATCCGACACAAGATGACTCACAACCCCAATCGCCCAATGGCAGAGTGCCATTTCTGCCATAAGAAGTTTACAAGGAATGACTACCTCAAAGTGCATATGGACAATATCCACAGTGTAGCTGACAGCTAAGAGTAGCCATCAAGGAACTAAACCATGTGAAAGAGCTTCTAATATGAATCCCAGATTCTTCTCACCTGATCGGCTTAACAGAAACAGCCAAAAACAATTCATTGATCTCACAGTGTTTATTTGCCTAGCGTTGGAATCTATAGATGCGAAAAGAAAAAAAAAAAACTTTTTACCAAAAAGAAATTCAAATAGAAAAATATATAATACTTTGTAGCTTAAAAAGTGTTCTAACTGATTAAAATCTAAATACAGAGTTACAGGTCTTCACTTTCTTTTATGAAGTTTATTAACATATACCCATCAAGCCCTTATGTTGTTATTCATGTGTGTGGTGAGGGCTGCTCACATGCAAACACTGGATATTGCAGCTGGTTCTTACTAATTCAGGTAGAAATCAAGACACCAAAGTACTTATTTGCAGATACTAGTAAGATCATGTGTTTTTAAAGTCCCAAGCATGAAACTATTTGAGAAACAGATAAGGATTTCATCTTGTTTAACAACTACCTTAAAATAAAGAGATAGTTGAGAACTAAAGTTTCTATCAAAATATTTCTCATTGTATAAATTTCTGAGAACACACTGTTTTCATGTATCATTCCAATTCTTGTATTCATGCTATGGAAATTCTTTATATAGTAGACACAATAATTACTGCTATATTTTATTTTCATCATACT
Organism: Grammomys surdaster; assembly: GCF_004785775.1. NCBI lineage: Eukaryota > Metazoa > Chordata > Mammalia > Rodentia > Muridae > Grammomys > Grammomys surdaster. Next base: position 1,424,745 of record NW_021605171.1, on the reverse strand, counting down.
GATATTTGTGAGTTTTAATGTCCATTCTTAGAAATTAGCAGTAGTAAACATACACAGCTAGAAATAGAAAGTCAACTCCCTTTATCCTGTCAGTTATGTGAAGATGGCCCTGGTGTGTGTGAGTTGTGAATGCGGGTGCAACAGTCCTCAGAGCCTCGGTTTACTGATGTGATTCTCAATTATCCTCAGTCATCCCAGGTAATTAGAAATCCAGAATACAGGGGGAAAAAAGTCTGCTCATTGTTAAGCTTTAAGTTCGTTTCAGCAAAATTTACAGCCAGACACAATATACAAGGCATGATGATATGATATAATAATGTCAAAATAACTGAGAGATCCAAAACAGAAAAATACAAAGAAGTCTAGTTCATGGACCTGGTTACTCAGAACAGTTTTTGAAGAGAGAGAAGTTATTTAAAAGGAAGTTGTTTGGTAGTAAGGAGTTAGGGAGAATAGTTATCCAAGAACTTGGGGATCTTAGTTTAGAGTCACAAGAAACACAAAGATTCTCTATAGACATTTAAAGCCTTTGAAGATACTTACCTAAGATGACTTTTAAAGAGCCCAGCGTTGGGGAGGACTAGACTGAAACATGGCCTTCTGGACATGATGGGACCACCGCAGTAATGAACTGCCTGCAGCGTTGTTGCACACGATAGAGCTGGGCACATGCTAGCACAGAGGTGTAAGATCTTCAGCTTCCACTCCTAGCCAAGGAACTACTGACAGCTGATGGCCTCAGAAGGAAGAATAATCAGCTCTTTTTTTTTCTTTTTTGGTTTTTTCGAGGCAGGGTTTCTCAGTATAGCCCGGGCTGTCCTGGAACTCACTCTGTAGACCAGGCTAGCCTCGAACTCAGAAATCCGCCTGCCTCTGCCTCCCAAGTGCTGGGATTAAAGGTATGCGCCACCACCACCTGGCTATAATCAGCTCTTTTTAAGAGTGATCATGGTGAGTCAACTATACTCCAGTGGATGGATCTACACCCATTAAAGTAAAAGAATTTAAAAGATGATATTAAGTTTAAAAGTGGTGGGGAGGTAGAGGTAGATCTAGGAGACATTAAAAGAATAGAAAAAAAAAAACATGTTCTATAAAATTTTCAAAGAAAATATATTAACATAGACTCAGAGAGGTGGGAATGTGTCCTGGAATCATAATTTAGAAAATATCAGGATATGGCTATCTACTATTTCCTGTCTGAAAATAGAGACTATGTTTTGAGAAATGTCTAGTCTTGCTCCTCACATGTTGTCTGTTTCAACAGTGTATGTTTAGATCTGAAGCATTTGCCATGTCATCAGTGTGCTCAGTGTCACTTAAGTAAGAGCAGCACTCAGTCAGTACTGTGTGATGTTTTAGAGTGACTGCTTGTCCTTAGGATGTCCCTTCTCGGTATGAGATTGTGATCCTGATTATGGGATAGGTGTGAAACTGGAAAGGAGACCAAGCACCAGTTTGGTGTGATCTCACACTCATGGTCACAATTCACAGGGTGGTTAGGGAAATAGCTCTTGACACCCTGGTGTTGTCATGCTGCTGTAAACTGTCAAAGAGGAGGTGCTATACTCACCCGGGGGCAGGCTGGTAGACAAGGAAGGTTTTAGCAGATGGGGTAGAGGAACCCATCAGAGCACCAACCTCATTTATCAAAAGATTGGAACCAAAGCAATATCTTAGAAGATTATAAATGTGCTTCATCCTTATCGAAAAGACAGGCTTATATAAAGAGTTTCAGTTGCTGGAGAGATGCCTCAATGGTTAAGAGCACTGTTTTCTCTTCTGAAGCTCCTCAGTTCAATTCCCAGTAGCCACATGGTGGCTCATGCCCTTTGATGGGATGCAGGTGTACATGCAGATAAAGCACAGATATACAGAATAAATAGTTTCAGCTATTTTAGCCCCTATATACTGTAACATTTAAATCATTTATGCATAGATTGAGAAGTCCTTAGGCTGATGGACAAATTAAACATAGTCATCAGTAGTCACAGTCTGTGGGTTGCACAGTGAAAGTGAAGTATGGGGCTCCAGCCTGTAGGACTCTTCTCATCTTTGCTGAGGTAGGTTAAAGATTTGGGCTCAAACTTTCTTGGGGAGGGACCAAACACTCAGGTTCTTATGAAGTCATGCCAGGGCTAAGTGAATTTAAAAGACTTTGGGGAAGTCCTGATACCCTATTATGCTTACCATCATTTGGTTTTACCATTCACAATAGCTGTGTATCTTGAATTTATTTCCTAACCACTGACTTATTTCCCTTCCCTGTTCTTCTCCCCTGTACTGCCCTTTTTTTCCTTTTCTTTTCCTTCTTTGAATCCATTGTTAACTGTGTAGAAGCCTATTTTGTTTATACCTGAACAACAGCTGAGTTCATTGGTAATTCATTCTTGGGTTTACCCAGAATAGTTAAAATGCTACTTTCATAAAACTTACATCATACAACCTATGTGTGTGTGGGGGAAGGCAGTAGCTGTCTGTCTAAAATGAATCACTCGTTGACAGTACATTAGATGTCATGCCCTGCTACCCTCACAACTCTACAAAGAGAGGATGGATACCAGAAATACTCTACTTTTTTTTTCTTTTTTTCCCATCTTAATATATTTTTTAATTTTTATTTTTTATTGGCTATTTTATTTACATTTCAGATGTTATCCCCTTATCCCATTTCATCCCTCCCCTGCCCAGGAACCCCCTATCCCATCCTACCTCCTCCTGCTTCTGTGAGGATGTGCCTCCACCTACCCCCCACACTCACCTCCCCTGAAGTCCAAGTGGATAAAGGACCTTCACATAAAATCAGATACACAGAAACTAATAGAAGAAAAAGTGGGGAAGACCCTCAAATACCTAGGCACAGGGGACAAGTCCCTGAACAGAACACCAGTGGCTGCTTATTGACAAATGAGACCTCATAAAATTACAAAGCTTCTGTAAGGCAAAGGACACTGTCAATACGAGAAAATGGCAACCAACAGATTGGGAAAAGATCTTTACCAACCCTACATCCAATAGACGGCTAATATCCAATATATACAAAGAACTCAAGAAATTAGACTCCAAACAACCAAATACCCTATTTTAAATGGGGTACAGAGCTAAACAAAGAATTCTCAACTGAAGAAACTTGAATGGCTGAGAAATACCTAAAGAAGTGTTCAGCATCCTTAAACATCAGGAAAATGCAAATCAAAACAACCCTGAGATTCCACCTCACACCAGTCAGAATGGCTAAGAAAAAACCTCAGGTGATTGTAGATGCTGGTGAGGATGCAGAGAAAGAGGAACACTCCTCCATTGTTGGTGGGATTGCAAGATGGTACAGCCACTCTGGAAATCAGTCTGGCTGTTCCTGAGAAAATTCGACATAGCATTACTTGAGGACCCAGCTATACCACTCCTGGGCATATACCCAGAAGATGCTCGAACATATAACAAGGACATATCCTCCACTATGTTCATAGCAGCTTTATTTATAAATTTATAAATAAATTTATTTATTTATAAAGCCAGAATGCCCTTCAACAGAGGAATGGATAAAAAAAATGTGGTACATTTACACAATGGAGTATTACTGAGTTATTAAAAACAACGAATTCAAGAAATTCTTAGATAAATGGATGGAACTAGAAAATATCATCCTGAGTGAGGTCACCCAATCACAAAAGAACACACATGGTATGCACTTACTGATAATTGGATATTAGCCCAGAAGCTTGAAATACCCAAGATTCACCTCACAGACCACATGAAGCTCATGAAGAAGGAAGACCAAGTGTGGGTGCTCCGGTCCTTCTGAGAAGGAGTAACAAAATACTCGAGGGAGCAAATATGGAGACAAAGTGTTGGCCAAAATCTACTTTGTTTTCTAACACGAAACTATATATCTATTGCTTATGAAAACTCAACACAGGCATGGAAATATATTGAAGTGTGTGTGTGTGCCTCAGAAACCGTAAAGTCTTCCCACTGATATTGAGGTTTATTTGTATACAAATAAGTGAAGCATATGTATATAGCAGAACCCTAAAAGCATTTTTATTATAAGCCTCCAATAAATATATATGAACACTGCTAGACTTGATGTGAGCATTTTGTTCTACCTTACTTTAGCTGGGATATTTGTTTAGTAAACTTGATTGAATACTTTAAAATATTTGAAATACGATTGTGATTGCCCCCAGACCTCAAGCTACTACAGTGGGTTGACCCAAGTATATTTAGGCCTAGAAAATATCTCTAAAGCTAAGCCATGTTGGTCTCTTGGCACACAGACAAAGCACATGATACATTTTTTCCCCATTCTGGGTCATGTCATGTACAAAGGAACATCACTAAGAACCAGTGAGACATAGCCGAGCCCTATCACCTCTGAGAAAACAAAACCCATTTCTCACAAACATAACTTAAAGTATTAAAATTTATGTATTATGCCTTAGCGATTGTTGCCTTAGAAAGTGATATTTTGTAGCTGGGCCCAGAGGAAAGCCTGGAATCCCACCTGCTTGGGTGACTGAAATGGAATAGCAAAAGATGCTGCATTTAAGACCTGCCTAGATTACAGAGTTAGTTCCACTCCAGCCTGGGTAACGACAGCAAGACCTTGGCTGCAGTTGAAAGTAGAAAGATGAAGAAGTAACTCAGTTGTAGAGCCCTTGCCTGGCATGCATGAGGTCCTGCATTACATTTTCAATATGATTAGAAAAAGTAGCCCTCCTACACCACATCCAACTGCTCCACCCTGCCAAATCTTCACTGTGCGGGGCGCACGTGTAGTGGTCTCGCCGGCAAAAAACATACACACACGCGCGCACACACACACATCACATACACGCCAGAATCCTTCCGTATGAACACGTTTATTTCCCCAAAACCAAGATGGTGGAAGAAGACGAGAAGGCGTGGGAAAGCACTGCCTATATACCCCAGAGCGGGGTATTCACCCCCTGATTGGCTGCTTACTCGTAGCGCGCCAAACGCCGTGGGATGGGCTTAGTTTTGGCGGGCTTACCATGGCACATGCGCAGTTTACTTGGTACTAGGAAGAATTACGGGCGACAGCGCCACCTAGCGATGGCGGACTTTGTCAGCTCTCGTGGCGGCTCCCAACA